>NC_141016.1:38597299-38824799 GCF_052327205.1 Somniosus microcephalus
CTGTACCCCAGTATCTCACAGTCTTCAGTAGTGGAACAGTACCCCAGAATCTCACGGTCTTCAGTAGTGGAACTGTACCCCAGAATCTCACAGTCTTCAGTAGTGGAACAGTACCCCAGAATCTCACGGTCTTCAGTAGTGGAACTGTACCCCAGAATCTCACGGTCTTCAGTAGTGGAACTGTACCCCAGTATCTCACAGTCTTCAGTAGTGGAACAGTACCCCAGAATCTCACGGTCTTCAGTAGTGGAACTGTACCCCAGAATCTCACGGTCTTCAGTGGTGGAACTGTACCCCAGAATCTCACGGTCTTCAGTAGTGGAACTGTACCCCAGAATCACATGGTCTTCAGTAGTGGAACTGTACCCCAGAATCTCACGGTCTTCAGTCGTGGAACTGTACCCCAGCATCTCACGGTCTTCAGTAGTGGAACTGTACCCCAGAATCTCACGGTCATCAGTAGTGGAACTGTACCCCAGAATCTCACGGTCTTCAGTAGTGGAACTGTACCCCAGAATCTCATGGTCTTCAGTAGTGGAACTGTCCCCAGTATCTCACAGTCTTCAGTAGTGGAACTGTACCCCAGTATCTCACGGTCTTCAGTAGTGGAACTGTACCCCAGAATCTCACGGTCTTCAGTAGTGGAACTGTACCCCAGCATCTCACGGTCCTCAGTAGTGGAACAGTACCCCAGAATCTCATCGTCTTCAGTAGTGGAATTGTCCCCAGTATCTCACAGTCTTCAGTAGTGGAACTGCACCCCAGTAACTCACAGTATTTAGTAGTGGAACTGTACCCCAGTAACTCACAGTCTTCAGTAGTGGAACTGTACCCCAGAATCTCACGGTCTTCAGTAGTGGAACTGTACCCCAGAATCTCATGGTCTTCAGTAGTGGAACTGTGCCCCAGAATCTCACGGTCTTCAGTAGTGGAACTGTACCCCAGTAACTCACAGTATTTAGGAGTGGAACTGTACCCCAGTAACTCACAGTCTTCAGTAGTGGAACTGTACCCCAGAATCTCACGGTCTTCAGTAGTGGAACTGTACCCCAGAATCTCACAGTCTTCAGTAGTGGAACTGTACCCCAGATTCTAATGGTCTTCAGTCGTGGAACTGTACCCCAGAATCTCACAGTCTTCAGTAGTGGAACTGTACCCCAGAATCACATGGTCTTCAACAGTGGAACGGTACCCCAGAATCTCACGGTCCTCAGTAGTGGAACTGTACCCCAGAATCTCATGGTCTTCAGTAGTGGAACTGTACCCCAGAATCTCACGGTCTTCAGTAGTGGAACTGTACCCCAGAATCTCACGGTCTTCAGTACTGGAACTGTTTCCCAGTAACTCACGGTCTTCAGTAGTGGAACTGTACCCCAGAATCTCACAGTCTTCAGTAGTGGAACAGTACCCCAGCATCTCACGGTCTTCAGTCGTGGAACTGTACCCCAGAATCTCACGGTCTTCAGTAGTGGAACAGTACCCCAGAATCTCACAGTCTTCAGTAGTGGAACTGTACCCCAGAATCTCACGGTCTTCAGTAGTGGAACTGTACCCCAGAATCTCATGGTCTTCAGTAGTGGAACTGTACCCCAGAATCTCACGGTCTTCAGTAGTGGAACTGTACCCCAGAATCTCACAGTCTTCAGTAGTGGAACAGTACCCCAGAATCTCACAGTCTTCAGTAGTGGAACTGTACCCCAGAATCTCACAGTCTTCAGTAGTGGAACTGTACCCCAGAATCTCACTGTCTTCAGTAGTGGAACTGTACCCCAGAATCTCACAGTCTTCAGTAGTGGAACTGTACCCCAGAATCTCACGGTCTTCAGTAGTGGAACTGTACCCCAGAATCTCACAGTCTTCAGCAGTGGAACTGTACCCCAGTAACTCACGGTCTTCAGTAGCGGAACTGTACCCCAGAATCTCACGGTCTTCAGTAGTGGAACTGTACCCCAGAATCTCATGGTCTTCAGTAGTGGAACTGTACCCCAGAATCTCACAGTCTTCAGTAGTGGAACTGTACCCCAGAATCACATGGTCTTCAACAGTGGAACTGTACCCCAGAATCTCATGGTCTTCAGTAGTGGAACTGTACCCCAGAATCTCACGGTCTTCAGTAGTGGAACTCTACCCCAGAATCTCACGGTCTTCAGTAGTGGAACTGTACCCCAGAATCACATGGTCTTCAACAGTGGAACTGTACCCCAGAATCTCATGGTCTTCAGTAGTGGAACTGTACCCCAGCATCTCACGGTCTTCAGTAGTGGAACTGTACCCCAGTAACTCACGGTCTTCAGTAGCGGAACTGTACCCCAGAATCTCACGGTCTTCAGTAGTGGAACTGTACCCCAGAATCTCATGGTCTTCAGTAGTGGAACTGTACCCCAGAATCTCACAGTCTTCAGTAGTGGAACTGTACCCCAGAATCTCATGGTCTTCAGTAGTGGAACTGTACCCCAGAATCTCACGGTCTTCAACAGTGGAACTGTACCCCAGAATCTCATGGTCTTCAGTAGTGGAACTGTACCCCAGAATCTCACAGTCTTCAGTAGTGGAACAGTACCCCAGCATCTCACGGTCTTCAGTAGTGGAACTGTACCCCAGAATCTCACGGTCTTCAGTAGTGGATTAATTTTGATTATTTGGAATAAAGAATGTCAAAGGTCAGCCCAGTTCAGATCAGCCGCATTTACTGTGCGGGGAATCTTTCTGTCATAGTTTCTTCATTCTGTACAATTTTCACCCCACCGTTTCTGAAACTGCCGACTCATAATGGGAGAGAGTCCCACCAGCACCTGCAGGTCTCTGGTACTTCACTCCAGCTGCTCTTCTTCATGAGTGAACCCAGACACCGAGTATTGTTGTGGGCCTATAGTTCTCCCCGCAACAGGGACATTGTTGGGCAGCACGGTGGCATAGTGGTTAGCACTGTTGCCTCACAGCACCAGGGACCCGGGTTTGAATCCGGCCTCGGGTGACTGTCTGTGTGGAGTTTGCACATTCTCCCCGTGTTTGCGTGGGTTTCCTCCGGGTGCTCCGGTTTCCTCCCACAGTCCAAAGATGTGTGGGTTAGGATGATTGGCTATGATAAATTGACCCTTAGTGTTAGGGGGATTAAATACGTGGGGTTACGGGGATAGGGTGGGATATGTGTTGGTGCAGGGGTTACGGGGGTCGGGTGGGATATGTGTCGGTGCAGGCTCGATGGGCCGAAATGGCCTCTATCTGCACTGTGGGGTTTCTGTGATTCTGTGATTGTTGTGCAGAGGAAACAATTCCAAATAAGAACATAAGAAATCGGAGCAGGAGCAGGAGCAGGAGTAGGCCGTTCGGCCCCTCGAGCCTGCTCCGCCATTCAATAGATCATGGCTGATCTGATCGCGGCCTCAACTCCACTTTCCTGCCTGTTCCCCGTAACCCTTGACTCCCCTGTAGGTCAAACATCTGTCTATCTCCGCCCTGAATATATTCACTGACTCCGCCTCCACTGCTCTCTGGGGTAGAGAATTCCAAAGAATCCCGACCCTCTGAGAGAAGAAATTCCTCCGTCTTAAACGGGCGACCCCTTATTCTGAAACTGTGCCCCCAGAGTCCCCCATGAGGGGGAATCTCGAACTAGGTGACTAGAACAACTGATGACTGAATGGCCTCCTTTCTCATTGTAATTTCTCTCATTTTATCAGTACAGGAACCTTACTCTGTGATGTGCCTCAATAATTCCGAGACTCGATGTTAGCGAAACAAAACAAGGCTTTTATTAACTTAGAAAGTAACACGTAAGAGAGAGAGGTATCTTCCTTCTGGAGACTGAGGCCAGACTGAGCTAGCTTACAAAAGGGGCCAGGTATGGGCGGAGCCCTACACACACAGCACATTCCAGCACATTCCAATAAACAATACAATGAGGACTGGGGGAAGGGAAATGACACTGAAACCGACCACAGTCACAGGCAGTGATGAATGGAATATTTCATCACATTCACCCCTTCTATAGATTTAGTCTGTTCGGGGGTTTGATAGTCCTCTGCGACCGACGTGGCTGTTGTGGTGCCGCGGGTGTCGGCTGGGTGTCCCCGGTAGTCTCCTGGATCTCTGCCGGGGGTGCCGCCAGGGTTGTTGAAGGGGTAGTTGGTGGGGGTGCCGTTGGTCGATGTTCTTCCGGGGGTGATGAAAGAGTAGTGGGTGGGTAAGAGTTGCTGTGATCGTTGTTGCTGCTATTGCCGTGGTTGTTGTCGATGCCGGCTGGGGCGACGTCTTTTATGGACACGGTGTCCTCCTTTCCGTCGGCGTGCCGGACATATGCGTATTGGGGGTTGGCGTGGAGTAGGTGTACTGGCTCCACGAGAGGGTCCGTCTTGTGGCCCCTCACATGCCTTCGCACGAGTACCGGACCTGGGGTGGAGAGCCATGACGGCATGGATACGCCTGAGGTGGATTTCCGGGGAAAGACAAACATTCGTTCATGAGGCGTGGCATTAGTGGCCGTACACAATAGCGACCGTATCGAATGGAGCACATCCGAGAGGACTTCCTGCCAGCGGGAGATAGGGAGGCCCTTGGTCCTTAGAGCTAGAGTGACTGCTTTCCATACTGTCCCGTTCTCTCGCTCCACTTGGCCGTTACCCCGGGGGTTGTAGCTGGTGGTATGGCTCGTGGCGATCCCCTTGGACAGCATGTACTGGCGTAGCTCTTCACTCATGAAGGACGCCCCCCTATCCGTATGGATGTAGCTCGGCATACCGAACAGGCAGAACAGGCTGTTGAGGCATTTAATGACCGTGGCGCTGGTCATGTCTGGGCAGGGGAAGGCGAATGGGAACCGGGAGTATTCGTCCACAATGTTCAGGAAGTAAACATTGCGGTCGACGGACGGGAGGGGGCCCTTGAAATCTAAGCTGAGCCGCTCAAAGGGCCGTGTAGCTTTGATGAAGTGGGCTCTATCTGGGCGGTAGAACCGAGGCTTGCACTCAGCGCAAGTGCGGCAGTTCCTGGTCAGAGACCGAACTTCCTCAATCGAGTAGGGTAAGTTACGGGACTTTATGAAGTGGAACAGCCGCGTGACCCCTGGGTGGCAGAGGTCGTTGTGGAGGGTCTGTAGCCGATCCCCGGTGGCGCTGGCACACATCCCTCGTGAGAGGGCGTCAGGGGATTCGTGAAGGGCCCCTGGCCGGTAAATGATGTCGTACTCGAAGGTGGAGAGCTCGATCCGCCACCTAAGAATCTTATCATTTTTAATCTTCCCCCTCTGTTTACTATTGAACATAAACGCTACCGACCGCTGGTCGGTAAGTAGGGTGAAGCGTTTGCCGGCTAGGTAGTGGCGCCAGTGGCGCACTGCCTCCACGATGGCTTGGGCCTCCTTTTCCACGGAGGAGTGTCTGATCTCGGGCCCTTGGAGGGTCCTCGAGAAGAAAGCTACGGGCCGCCCCGCCTGGTTGAGGGTGGCTGCCAAGGCGAAGTCAGACGCATCACTTTCCACTTGAAATGGAGTGTTCTCGTCCACTGCCTGTAGCGTGGCCCGCTCAATATCCTGCTTAATGCTTTTGAAGGCGGCGTGGGCCTCAGCAGAGAGCGGAAAAGAGGATGCTTTCAAGAGGGGGCGGGCTTTGTCGGAGTAGTTGGGGACCCATTGGGAATAATAAGAAAATAACCCCAGGCACCTTTTCAGGGCTTTGGGAGTGTTGGGCAGGGGCAGCTCCCGTAGGGGGCGCAATCGGTCGGGGTCTGGTCCGATTTCCCCATTCTCCACCACGCTGCCTAGTATGCGCGTGGTGTTGAAAACGCACTTGTCCTCGTTGTAGGTGAGGTTGAGTTTTTGTGCGGTTTCCAGGAACCTCTCGAGGTTCGAGTCGTGATCCTGCTGATTGTGGCCGCAGATGGTGACGTTGTCGAGGTAGGGGAAGGTTGCCTGCAAGTGGTGGTCATCGACCATGCGGTCCATCTCCCTCTGAAAAACCGAGACCCCATTCGTCACCCCAAAGGGGACTCTGAGGAATTGGTAGAGGCGCCCGTTCGCCTCGAAGGCGGTGTACGGGCGGTCCTCTGGTCTGATAGGGAGCTGGTGGTACGCTGACTTGAGGTCGATGGTGGAGAACACCCGGTATTGGGCGATTTGGTTCACCATTTCTGATATGCGGGGTAGCGGGTAGGCGTCTAGTTGGGTGTACCTGTTGATCATTTGACTATAGTCGATCACCATCCGTTTCTTCTCGCTACCCCTTACCACTACCACTTGGGCGCGCCACGGGCTGTTGCTGCATTCAATAATGCGCTCTTTCAGGAGCCTGTCTACCTCGGTCGCGATAAACCGCCTGTCCTCCCAGCTGTACCTCCTGCTTTTGGTCGCTATTGGCCGGCAGTTAGGGGTAAGGTTCGCGAATAGCGAAGGCGGCTTTACCTTCAGGGTAGCCAGACCGCACACTGTGAGGGGCGGCTGGGACCCACCGTACTTGAGCGTGATGCTTTGGTGGTTGCACTGGAAATCCAGGCCCAAGATCACGCTCGCACATAGGTTCTTCATGATTAATACTTTAAAATTATCGTATACAGTTCCGTTAATGCCCAATTGTACCGTGCAGTAACCCAGAATGGTTGATGTCTGGGTTTTATCAGCCATAGAGATGGTACCCTGAGCAGGGACCACCTTTAGGGAGAGTTGCTGTGCCAGTTCAGGGTGGATAAAACTCTCCGTGCTTCCACTGTCAATTAAACATTTAACCCGGCACCCGTTTACCTCGATGTCCACCATTGATTTGGATAGCGGGTGCGGCCTGGTCTGGTCCACTGTGACCGATGCCACTGTAGGGCCCTGATCGATACAAGATGGCGTCCACGCTGTCTGCTCATAAGATGGCGGACCCCAGGAGGTCGGGCAAGATGGCGTCCAAGATGGCCGCTCCCACGGCGCACACACGGCGGTGGCGGGTTTTCCGGCGGTTGGTTTTCCGGCGGGGTTCCCTCTGCACACCTTCCCGAAGTGCCCCTTCTTACCGCACTTAAAGCAGGCGGTGCCTTTTGCCGGGCACAGGTTTCTGGTGTGTTTTGGCTGCCCGCAGAAGTAGCAGTTGGGTCCCTGATGTGTCGCGGCTGTCGTAGGGCTTCTGGGGGGAGAGCGGGGCCCCGCCGGTGTCGGGCTGCCGGACGGGGAAGATGCCTTCCAAGATGGCGGCGCCCTCGGTGCACACGTGGCGGCGTGGCCGGCGCGGGCTGAAGAGTAGGCGTCCGAGTTTCTCTGGGCCACATCCAGGGATCGCGCGGTGTCCGCAGCCTGTTTCAGGTCCAACCCCGTTTTTTCCAGCAGTCTTTGCCGGATGTAAGTGGAGCTGAGGCCTGTGATAAAGGCATCGCGAACAAGCTCGTCAGTGTACACTGCGGCTTTTACATCTCGGCACTTGCAGTCTTTGCCAAGCATTTTCAGGGTGCTTAGGAACTCCTCCGCCGATTCCCCAGGTCGCTGTGCGCGAGTAGCGAGCAGATGCCTAGCATACACCTCATTCGTAGGCTGCTGGTAATGCGCCTTTAAGATGTCGCAGGTGGCCAGGTACGTATCGGCGTCTTGGATGAGGGGGTAAACCCGGTGGTTTACCCAATTCCGCAGAATTCCGAGTCTCATCCTCGCAGCGTCTGTAGCGTCTTTGACGGCTGCGGAATTGTCCAGGAAGAATTCCATACACTCAAACCAGTGTCCGAAGCGTGCTGATGCGTCCGGAGCATGTTGATCCAAATCCAAACGTTCGGGTTTCAGGAGTTGATCCATAGTGTTGAAAAATAAGTTAATAAAATTGATGTGCCTCAATAATTCCGAGACTCGATGTTAGCGAAACAAAACAAGGCTTTTATTAACTTAGAAAGTAACACGTAAGAGAGAGAGGTATCTTCCTTCTGGAGACTGAGGCCAGACTGAGCTAGCTTACAAAAGGGGCCAGGTATGGGCGGAGCCCTACACACACAGCACATTCCAGCACATTCCAATAAACAATACAATGAGGACTGGGGGAAGGGAAATGACACTGAAACCGACCACAGTCACAGGCAGTGAGGAATGGAATATTTCATCACATTCTGCACATAACCCGTCTTGTCCCCGGTTGTGTTCAACTAGTGGCTAAGAGGGAAAAGAGCTCGAGTCTCTGGCCCCAACGTCCTTCACTTCAAAAAGAAATCGCCAACCAATAAAAAATTGGTTTTTTTAAACATCAGATACAGAGCTTGATCCTAGTTTCCTAACAAGGACTTGGATTATTAGTAGGGTGTGAGCTGCAGTAACAGATACACCAAGTATTGTTCAAGCACTGGAGTAAGATGTTATTTATCAATAGTAGGGATTGCTATTCCCATACGACCAAAATGACTTAAGACATTGACAGAAACAATTTTTCTTTCACTTTACTTAGAATCTACAGCACAGAATCAGGCCATTCGGCACAAGGGGTCCGTGCCGGTGTTTCTGCTCCACACGAGCCTCCTCTCACCCCTCTTCATCTCACCTTCTCAGCACAGCCTTCTATTCGTTTCTCCCTCGTGTGTTTATCCAGCTTCCCCTTAAATGCAGCTATGCTACAACAGAAAATAATAAAGTAGAATTAGTGCGCAATGGTGCTCGGACATGCTGTGCAATAGCGTGGGTAGCAAAGCATCGAGTTCACCATTTCCAGCCATGGCCTTGGAACAGGGAGCCAAGTGGAGGCCAGATGCTTTACCACAAGAAAGGAATAAATATTGGAGGCCAGTTCACCTCCAGAACCACTATTAGCCACCTCCTGCTGCCGAGCTCCAAACACAAAATTGGCAAGTAATTTTTCCAGACCATTGGTTCCCCCACAAGGGTGAGAAGTCTTTTCTTGAGTAACTATTGGAGTTAAACCATTTCCTTTTATCCTTCAGAAAGAGTTCTTCAAACACAGATAGTCAGCCATTTACCAAGGTCATTTTACAGAGCAGCAGTTCAGAAAGGTGGCTCTGCTGGAGCATGCCTGAAAGTGAAGACGAGTTGTGCAGGGAGGGGCCCACACATGCTTGTCTAAAAACTTATCCTAACCTGTTCCGTCGGGAGTTGACCTGACAAATGTAGGCAACATCTTGACAGATGACGTTGGGTTGGTATCTTTCCCGAGGCCATGGTCCATCTCTCTCAGAAAGCGATTGGATATGTCATGCAGTGATTCATCCGATAGCCGCATGTGGTAGAGGTATTTGTCGACCTAGAAAAAAAAACGCAAGAGTCAGTTGCCCGAGGTGGAAATAGGAGGAGAAATTTTCAATTTAGAATACTTAGGGCCATATTGATCCCTAAAAGACCAGGATTAAACTGGCTTTGGTATCTCTCATCTAGGGAGAGGGAAAAATCTGGCAAGATTCAGCTCCTGATCACCAACCCTCGTCCCCCTCCCTAGCCTTGCTGAACTGTGTGTGAATGCTGGGTGAAAACAGAATAAGACTCATCTGTGATGCTCCCCACAAAGGAATAGTCTACGAACTATCTAGGCTCGGGTCGGCCAAGCTTTAGCGTTTGTGTGGTGATAGCTATGTACCATGGGGCTTCAGGAGGCCATGTATAAAGTTCCCATTAGTTGGTACGTCCTCAAGTTGCTGATTTAGGCTGGAGAACGTCCATCCAGGAAGGGGAATTGGGAGCATTCAACCTACTGAAAGTCAAAACAAATGATAGCTTCTGCCATTTCTGGCAATGCTCGTGAAAGAAAGGAGCAACTTGTATTTATATAGCGCCTTTCTCATCCTGAAGATGTCTCAAAGCACCTCAGGTCAACAAGTTACTTCTAAACTGTAGTCACTGTTATTGGGTGGCCAGTTTGTGCCCACTTAAGGTCTCACAAACCGCATTCAGAAGAATTGCCATTTAATGTGATTTCGAGATGTTGGTGGGAGGCCAAGACACAGGAAGAACTCACTGCTCTTCTTCAAAGTAAAACGCCATGGGATCTCTTACGTTCACCTCATTCCAAAAAACATCCCATGGGACTATTTCGAAGAATAGCAGGGGAGTTCTCCCAGTGTTCAGGCCAATAGATAAGTACATGTGGGAGAAAGGAATAGAAGGTTCTGCTGATAGGGTGAGGGATGAAGTAAGATGGAGGGTGAGGGATGAAGTAAGATGGGAGGAGACTCGTGTGGAGCATAAACACCGGCACAGACCAGTTGGGCCGAATGGCCTGTTTCTGCCCTGCAAATTCTATGTAATTCCGTGCCAGCAGTTATCAGACTACTTGACCATAAGAAGGCATCACACCCGAGCCTAAACCTGCCCTTACCCAAAATCAGCCATGGCCCAGTGGGTAGCACTCTCGTCTCTGAGTCAGAAGGTTGTGGGTTCAAGTCCCATTCCAGGGACGAGCGCAAAAATCTAGCCTGACACTCCAGTGCAGTGCTGAGGGAGCGTTGCACTGTCGGAGGTGCCGTCTTTCAGATGAGATGTTAAACCGAGGTCCCGTCTGCTCTCTCCGGTGGAGGTAAAAGATCCCATGGTATTATTTCGAAGAGCAGGGGAGTTCTCCCTGGTGTCCTGACCAATATTGTTCCCTCAATCAACATCACTAAAAACAGATTTGTGGGAGCTTGCTGTGCGAAAATTGGCTGCCGCGTTTCCTACATTACAACAGTGACTACACTTCAAAAAGTACTTCATTGGCTGTAAAGCGCTTTGGGACGTCCGGTTATCGTGAAAGGTGCTATATAAATGCAAGTCTTTCTTTCAAACAGGGCCCAGCCCAGGAAGTACAGAAATCCTTGGAGCTGATGGCAGTCTAATGGTTAAGGAGGTTGTAATTAGGCCTAAAGATTTCTGTGAACTTGTCTAGTTACTGAATCTGGCGACTTAAAGTGGACCTGTGGAAACTCAGCGGTTAAGTAAAGCTACTACTTCACTGCTCATTCAAGTGAGTCACAGAAAACCACTGCACTTTCCACAAAGCAGCTCTGATACTGAGCAGCGTGGATTCTGCTGGAGCGCCACGCATTTCCCAGCAAACCAGTTTCCCTTCTCGCTTTTCGTCAACAATGCTGCTCATAGGACCGCTGAGAAGGGGAAGCTCACTCAGCCGCCGGTAGCTCGCTTTCAAGTACTCGATTGGCTCTTATTAGTACGTGTCACACATCACATGGTTAGCTATCCGAGCCCAGGGAGGGATACATTAATATCACATAGAATTAAAGAGTCTGCCACTCTCATCCGCCACATTCTGGCCTCAACATTTGCCACTAAGTTGATGGAATTTAAGTTCACGCTCCATTTGTTTATTCATGGCTACTCTCATTTTTAAGTTCAGTGTAAAATAGAATATTGGTTATAAATGTCAACAACAAAAATAAAATCTTTAGGGAACATCATTTATCTTGCACAGTTGATCAAGATGATGTTCCCACGTCAAGGAACGGATATTAATATACGTATATAGAAAACTCAGAGAGGAGAACCAGGCAGTGACTAAGAGAGACAGATTTAGATACACGCTCATGCAGAAACAGATGGAGATACTGTCGCGCTTGCATAGGAAGCAGAGAGACAGACAGACAGACAGATATACAGCGAGACCCATGTGCAGACAAGGATGTACATATTGATATACTTACAAAGCTAACAGAGAATATGACTAGGCACTGAAATGAAAGTGGGGGTTGCAGGAGTGGGACACGCAGACAGAGATGCACAGACAGGTGCACAGATCATCAAGAAAGCCCGCACAAAATCCTCCCACTGGCTGACCCCGCCGTTCATTATCGGAGGCCTGCTCCTCACCTCCTTGTCACATTGTTCTGACAAAAGTAAAAAGAAAGACTTGCTTTTCTATAGCGCCTTTCACGACCACCAGACGTCTCAAAGCACTTTACAGCCAATTAAGTACTTTTTGAAGTGTAGTCACTGTTGTAATGTAGGAAACGCGGCAGCCAATTTGCGCACAGCAAGATCCCACAAACAGCAATGTAATAATGACCAGATCATCGGTATTTGTTATGTTGATTGACGGATAAATACTGGCCAGGACACCGGAGATAACTCCCCTGTTCTTTTTCGAAATAATGTTATGGGATCTTTTATGTCCACCTGAGAGAGCAGATGGGCCTCGGTTTAACATTTCATCTGAAAGACGGCACCTCCGACAGTGCAGCGCTCCCTCAGCACTGCACTGGAGTGTCAGCTTTCTGTGCTCAAGGCCCTGGAGTGGGACTTGAACCCACAACCTAGAGTAGAGCCAGGCACTCCTTGCCTTGCCAATGCAGTCACCCCGCAATGGAGCTGGGGGCGGGGTGGGGGGGGGGGGAATTAGCTCATTGAGGGGTAAGGTGCTGAACAGATAATCTCTTTGCTGTGCTGACCTTTTGTAATAAAAACCCACTGGTGCGCAGCAATGCTCAAAGCCCTTGGATCTAATCCCCGGCTGGTGCTGCAGGCTCATCTTAGCTGGAGGTGCTGGAATCAGCCTGGACAATGCAAAGGGAAGGAAACCAGCCCAAGTTCTCATTCCTGATCGCAGGGCAGTAATTCCGGCTGGAAGAACTCGCACGCGGATGTTGGGTGAGAATATGACTGGGCTTGGCGGTGATGCCCACCAAAGTTGAATAGCCTGCCAACACATTCATTCAAGGCTGATAACGGCTGCTTGGAGGAGCAGTTAATCGCTTTAGGAGAAAAAATAGAATGTTACTGAGTCAAAGCAACAAAAGCAATGTGCTGAATATTCACTATTTTAACTTCCAAAATGCAGACTTGCTCACAGTTAAAAAATGATTTCTGTCGATTTCTGATGTTTGAATATTGTGAAGTAGCAGGAATGTACAAAACGAATTTCCTTTTTTTTTAAAAAAAATGATGCCTCTGTGAAGCTACCTTGGACTGAAATGTCACATTAGTTCCCCTTTTCCTAACACTCCCTTTATTAACCCCACTCCAGCCAGCCCCTGAGGCGCACAGCTGGACAGGTAGGATGGTCCAGCCCGCAGATAGCCCATGGTAACAACCAATAATGCTGCTCCGTCAACCAACAAGGACACAGTGTTGACTGGTGCAGGAGGAGATTGCTCTTATCACAGTCAGAGCCCTGCCAAATCGGGAAAGCTTGCTCCAATTCCAACTGCAATCTCCTTGTGAGCAGTTCTAAGTAGCCCTGTGCTTGGCTGTTCTGGGGTGGATTAGCCTGTGAGTCCATTGATGCTGCTATTACTGACGGTTCAAGTGAGAATCTCTCCACATTACACATTCCAGAAGGGCTGTCTCATAAAAACATTCTTTTCTTTCCCCTCTCTCCTTTCTCTCAATATAATAGAAATTAGCCATCTGGTTCATGCACATCACTAACTCATGTTAGTGTCAGTTGTGGCTCAGTGGGCAGCCCCCTCGCCTCTGAGTCAGAAGGTCGTGGGTTCAAGTTCCACTCCAGAGACTTGAGCACAAAAATCTAGGCTGACACTCCAGTGCAGTGCTGAGGGAGTGCCGCACTGTCTGAGGTGCCATCTTTCAAATGAGACGTTAAACCGTCTGCTCTCTCAGGTGGATGTAAAAGATCCCATGGCACTATTTTGAAGAAGAGCAGGGGGAGTTCTCCCCGGTGTCCTGGTCAATATTTATCCCTCAATCAACATCACTAAAAACAGATTATTTGGTCATTATCACATTGCTGTTTGTGGGATCTTGCTGTGTGCAAATTGGCTGCTGTGTTTCCCACATTACAACAGTGATTACACTTCAAAAAGTACTTCATTGGCTGTAAAGTGCTTTGAGACGTCCGGTGGTTGTGAAAGGTGCTATATAAATGCAAGTCTTTCTTGTTCATCAGAAAGGAGAGGGGATGGGTTAGCCTTTCAATTCTTTTTCAACTTAAAAAGACCAAGGCAACGAAATGCAAAATATTGTTGAGCAAAGGGGCGACCAGACAAGCAACCTGGGCAGGACTGCTGAAATCTTCCTTTGCAGCTTAGATTCTGCAAATCACTTTTCAATATTACTGAGGGGCTCGATCTGCTTCAGGGACTGGTGCAGTGGAATTAGTGTGAGGAGAGACATGGTGTTTGTGCTCATTGCAGTATAACCCTTCACTGGAATACCTTCCTTTAAAATGGGAATTATGAACTCCTGAAAGCATTCAGGAGCCAGAATTTTAAATGTAAAACAATAATTTGTAGGGAAAGGACTAGTGGGAGTGGAAATGCAGAAGCTGCGCTGGGCTTATGTTGTACGTGTCACGAGGCATGAAGCAATCTTCAGTGGGAGGCGGTGGCGAGAAAGGGAATCTGATGTTAATCTGGCAAAGATATCATGTTTGAATAGAGGCAGTCTGATTATAATGGGAGCTTGAATGCGGCTCATTGTCAAACTGATCTCAATTATGAAATAACAATGTTCATTTAATCGGAATGCGCTAATTAGAGGCTTGATTGACCATTAATGGCCATCCATGTTTCTACTTGGCTGCCTGTGTCAGACTTTATCGCTCAGGGATAGCTGTGGCAACGGATGCAGTGATCGTGTTCAAGTGGACACCGAGATAATAAAATAGTCACAGCCTGCAAACCAACAAGCGCTGGTTCGTTAATGGAATGAAGCTCTCAGCCCAGGTCTCAGCCTCAGACACTGGGTGCAGCTCTCTGATCAGAGTTAATAGGCTTCGGAATAACCTGTACTGGAGAACCACACACGTACTTTGCCACGTACTGCTGCCGTGCACCGCTTGGGGTGTGCAGGATAAGACACAGGCTGGCGTATACCACCGAGAGGACGACCCTTAGGCTGGCTTGTGACAAGGCATCCAAAATCTGAGATGAAGTCACCTTAACCAAAAGATATATCATATTCCTAGCACAGATTTCAGCCTGTATTCTCAAGACAGATCTATTACACTTGTATTATGCTAACAGATGTCACAGTAAATTGGATGAGGCGCTATCTTATAAGGACTGTTGGACCCTGTAACCCACAATGTATTATTCTGCTGCTGAGGCGCGGCTATGTTTTTGTTTTCATTCTCGGGATGGGGGGGTCACGGGCAAGGCCAGCATGTATCGCCCATCGCTAGTTGTCTTGAGAAGGTGGTGGCGATCGAGGGGCTTCAGTGGGCAGCCGAGAGTCCGCCGGGCTGGAGTGACATCCAGGTCCAGGCGGGTAAAGGCAGGTTTCCTTCCAGTCCGCCCCTGGGGGTTTTAATGACAACCCACACATGGCCGCTGAAACGGATGCCGGCTTTTCATTTCAGGTTTTTCTTTTCACGGATTTCGCATTCTCAAACGGCCCTGGGTGGCGGTGTGGGGAGCTGTGGGGCCCACAGCGACCTCGGGGTCCCGCACAGCGTGTGCACAGGATTCGGAATAGTCCTCGCAGCCCCTGAATAACAAGTTAGAGGGAACACTGCTGGGTGGGCTCTGATAGTCCAGGCCTCTGGGCCATAACCACCTCACTACCGTACCCACTGCCTTTAATGCCACAAAGTCCAACCGTTGTTCATTAAATGGAGCCTCGGAATTTTAAAGTTTGGTGAGAAAACTGTGCAGATTGCAAAATGCTTGCAAGTCAGATGAAGCACTGTTTCATAATGACAGAAGCATGACAGCAATACACTATTATTCTGCACCTCGGGAGCCCATAAAGCAACAAAGTTTAATTTCTGTTAATTAAACACTGAGTGACTTCATTCAGAGTTTAGTTGCTATTCAGGCGGCTTGGACTGTCTCTTTTTTAAGGAAGTGTGATTGGTAAAGTCAATTAAAAGCTATAGACATCCTGCTCTATCGCACTACCCACGTGAAAATCCCAACAATAACTTGTACGTATATAGCACCTTTGTAGTAAAGTGTCCCAAGGCACTTCACAGGAGCATTAGCAAACAAAATGTGACACTGAGTTACATGAGGAGATATTATGACAGACTTGGTCAAAGAGGTTGGTTTTAAGGAGCATCTTAAAGGAGGAAAGAGAGGTAGCGAGGCGGAGAGGTTTAGGGAGGGAATTCCAGAGCTTAGGGCCCAGGCAACAGAAGGCACGGCCACCAATGGTGAGCGATTATAATCAGGGATGCGCAAGAGGTCAGAATTGGAGGAGCGGATATATCTCGGGGGGGGGGGGTTGTGGGGCTGGAGGAGATTAGAGATAGGGGCGAGGCCATGGCGGGATTTGAAAACAAGGATGAGAATTTTGAAATTGAGGCATTGCTTTACTGGGATCCAATGTAGGTCAGCGAGCACAGGGGAGATGTGTGAACGGGACTTGGTGCGAGTTAGGACACGGCAGCCGAGTTTTGGATCACCTCAAAAACTTGCGTTGGAATAGTCAAGTCTAGAGGTAACAATGGATAAGACTTTCAGCAGCAGATGAGCTGAGGCAGGGATAGAGTCAGGTGATATTATGGAGGCGGTCTTAGTTATCTTGCGGCTATTTGGTCAGAAGCTCATCTCAAGGTCAAATATGACACCAAGGTTGTGAACAGTGTGGTTCAGCCTCAGAGAGATGTTAGGGAGAGGGATGGAGTTGGTGGCTCAGGAACGGAGTTCATGGCGGGGACCAAAGACAGTGGCTTTGGTCTTCCCAATATTTAATTGGAGAAAATTTCTGCTCATCCAGAACTGGATGTCAACAAACAGCGTAACAATTTAGAGACAGTGGAGGGGTCGAGAGAGGTGGTGGTGAGGTAGAACTGGGTGTCGTCGACATACATGTATTCAAGTACTGAAGACACTTTAATTGCCTGAAGGATATTAAAATGTTGCCATATAATACGCTCCTTCATCATATTGCAGTGCTGGAAGCATTAAAACTGTGAGTGCTTCATGTTTCTTTACTCAGCCTCATGTCTACACCTCCATTGAACCACACCATACCATTTCAATCACAAACCAGCATGAATTTCAATCCTGCGAGTGCATCACAGGTGAGGCTTCCCACCTGGCCCATTGCAACAAGCGCCCGGGAGATTGAGAGCAGCAGTGCACTTGCTGCTGCCCGGGGAGCTGGCCAAGCAGGCGCGTAACTGCTAATGGCCAAGTACACCAGCTCCAAATAAAACTCCACGATGTACTGACAAAACACCCTCCCCAGAAAACATGAGGTTATAAAACAACGACTGCATTTATTATAGTAGCTGTCCTTGTTCCCAATACTGGATTGTCCCCAGTGTTAACAGATCCTTACACAGGACCCTTGAAACTACACTTTGTGCCTGATTTGTTTCCGTCTGATATATTTTATAAAATAACCTCCTAGTTTATTTGCAATTTAGCATAAATTTGCCAGTCTCTGAGAGATGATAAGCGTAGCTGGTGTGGGAAATGAAAAGGTTTCACAAGTGGTGGACAGCAGTGAATGAGGCAGAACAGAGAGAATTTCTTCACATCTGACCAAAAGCTGCACATGATCATGTTGACATGAGCGATGAGAGAGCAGGAGAACATAAATTTATTTTTAAAATCTTTTACTAAGACAAGGGGACACCATTCTTTCAACAGTTCCAGCAACAACTACTTGCATTTATATAGCACCTTTAACACAGTCAAACGTCCCAAGGTGCCTCACAGGAGTGATTATCAGACAAAAGTTGGCACCGAGCCACATAAGGGGATATTAGGACTGGTGATCAAAAGCTTGCTCAGAGAGGTAGGCTTCAGGTGCAGCTTAAAGGAGGAGATGGCTGTGGAGAGATTTAGGGAGGGAATTCCAGAACTTAGGGCCAAGGCAGCTGAAGGCACGGCTGCCAATGCCCATCAAATTGTTGACATGTCCGAGGTGAAGCCCCTAGAAAAACAAAGTGTCCCGTATGGAGGTCCACTGACGAGGGCGAGAACCAAACTAACCAACTAACAGACAAAACAAGTGTAAGCATTGAACTGCATTCTTCCAAAGAGAGAGAGAGAGACACACACAGTGTCTGATGTACAGAGGGTGGCTCACGTTCCACATTCTGAAGAAAGGGACCTGAACAGCCAGCCCTTGTAATTCTGGTTTGTTTATTGTCAAAGCATGCCCATTAGAGTGAGTGTGTGCACACTCGCAGTTCACACTGTGTTGCTTAACTCCATATGGACAAGTCAGCAGTTTCAATTAGGATTGTTCACTCTGGTTGGACATCTTCCTGAAGGTTTCATCGCATGACTTCCCGCCTCCAACCTCCCCATCTCCAATATTCTCATGACAAAAACGTTCAAAGAAAATGGAAAAAAACATTTTCTTTTTCTGGATGTTCCTCCTGGGAGCAATGCCCAGGCGATTAACCTTCAATTCCTGCAGGGTTGGCAACTTTCGTTAAATTACACTTTTATACAATATTTGCCATTTTCATATTGTATTCAATTTCAAATATTGCCATCTTTAGAGAAATAATTGGTTCATAGGTAATAATTTTTAAAAGTCTCACGCTAAGTATCGCTCCTCCATTTTTTTGCAAATGATTCATCAACATTACGAGACGCCCATGAAATGCTTCTGGGGAGGAACATGTTAGGGTACGCATTACGAGTTTCAATACCTTGACGCAAGGGGAAGGAGAAGAAACACAACCTTCAAATTGAAATGGTGCCAACATCCCATGAACTGATAAAAAGTACTGGAGGATGGGAAGGATTTTGTTCCTGGGCCCAGTGCAGTGAAATTGTAAAATTGTTCCTTATAAGCAGGAAGGAACTTTTGCAGGGTCATCACTGACAAAGGAGGAGGGGACATGGTGGTCAGGGTTTGGAAACTGCAGTCGCCCAACCCACAGCCTCAGACAGACACAGAGTCATGCCTCTTCCCATTTCATTGTTGCTACGTAGCCTGTTTCACAGCAACTGTACAGTAACATTGTTGATGATTTCAGTGTGCAGGTGTGTCCACTTGACTCAATCTGTTGGCAATGCTAGTGGATAACCAACAATGTCAGCTTGATCCAGTGGTAGCACTCTCACCATCGAGTCAGAAGATTATGGGTTGAAACCCCATTCATTAGCACATTGATGGCGACCGAGACGGTCTGGCGCTAGCGCGCTCTCCCTGCTTCGGGCGGCCCGCTCTCGCCGCTCGCTCCTGCAGCCGGAGCGAGGTATTCGGCGAGTCGGGCGGAGGCAGCGCAGCGCATCGGGACGCAGCAGCAGCCACGTCAACCCGCTAGAGCATGTTGGCCGGCTGCTCCTCAGCGGGAAGGCATTCCGACTGGGAGGAGGGGAGCCGAGCATGGTGGCCAGAGGCCGGACCGGAAGCGGGAGAAGCAGGCCCGGGCTATCGGACCGTGGAGCCGACGACGGTGAGGCGGAGGCCGCGGTGACCGGAGGATGTGTTCGGCGAGTCAAGCGGAGGCATCGAGCAGCAACAGCAGCCACGACGACTCGCAGTCCGACTGGGAGGAGGGGAGCCGGGAATGGTGGCCAGAGGGTGAGCGGGAGAAGCAGGCCACCACACGTGGAGCCGAGCCGGCAACAGTGAGGAAGAGGCCGCGGTGACGAGGAGGATGGAACGGCTGAGGGACATCGTGCTCCCACTGCCACTGGATGCCAAAGAATTGACTTTCTGAACACGGCGCTGACGTGTCCCCACGGGGAGTAAGCATTCCATTGTACTAGTTACATATGGCAAATAAAATTGAATTGAATTGATTATCCAGGCTGACACTCCAGTGCAGTGCTGAGGGAGTGTTGCAATTGTCTTTTGAATGAGGCAATAAACCAAGGCCACCTCCACCCGTTCCGGTGGATGTAAAAGATCCCACGGCAGTATTTGAAGAGCAGGAGAGTTCTCTCTGTATCCTGAATCAACAGATTAACTGATCATTTATTTCACTGCTCTCGCTAGGACCTTGCTGTGTGCTACCTAGCTATAACATTTTCCTACAAAACAACAGCGATTACACTTCAAAAGCAGTTCATTAGCTTTGGGATTTCCTAAGGACGTGACAGGCACTATAAATGAATGTTTGTTTCAAATCTTTGGGACTTAACCACTTTTAAGTGGCTGCAATGTCACTTCCTACAGAAAGAGTCCCTTCAAAGATTTCTTCCTCAGATTCTGACCCCAATTCTTCTTTCATCTACACTGTGTTTTTTAACATATTTTATGGTCACGTCAACTTCTCTTTTTTTAAAAACTCTTTTTCATACTAAACCTTTATCAACCACACGTCAGGCCTGAGCTGGAGTATTGTGCCCAATTCCGGGCACCGCACTTTAGGAAGGATGTCAAGGCCTTACAGAGGGTGCAGAAGAGATTTACTAAAACGGTGCCATGGAGGTGGGACTTCAGTTATGTGGATAGACTGGAGAAGCTGGGTTTGTTCTACTTAGAGCAGGGAAGGTTTAGGGGTGATTTAATAGAGGTGTTCAAAAGGGTTTTGATAGAATAAGTAAGGTGAAACTGTTTGCAGTGGCAGAAGGGTCAGTGGCCAGAGGACACAGATTTAAGGAAATTGGCAAAAGAACTGGGGGGGAGGGGGCGATGAGGAGGAAATTTGTTAAAAGGGGCAGGAGCAGCATGGATACAAAATTGGCTAAGGGATAGCAAACAGAGAGCTGTGGCGAATGGCTGTTTTCCGGACTGGAGGGAGGTATACAGTGGTGTCCCTCCAGGTTCAGTACTAGTACTAGGACCACTGCTGCTTTTGATACACATTAATGACTTGGACTTGAGGGTACAGGGCACATTTTCAAAATTTGCAGATGACATGAAACTTGGAAGTGTAGCAAACAGTGAGGAGGATAGTAATAGACTTCAAAAGGACACAGACAGGCTGGTGGAATGGGTGGACACATGGCAGATGAAACTCAACGCAGAAAAGTGTGAGGTGATGCAATTTGGTCGGAGGAATGAGGAGAGGCCAAACACACTAAATGGTACAATTATAAAGCATGTGTAAGAACAGAGGCCCCTGGGGGTGTTTGTGCACAAATCTGTGAAGGTGGCAGGACAGGTGAACAAAGCAGTTAATGAAGCACAGGGGATCCCGGGCTTTAGAAAGAGGCAGAGAGTACAAAAGCCAGGAAGTTATGCTAAAATAAAACTATATAAAACACCCATCTCCTTTTGCTTTGTACTACCATACTTTTTGTCTTTTAATCTCTCCCGCCTTCCACCCTATCACAGACCTTCCCTTTTCTTCTTTTCCCCTCCCCACTTTCCCTGCCTCTGTACTTGCTTAAAATCTGTTACATCTCGAACCTTTTCCAGTTCTGATGAAAGGTCATCAAACATTAACTCTGTTCCTCTTTCCACAGATGCTGCCTGACCTGCTGACTATTTCCAGCATTTTCTGTTTTTATATTATATAAAATATTAGTTCAGCTGCAGCTGGAGTATTGGGTCCAATTCTGGGCACTTTAGGAAGGATGTGAAGGATTTGGAGCGGGTACAGAGGAGATTTACTGGAATGGTTCCAGAGATGAGGGATTACAGTTATGTGGATAGACTGGAGAATTTGGGATTGTTCTCCTTGGAGCAGAGAAGGCTAAGAGGAGATTTGAAAGAGGTGTTTAAAATCATGAAGGGTTTAGATCGAGTAAATAAAGAGAAACTGTTTCCAGTGGCTGAAGGCTCGATAACCAGAGGGCCCAGATTGAAGGTGATTGGCAAAAGAACCAGAGGCAACATGAGGAGAAACTTCTTTACACAACGAGTGGTGAGGATTTGGAATGCGCTGCCTGATAGGGTGGTGGATACAGATTCAATAGTAGCCTTCGAAAGGGAATAGGATAAATACTTGAAGGCAAAACATTAGCAGGGATCTGGGGAAAGAGCGGGGGAGTGGGACTGACTGGATTACTCTTTGAAAGAGCAGGCACAGACTCGATGGGCCGAATGGCCTCCTCCTACGCTGTACCGTACTACTATTCTATAATCAGAAGCAACCAAAACCCATGAACTCCAGCAAAGAGTCAACACGGAGTCAGGAGAGTGGGAAAGGGAGGGTGGGAATAAATTGGCAGAAACAAGAGCAAAAACAATCCCAATGGGGAGGTTTTCCTGGTCTATGCCCCATGTGTACCGGTTCTCCTGGGCACAGCAAGCACCAGAAAATCAAGGGGCGTGGGGGAGGGTTCCTTTACAGGCCTGCACTCCAACCCTTTTGCCTACATGTGCTGCACAGAAGCGATCCAGTGAGCAGGAGGTGCAGAGGGCAGGCCCCAGAAAATCTCCCCGCCGACTGAATGACGCACATGACAATGTTATTTTGAGGGGGAATCCCTTTGCATATTGATCAGTTTGTGACACTGGGATGCCTTATAGTTTTATCTGGTACATATTTAATACCTTACGCAAATTAAATCCGAACAGCTATCTTTGCTTCCTGATCAAGTGCTGTTTTACTAAAGCTGTGTTGACATTACATCAGTGCAGTGTGCAAGTGCCATCAATATTGTGCCAGTATTAACAAAAGCGGTCGTAACTATAAAGCAACTTCACTTCCTGATCTGAGTCAAGCTTTCTGTGGGCAAGTGGTTTAAGCGAGTAAGATACTTCCCAGAGGCAACAAGGAGCAATCAATCCCTCCTCACATGCACCTGAAGAGCAGCAGAAACCTGGGAACAGATCCTCAGGGAATTCCAGCGAGAGGAGGAAAACAAAGAAACGAGGAGAACGACGGGGAAAGGAATTCATACTGAAATACTTCAGCCAGGATCACGTTCCGCTCTCCACCAGCCGCTGTAATATAAGCAGTCAGCACTCTGTGAACAGACACGCCGCTCCTTCCCTTTAATGACCAGGAACAGGTTCTGTAGAAAGAAATGCTCAAACTGGTGAGGATCGCTGCGCGCAGAACAAATCATTCCTGTCCCGGAATGTTCTTGCCTTTAGCTTCTTGATCTGTTTCCGAGGAACAGTTTGGCAAGTCCGCTTTACACGACTCAATGCTTTCATCTCAAGACCTTTTGGAAATTCCGGAATGTCAACATCTGGGGTGTGCGCGCACAAGACTAAACAAATGACTGAATTCCTCCTACAAACAAACTTTGTTGATTCATTCAGCAGTTCTTTTTCCTGGCGATGCTGAGGCTGTACAAACATCTCCAGCCGGGGCTGTCCTTCGATTCAAACGGACGAGATTGGTTCTCACCAGCAACAACATGACCTTGTGGCATATCTCAGTAAAATGTATCTCCACCAAGAAAATCCGAACAAATCGGCCAAGATAAAAACAATGAGTTGAATCACCCAGGGAACATGTGCAGTGGACAGAAAAGCTGCCTGTATAGGTGAGCACTCAGTCACAGCAGTGAACGCGGGCTGACCATCAGAGTCAGCGCTTACCCTTGAAATGCTCTCGCCAATTGTAATATTTCTGCTTCTGTAATGAGAAAGGAGGCCGTGCTTCCCGCGGACCTCTCACTCAGCACATGGCAAATTAAAGGCTGTGAACAGCGAATGGAAATGGAAGCTGCAGCCCATTCATTCCGTCCCCTTACAACTTTTGAGAATGAATCAGCTCCGCATTCTGTAGCAGCAGCCACAGAGGCCCCTTTACAGTCGGCGTGCGGGACAACGTGTTCAAACCTTTAGTCAGAAGCACCATCCCTCCCCTCCCCCGTCCCATTGTGCATCGCAGGCCAGTTTAACCAGATGTCTTGTGTTCCCAATTGGTGGAAATTACACAAGCCAGTGTCAGAACAGAGAACTGGAATCAATTACTTTTCGGGAGAATGCAGCGGGAGATCACAGAAGGGAGAGAGGGCTGGTTCTTAAGCTTTGCTTGAATGGGAATAAAGCCATGGAGAAAGTATACCCAACAATTGAAGCAATTTCTTACCTTTTGCACATGATCGTGCTTCAGTTCGGTAAAGTAATACGCCAGGAGGTGGGAGGCGATCATCCTTCCTGCTGAAGGAAGCTTGTTCAAGTCGCTTTGTTGTAACGTTGCCGCGATTCCCCTGTTCTATTTCAGTGCAGAGACTCTGAAGAGGATCCCCCCCCGCTGCCCTCTGTCACAGCACAACACCCCGGCAGTGGATGAGGCGCTCGCACAGTGCTGGCGACCCACAATGTGCCGCTTCAGAGATTCCCCTCCCGCAGAATGCAAGCCCTCTCCGGTCGCGTCACAGCATCCTGTTGCCCTGCCCCTGCCATTGGCAGAGCGCTGTGGGTGTGCCGCTGACAGCGCCACTTCTCGGCTCTTCATTTGGCTCCGAGGGGGATGGGCCGTCTCCCACAGCCCTCCCCGCTGCACGCCTGGTGCAGAATGCCGCTCTTAAAGGCACTGGGCCCTTTTAGTGAAGCGCCGAGTCACATTCCCCAGCATACTCCACATACTCCACATACCCACACACCAAGTCCCAGGCTCCTGACCCAAGTCTCAACTTCCCTTTCCTGGTGATGAAATACTTAAACTCAATACTTCACTGACACAGAGACAAAGACAATTAAAACAAACAGACTATGAGTTGGCAAGGAGAGAGGGGAAGGATTCATCTGTTCACTATTAAAATCGTAAATGTACATTTAAAAGAAGCCGGTCTATATTTAATGCTTTTTGGTTGCTGTTTGTAGGATGCTGTGTGCACATTGGCTGCCACATTACAAAAATGACTACACTTCATTGGCTGTGAAGCATTTTGGGATGTCCTGATAATATGAAAGGAGCTATATAAATGCAAGTTCTTTCTTATGTAATAGATTATCTCAGTGAAGAGAAAGAATAATTAAAACCATTCATGAAACTAAGATCGCGTGTGTAGCTGAGGTAGTTTGTGTTGTGTATGTAATATGTGTGCTACTTTGAACCTATGGACAGGACTGCACTACTTGTTGGGCGTAGTGATACGCAGTACCACTCCTGGCCATAGGGGTATAAATAGTACTGTGGGTACTGATTCCCCTCAGTTCCCGCCTGTGGGCATGAAGTAAAGACCTATGTGCAGTCCCTACCTCCAACCAGTAAAGGCCTGTTTGAGTTATACGTTTAAGTCTTTGTGTTAATTGTTCAATACAATACACATACTTAACACTGGCGACGAGTCAGGCTCTTACCCTGCGGCAGTTATTCCAGGCGGCTTCGTCCAAAGACAGGACGTTGAAGAGAGGTTTCAATCCTCAACACCCCACTCAAAACTGAAGGGCAGCAGAAATCCTGACAGCTTCCAGCGACTGGAAGCGACAGGCATTAGGACCCTGAAGCCTCCATCAGCTTGTGAACCGGAGTAAAGACAGGACTGGGGAAGAGAGAGAGGTAGGGCGATAGCGATCGGCAGATAAGGGCCGGGCCGCTTTGAAGTGAGGGGCGCAGCCGGACCAGCGATCGGGACCAAAGATAAGAGCCGCACTCGGACTGAAAGGCGCGGCGGCTGCAGAAGCTCAAGGTGCGAGAGTCGCGGTGCACAGCGCGGGCTATCGATCGCGGCGAAGATAAGGGCCGCACTCGAGGGCTGAAGGGAGACGGCGTCGGGGGACGGGTGAAGACCGCCAAGCGCGGGAAAACCGCCATTTTGTGGGCGGAGGACGACGGCAAGAGCGGGAAGCCGCCATCTTTGATAACAAGTAAAGAAAAGAAAATCTGAGAAATTGCAAATCTACAATGCCTAAACACGGGAATATTAGCACCTTTGATAGTGACCTCGAAGATTGGGCCATATATGTTGAAAGAGTAAAAAATTATTGTAAGGCCAATAAAATTCGTGACCAAGATAAAGCTCTAACATTATTAAATTTAATGGGTGCGAAGACGTACGGGCAATTGAAACACCTGTTATCACCAGATGAACCGGCGGATAAGACGTTCGATGAGATTGTTACTGTCCTGAAAGATCATCTAAACCCCACGCCGCTGATGCTAGCGGAACGATTTAAATTTTACGACAGAAGGCAGCTACAGCATGAAAGCAATGCTGAATATTTGCTGGAATTGCGTAAATTAGCGAAATATTGCCAGTTTGGAACGGGATTGACAGATGCACTACGAGACAAATTTGTGTGTGGTTTATTTAAACAGGATACACAAAAGCGACTGCTCGAGGAGAATGAGCTGACGCTTGAGAAGGCGGTCACTATGGCAGCAGCACACGAAGCCGCAGCGAGAGGCACGGCAGTAATGCAGCTACGGTCACCGGAGCTCAGTGCACACAAATTGGGTGTGAGTTCTGGCAAATGTTATCGTTGTGGAAAGACAACGCATGATCAGAACCAGTGTTGGTTTAAAAACCAAGAATGTAGAACTTGTGGTAGGCTTGGACATATAGCTAGAGTATGCAGGTCAGGGAAGAAGACCAGCAACAAGAAGTCACCGCAAGGAAAATACGCAAAGGTACACAAGGTGACCGAACAGGAGTCCGATTCAGACGCTAGCAGTAATGAACTGGCTAGCTTAAGCTGTAATGAACTGGCTAGCTTAAGAGTACTCAACGCTGGTAAGGGTGCAGACCTCCAGACAATTTGGGTCACTCTTCAGATAGAAGGAGTCCAAGTAAAACTGGAATTGGACACTGGATCGGCATTGACGGTCATAAATAAGAAAGATTACGGAAAGTTATTCCAACATATTCCCCTACAGGATACGGGGATTATATTGAAAACATACACGGGGCAAAGAGTGTACCCCATCGGGAAAATAGAGGTTGCAGTGGCCCACAAGGGCGAAGACAGTCAAATAATGGACTTATATGTGATATCTGAAGGAGGTCCTCCACTACTAGGACGGGAGTGGATTAGGAAAATGAATATGGACTGGCATTTCCTACAAACAATAACGAGTGAGAACTCGGTGAAGATAGTCGGCCCAGACTCTGGAACGGATGATGGTAAGCCCAACTCAGGTGCAAAAGACAAAGTTTCAGCACAGAATTCCACTGAGCAACAACAACATAGTTTAACTGTGGATTCTGAGTCTGGCAAGTCTACTGATGTGCCCATTTCTGAGGGACACCGGGCTCGAACTCAACTCCATTTCAAACTACAACAGCAATTAGAACAAATGCTTCGCCGTTTTGAGCAAGAGTTGAATGCAACGAAAGAGTTCTTTGATATAGAGTTGGAGAATCTGGAAAGACAACAGAAGCAGCTGATGGAGAAAATGGAGCAGGAGCACACAAAACGTCTGATGTCAGAGGAGTTAACGGTCAGCCAACTCCTGCATATGCTGAAGGACAGGACTCTGAAATGGGAAAAACTTGAACATGAACTTCAATATTCAAACGAAAGGGGTTCGGAGCTCTCAAAGGTTATTGGAAGAGCTGAGGTGGCAACACAGACTGAGATGACTGCAACAGAGCAGCCCTTGGATGCCAAAAGTACGCTGACTCACGTCAACGTAGAACAACAGACCGCTGAAACAGCTGCTCCGGTAGAGGGATTGCATAGTCCGATCAATCAATCTCCAAAGGAAGTTGAAGTATTAAAATCACAAATGAGGTCACTAGTAAACGACTTGCTGAAAGCCCAGAAAAAGCTGGATGCAGAGGTACACATGAAGAAGTCTCTTCAGGAAAGATGTCTGGATTTGGAACAAGAGCTGGCTAACGTCCAGCTAGGTATGGAGGAAATAGACGACCCTCTCACTGGTCTAGCTCAGGACGACACCGAATATTACGATGTCCTGTCCTGCCCAGCTTGTAACTTCGACTCCCAAAGTGCAGAAATCATGGAGGAGCACCAAAAGTCTACGGAACATCGGGAGAAGCTGGCTCTACGACGGAAACAGGAGGAAGAGAAGGAGGAACTGCGCATGCAGCTGGCAGCTGTGGCAGCTGACAATGGAGCCCAGAGAGTCTCCAAGAAGCAGAAAAGGAAAAGTAAAAACAGAAGATGACCCATCTGAACCATTATCACCTCTACCAGATCACACACGTGGTCCCTCCGAACGGAGCCAATTCAGTTCGGAAGTTCAAACTGTTAAATCCATGGAAGGACTATTGAATGAGTCACTCTAGCAACGTGAACCGACTACACCACAGAGATTGAATCTGTGAACTGTTTTCCGCAGAGACTGAATCTGTGATCTGTTTTTGACATGAAGTTATCTATGTATCTATGTTATTCTGTTATGTAAACCTGAAGTTATATATGTATATATGTTATTACGTTATGTTAAATGGGGAGATGACTGTAAAGCTAGGAAGGGAGGAATGTTGTGTATGTAATATGTGTGCTACTTTGAACCTATGGACAGGACTGCACTACTTGTTGGGCGTAGTGATACGCAGTACCACTCCTGGCCATAGGGGTATAAATAGTACTGTGGGTACTGATCCCCCTCAGTTCCCGCCTGTGGGCATGAAGTAAAGACCTACGTGTAGTCCCTACCTCCAACCAGTAAAGACCTGTTTGAGTTATACGTTTAAGTCTTTGTGTTAATTGTTCAATACAATACACATACTTAACAGTTTGTCACTCGGGTCAGGTGTTCACAGTCGATGATCTTACCCAGGACTGGTCAACACCGAGTGCCGGATAAGTAACCAGGTCATCGCCAGGAGATGCCATTGGCTTCAGGCGGATGAACCCCTGGAGGAGGGTCAGTGCGAACCTTGATGGAGGAAACGCCACCAAAAGGCGGATGAGCTCATCCTTGAATTAGCCAATGAGATCCACAGCCGGCAAACCGTGACCTGGCTGCCATACAGAACAAGTCAATGGAAGAAGGACCATAGACACAACATCACTATCAGGCTCTGCCTTATAAAGAGGCGGAGGGTGGTCACAGGATGGTCAACCAATGGTCAACCAATGATAATGGGAGGCTGTGGCAGTCTTCCCACCTCCTTGCTGTGTCCAGTTTACAGAAATGTGCAAACTGAACTGAGTGGCAGCCCTCGTCCCACAGTGAATGCTGTCACTTCAGGGCCTTCGAAACACAGGTGACCCGAAATGGATAGGACAACACTCGCCGCAGAGTTATAAGGCAGCAATACAGAGTTTAGATCATGCCTTTAGCAATAAAAGGAATCTCATTGAGACCAGATACGTGTTGCACTCTTTGATACAGAATAGTTGAAGAGCATTATGTTCGACAGGCCAGAACTTATCTTAAGTGTTTCATCAAAGCATCTTGTTTTTTCAATCTCCAGTCTGAGCTAAGTTAGCTGGAATCATCTGGGGGAGACACAACATTGCTGCACTTAGTCTCAGGGCCCCTGAGATAGGGAGTGGGGGGGGGGGGTGGCTAAAAAAAAATCTTAGCTGCGGGGCACACTCCTAACCCATGTTGGAAAGTGGAATTCAAGCACTGATGATGTCAGCAGCAGATTCAGCACAATGAACGAATTGAATGGTTTGTCTGACTCTCCTCGCCTGGGTTCACATGTGACACTGGGACAAGGTACCAGTCAGTCATTGGCTCCTGTCTAAAGGTATTCTGACAAGAGTTCACACTTTCAGGAGAGAGAAATCAGCACAATGTTGGCTGCAGCACGTTACCACAGAGTAAGACCAACAAGGTGAAAGCAAACAATTAGCTATAAAGGTAAATCAGTCATCTGAATTAGAGTATCACAGAATCACAGAAACCCCACAGTGCAGATAGAGGCCATTTCGGCCCATCGAGCCTGCACCGACACATATCCCACCCGATCCCCGTAACCCCTACACCAACACATATCCCACCCTAGCCCCGTAACCCCATGTATTTAATCCCCCTAACACTAAGGGTCAATTTATCATAGCCAATCAACCTAACCTGCACATCTTTGGATGTTCTTAATGAGGATCAGCACAGGAACGTTCTGTTCCCTGCAATGAATAGCGCAGAGTACTTCAAATATTTGGCATCTTTAGAAGCAATGGAGGAAGAAGAAGGAGAAGAACTTGCATTTACATAGCTCCTTTCACATCCTCTGGACCTCCCAAAGTGCTTCACGGCCAATTAACTACTTTGGAGTGCAGTCACTCCAGTTATGTAGGTAAATGCAGATGTCAATTTGCACACAGCAAAATCCCACAAACAGCAATGCAATAATTGATCAGTTAATCTGTTTTGGTGGCATTGTTTCAGGGATAAACATTGGCCTGGACATGGTTTATTCCATCTCGGATTATTTTTTGTGCCTGTTTGGGCAGTGGGCCAAATGGCAGACAACAGGCTCCATCAAATGATTTCCACCTCCAGAGTAATGGTCATGGAAGTGGACTAAGATCCCAGAATTTAAATCCCACTATGGCAAATTGTAAAATTGAATTCAGTAAGTCTGGTAATTGGAAGGCTGGCACTAGAAATAAATGACTACATTGTCATAAAAGTCCAACTACTGATGTCCTTCAGAGAAGGAAAGCTGCCACCCCTAGCTGGTCTGGTCTACATATGACTCCAGTCCCACATCAACATCCTGGGCATTGCCATTGACCAGAAACTCAACTGGACCAGTCACATAAATGCTGGAACAGTTCAGAAGCTATGGCAAGTGGATCATCTCCTGACTCCCCAAAGCCTCATCTACAAGGCATAAGTCAGGAGTGTGATGGAATACTCTCCACTTGCCTGGATGAGTGCAGCTGCAAAAACACTGAAGAAGCTCGACACCATCCAGGACAAAGCAGTCCGCTTGATCGGCAGCCCAACCACCACTTTAAACATTCACTCCCTCCACCACCGGCGCACTGTGGCTGCAGTGTGTACCATCTACAAGATGCACTGCAGCAACTCGCCAACATTTCTTAGGCAGCACCTCCCAAACCCGTGACCTCTTCCACCTAGAAGGACAAGGGCAGCAGGCGCATGGGAACACCACCACCTCCAAGTTCCCCTCCAAGTCACACATGATTCTGGCTTGGAAATATATCGTCATTCCTTCATCGTTGCTGGTTCAAAATCCTGGAACTCCCTACCGAACTGCACTGTGGGAGTACCTTCACCACACAGACTGCAGCGGTTCAAGGCAGCGGCTCACCACCACCTTCTCAAGGGCAAATAGGGATGGGCAATAAATGCCAACTTTGCTAGTGATGCCCACATCCTAAGAACAAATAAAAAATAAACACTAGGTGGTTGGCTCTAGCAAGCCACTCAGTTATTAAAATAATCACTATGGTAACTAGAGATGTGCAATAAATGTGGCCACGCCATAGTTGTTGTCACTTTCAATTGCCCTTTAACCCTTTCAGTGCCCTGCCACATCCGAGAACAATGTTTTTTAAAATAGATATTGCACCAGTATGAAACATTGCATTGCATTTGTTGCACAATCTGTGTTTCGGGTAAGAGAATCCCATCCCCAGGTATATTTTTCAAAGTCTCTTCATTAAAGCTCGGCTCACAGTCTCGTTCAATTCTGTTCAACTATTAAGTGCTACTTTTGTGTCTGAGTCCTTATCCTTGCATTGGAACTCCTTTGTTTCCAGTTTTCATTATTTAAATGATCTACATTTAATTGCAGAAATCCCCCTATAAAGCTTGAAGTTAGTATCATGTCTGTTTATTCGGGGGTGGAGAGAGGATTAGGGTATTGCTGTTTGCTCCACAGTGCCCAACAATCTTTCTGCGAATTAATATGGATCTGTGTTACTCCACAAAATCAGCCCCACGCTGCCACAGTCTTACTGAAATTCTTCCACAACAGGGTTTGAAGATGTGATCATGTTGTTAAGTCTGTGTGTTATAATGAGAATTACTACACAGACCACAAGAGTAACTTTTAACAGGTCTTTACTAGTTGAAGGTCAGGGCGGAACTGCCCAATAAATCATTACACAGCACTTATATACCGGTGTGGTCACCACCGGTATTACAGTATACAGCAGCCAAGATAAAGTAGTGCAACCCTTAAAATAGTTCTCTTAAAGGTGGAACAGTTACATACACTACAATCCTCCCTTTTTAGCTTAACAGTATATATATTCCCCATTAAACATAACATCATAACATATATACACAACTTCATGTACAACAGTTCACAGATTCAGTCTCTCTGGAGGCTTCCTGACTCGGTCCGGATAACGCCTCGGTGGTGTAGTAGTTTTCGGTGGTGTAGCAGGTTCTGTTGGCAAGGTCGATTCGGCTTGAATGCCAGTGTCGGGTTCATCTGATTCCAGTATCACCGGATCGGAGGTAGATCCTATGGGTATCTCTGCTTCATCATTAGGCGTATAGAGTTGTGGAGTAGGTTGTCCCTTTTCGGATGACTCTATGATCTGGTCAACATGGCGCCTTATTATGCATTCACCAATGTCCACGGTATACATCAGCGGTCCTAGTCGTGTGCAAATAGTTCCAGGCTGCCATTTCTCGGTACGGTAGTCCCGGGCCAAAACTTGTTGACCTATCTGGAAGGTTCTAGTTGGCCTTTCATTCATGCCTTGAAATTGCCGGTTCTCTACGTCCCTTCTGATGTTTGGCTTGATCAAATCCAGCCGGCATCTTAGTCTTCTATTGAAAAACATCATGGCGGGAGTTTGGTTTGTAACCGCATGTGTTGCATTCCTGTACGCCAACAAGAAGTTATCTACCTTATGTTGTAGATTTATGTCTTCCTTACCCATGGCCTTTATGGCCTTCTTGAAGGTCTGCACAAACCTTTCAGCTAATCCATTGGTGGCGGGATGGTATGGGGCGGACATGTAGTGCTTAACCCCATTGTTTTTTAAGAACTTCCTGAATTCTTCGGACACAAATTGCGGTCCATTATCAGAACAGATCTGTTCCGGCAGCCCATTCCTGGCAAATATGGTCCTTAATACTGTGATGGTTTTTTCCGTGGTGGTGGAGGACATCTTTATTACCTCCGGCCACTTGGAGTGTGCATCCACCGCGATTAAGAACATTGAGTCCATAAATGGACCAGCAAAGTCGATGTGTACCCTTTGCCATGGAGATGAGGGCCACTCCCATGGATGTAGAGGAGCTTGTGGTGGGGCGTTTTGGACCTTCTGGCATCCTAGACAGCTCTTGGTCATTTCTTCGATGTCTCCATCGATACCTGGCCACCACACAAACGCTCTGGCTAGGTTCTTCATTTTCACTCCACCCAGATGCCCCTCGTGAAGCTCCTTTAGCACTTTATGCTGGAGTTTGGGTGGAATCACCACTCTGGATCCACACATCAAAGTTCCTCAGCACACTGACAGCTGTTCTCTTCTTTGCGAGAATGCTGGCAACAGTGGTTCGCCATGTGCTGGCTATCCCTTCACCGTTAAATCGTAGACTCGTGAGAGAGTCGGGTCATTTCTTGTTTCCTTTTCGATCGTAGAATTTGTTACTGGTAGACATTCCACTATGGTTGAGTGGAACATCTCCACTGGGTCCACTGTAGGCGCCTCTTCTACCGTTGGCAACGGTAGGCGCGATAACCCGTCAGCATTCCCATGCTGTTTTGATCCTTTGTATTCTATGTCATATTGGTGTGCCCCTAGGAAAAGGGACCACCTCTGTAGCCTTTGCGCTGTCATAATGGAAACGCCCTTTTTAGGGTTGAATATGGATACCAACGGCTGGTGGTCTGTCAGCAGTGCAAACTTCTGGCCCTGCAGGTAATGATTAAACTTCTTTACTCCCCACACCAGGCTGAGAGCCTCCCTATCTATCTGAGCATAGTTGCGCTCAGCGGAGGTCAATGATCTGGATGCAAATGCGACTGGCCTTTCCGAGCCATTTGGCCACTTGTCATAGAGTCATAGAGTCATAGAGTTTTACAGCACAGAAAGAGGCCCTTCGGCCCATCGTGTCCGCGCCGCCCATCCATCCCTGTCCTGTCTAATCCCATTTTCCAGCATTTGGTCCATAGCCTTGTATGCAATGGCATTTCAAGTGCTCATCCAAATGCTTCTTGAATGTTGTGAGGGTTCCTGCCTCTACCACCCTTTCAGGCAGTGAGTTCCAGATTCCAACCACCCTCTGGGTGAAAAAGTTCCTCCTCAAATCCCCTCTAAATCTCCTGCCCCTTACCCTGAATCTATGCCCCCTTGTTATTGACCCCCCTACTAAGGGGAAAAGTTCCTCTTTATCTACCCTATCTATGCCCCTCATCATTTTGTACACCTCAATCAGGTCCCCCCTCAGCCTTCTTTGCTCCAAGGAAAACAACCCCAGCCTGTTTAGTCTTTCTTCATAGCTGAGGCGCTCCATCCCAGGTAACATCCTGGTGAATCTTCTCTGCACCCTCTCCAAAGCAATCACATCCTTCCTATAGTGAGGCGACCAGAACTGCACACAGTACTCCAGCTGTGGCCTCACCAGCGTTTTGTACAGCTCCATCATAACCTCCCTGCTCTTATATTCTATGCCTCGGCTAATGAAGGCAAGTATCCCATATGCCTTTTTAACCACCTTATCTACCTGTTCCGCTGCCTTCAGAGATCTATGTACATGTACACCAAGGTCCCTCTGACCCTCTGTACTTCCTAGGGTCCTACCACTCATTGTGTATTCCCTTGCCTTATTTGTCCGTCCAAAATGCATCACCTCGCACTTTTCAGGGTTAAATTCCATTTGCCACTTTTCCGCCCATCTGACCAACCCGTTTATATCGTCCTGTAGCCTGAGGCTTTCCTCCTCGCAATTTACCACCCCACCAATTTTCGTGTCATCTGCGAACTTACTGATCATACCTTTTACATTCTCATCCAAATCATTTATGTAGATCACAAACAACAAGGGACCCAGCACCGATCCCTTGTGTGAGAGTACTGCTCCAATACCATAAGGAGAAACATCACAAGCTAAACGAATAGGTAGTGTTGGGTTGAAGTGAGCCAACACTTCCTCTGAGGTGATCAATGCCTTGCTTTTGCGAAAGGCCTTCTTACAGTCCTCGCTCCACTTCCATGGTACTTCTTTCTGCAAAAGAGCATTCAGCGGGTGCAGCACCGTGGATAGATTTGGCAGAAACTTATGGTAATAGTTAATCAACCCTAGGAACGACCTCAACTGGGATACATTTTCCGGAGCGGGAGCATTCACAACAGCTTCGATCTTTTCAGGTGACTTGTGCAGCCCCTCCTGGTCAATGACATGACCGCAGTACGAGATCCGTTTCTGAAAGAACTCACATTTCTGGCGATTAACTCGAAGGCCATATTCCTTCAACCTGGTGAGCACCAGTTTCAAATTTGCAAGGTGTCCCTCATCGTCATCTCCTGTAATCAGGATATCGTCCAAGTAACATTGAGTGTTTGGAATTCCCTGTAATACCTGCTCCATGGCCCTCTGCCAAATTGCTGGAGCCGAAACCACTCCAAAAACCAGTCTATTATATCGATACAAGCCTCTGTGCGTGTTGATTGTGAGATACTGGCGCGACTCTTCCTCAACTTCCATCTGTAAGTACGCTTGTGCCAGGTCTATCTTGGTGAAGCGTTTCCCGCCAGACAATGAAGCAAAGATATCCTCAATCCGCGGAAGCAGATATTGCACCGTGTGAAGCACCGGATTAACTGTGATCTTGAAGTCTCCACAGATGCGGACCTTCCCCGGTTCCCCTGGCTTGTTACTCGATGAACGCTTCATGACGGGAACAATGGGCGTGGCCCACTCACTCCAGTCCACCTTAGACAGTACTCCTGAACGTTCTAGCCCTTCCAGCTCATCTTCCACAGCAGGTCGTATCGCATAAGGTACCGGTCTGGCTTTGAAAAATTTTGGGTTTGCATGTTCTGCAATCTTGATTTTTGCCTTAATTCCTCTCAGTGTTCCCAGTCCCTGTTGGAACACCTCTTTAGCCTCATCCAATATTCTGGACAATCGTTCAGGTTTGACATCTTTTTTCCCGGAATCTACCGTTATTGCGTTTAGGGAGTGCCAGTCCATATTTATTTTCCGGACCCACTCCCGTCCCAGAAGTGGTGGACCTCCCTCAGGTAGTACATATAAGTCCATTCCTTGGTGTTCTTTGCCCTTGTGTACCACCTTGACTTTTATCTTTCCGATGGGGTATACTCTTTGCCCCGTGTATGTCTGCAATACTATCTTCGTATCCCGTAGGGGAATATGTCTGAATAACCTTTTGTAATCTTGCTTATTCATGACCGTCAACGCCGATCCGGTGTCCAATTCCATCTTCATTTGGACTCCTGCTATCTGCAGTGTGACCCAGATAGTTTGTCGGTCAGCTTCCTTACTCACATTGTGAATTCTCAGACTACCCAGTTCCTTGCTGTTGGAGTCTGAATCCAAATTCTGTTCATCCGAACTCTTCTCAGCCACCTTATGTACCTTTCTGCACTTTTCCTGCGGTGACTTTTTGTTGCTGGTCTTCTTTCCTGACCGGCATACTTTAGCTATGTGACCAAGCTTGCCACATTTTCTACATTCCTGGTTTTTAAACCAGCATTGGTTCTGATCGTGTGTTGTTTTCCCACAACGATAACATTTAGTTGTACCCAAAGCCATTTGATCTACGCTGAGTACCGCTGCCTTCAGCTGCATTTCCGCAGTGCCTCTCGCTGCGGCTTCGTGCGATGCTGCAATAGAGACAGCCTTATCAAGTGTAAGATCATTCTCTTCAAGCAGCCGCTTTTGTGTTCCTTCTTTCGACAATCCACACACGAATTTGTCTCTCAGTGCCTCTGTCAGGCTTTCCCCAAACTGGCAGTATTTCGCTAGCTTACGCAGTTCAATTAAATACTCCGCGTTGCTTTCCTCTTTCAGTTGCGTTCTCGCATAAAATTTAAATCGTTCCGCTAACATCAGCGGTGTGGGGTTCAAATGATTTTTCAGGACAGCCACAATTTTAGCGAAAGTCTGATCCGCCGGTTTAGCTGGTGATAGAAGATGCTTCAATAGCCCGTATGTCCTCGCACCCATTGAGTTTAGTAAGGTTAGTGCTTTATCTTCATCTGATATTTTATTTGCCTTACAATATATCTCTATACGTTCTACATACGTGGCCCAATCTTCAACATCGGGATCGAAATCGTTGATGTTACCACGCTTAGGCATCTTCGCAACCTTCTTGAGAAACACAAAGAAATTTTTCTTTTCTTTTTTTTTTAAATGGCGGTTTCCCGCGCTTGTCTTCTTCCCCCGCCTATGAAAATGGCGGCTTCCCGCGTTTTGCCTTTCTCCCCCGCTGGGTGTAATGGCGATTGCCGAATTGCTGCGTTCGCCCTCCCCAGCGGTTTTCAAATCGTGCCTCCCAGCCCCTCTTGCAGTCCGGTCCTTTCCCCCGGCTGCGGCTGAGTTCTCCGCGGTTTTTTTAAAAAAAAATTTCTCCCGCGCCTTACGCTGACCCGGTCGCTGCGCCTCGCGGCCTCGGTAGCTGCCCGGCCTTTTTCACCGGTCGCGGTCGAGCTCTCTCTCGACGCTGTTGCGTCTCCCAGCCCGCTTGCAGTCCGGTCTTTCGCACCGGCTGCGTTTGCATTCACCGCGGCTCCCGTGCCTTACGCTGCCCCAGTCTCAGCGCCTCTGGCCCCGACTTCTGTCCGGCTCTTTTCCCCGGCCGTGGTCGAGTTCTCCGCCCTTATATCCTCCGTTTTTCCCTCCCCTACTTCACAGCCACCGTGGCCGACTTGCTGTTCGTCGCTGATCGGCTTACCCACCACTGTGATAGAAGGGACGATCACTGCCTGTTGCTGATGGAAGGCTTCGTGTCAGAATTCTTCCTTTGCAGAATGATGAGGGCGGATGCCTCCTCTCGACGCCCGTTAAACTGCCTTGGATGTATCTCTGCCGCAGGGTAAGATCGTACTCGTCGCCACTGTTAAGTCTGTGTGTTATAATGAGAATTACTACACAGACTGTTAAGTCTGTGGGTTGTATTATAAATAATCACAGACTCCACTGTTAACAAAATAAAACACGTCTTTACTATTCAGAGGCTCGGGCGATTCTGCCCTAGTTAACGTATCACAACCCTTATATACTGGTGTGGTCACTATCGGTATTACAGTATACATGAGCCAATAGATAGTGCCACCCTAAAGTAGTGCTCTTAAAGGCGAACGGTTACATTCTATAGTTCCCTTAAAGGTAAACGGTTACATACACAACACTCCTCCCTTCCTAGCTTATTACTTACAGAATCCCGTTAAACATACAATCTTCAACTTTATATAAACAGTTTGCAGATATACTCTCGATGGAGTCAACGTCATATAACAATTTACAGATATACTCTCAATGGAGTCAACGTCATATAACAGTTTACAAACATACTCTCAGTGGAATCAGTTTACAGGTTCAGTCTCTGTGGGAACAGTTCATAAATTCAGTCTCTGGTATTAATTCGTTCCAGACAGCATCCTCCATAGCCTTTTTTTTTTTAACAGCTTGTACTTTCGTCCTGTTGAACCAGCAGTGCGGACTTATACAACCCACTGGCTGTCTTGATAATGTCCCTGGATTTTTTTTTACAAATTTAGCACCTTTCGTAGTGTTCGGACTGAGGTAGTAGAAGTAATAATATTTTAAACAGTTATTATTTTCTGCTTCTTCTTTTTCTTTTCTGCCTTTTTGAAACTCTCCGAGCTCTTTTCCCAGCTGCCATCTGTAGCGCCACCAACTCTCTATGTTCCTTAGACCTTAAGTGCTTCCTCAGGATTTCAGCACTTTGGGAGTTCCCATCACAATTTGGGCAGACCACATCCTCATAACATTCGGTGTCACTCAACAGGTCAAAACCCTTCTTCAAGCAATCATATTCATCCTGCTCTTCCTCGGATGTCTGCCCTTCCTTCCCTCCTGGCCTCATTTGTGCGTTCAATCCTTTCCCTTCCTTCAGGGATTTCGTTATCAGGCTATTTAATCCTTCTACTGAAGTAGCTGTTTCCCCATTCTCCTGTTCCCCTGGACGTAATTCAGCGTACTCCTCCATTTCATCCATCATTTTCTCCAATGCTTTCATCTTCTCTTCCTCTTGTACTTTGGCTTCCAGTGCTTGGAGAAGTTGCGCCTCGATGCTCTCTAGCTCATGTTCAGGGCCCATTCCCAGTTGAAACTGTTCTTCAAGTCGGTCAACCTCGGTAATTGCCGCCTCATATTTGTCTTGGGCTTCCTTCCATATTTTTATGAGTTCTGCCATGTCTTTCACCTCTACATCCTCATCTATGTATGGAACTTCTACCGATGAGTCTGTCTTGGCCCTGAGCTCCTCAAGAATTTCCTGCAGCCTTTGGACTTCTTGCTCATGTTCAACCTTTAGTTGCTCATATACTTCCAACGAAACTAGCTTTTCGGAGGTTGCTGAGTTAACCCCCTCCAGAATTGTAGTCTGGGCCTGTTCATACTGTTTTTTCAACTTCTCGCACTCTGCTTGTAAGGAGTCGTAGAGAAGAACTGGAATAAAATCCTGGCTTCCTGAAGATTCCTCTTCATTTGTTTCTTTCGCAATTTCCTGTTGGAGTTCAGCCAAGGCTGCTATGCTATCTGCCTCTCGAAGTCTCACTGCCATCAATTCTTCTTTATTCTTGCAGTCCATCTCAGCCATTTCCCGTTTACTTTCATTTAACTGAGTGAGTAGTCCCTTATTTTGGGCTGAGAGATATTGCACCTTCTCATGTAGACCCTTGCACTCCTTCTCTGCTTGACATAGCTGATTACCGCTGATTTGGTTCTGCGTTTCAAGTTCCAACATCCTTTGCTTAGCTTCTTTCAGTTTCGCCCCTATAAGCTCCTCTTGCAACATGGCCACATTATTCTCATCAGGTAAAGAAGCGTTTCTCTTTTCCATGTCCAAGATTTGTTTCTGCATCTCCTTAAGAGCACCCTGTGATTCAACTTCTCTTAACTTTGCCTGCACTAGCTCCGTCTCTAATTGCAGAACAAAATCCTCAGTGCAGCGTGATTTGCCCTTCTGCTGTATCTCTAGATCATGCAAATATTCTAACCCCTGAACATCATCAGGGAGATGTGATCGGTAATTGGTCACGATGGCTCTATGGTCGCTCTCTGCTTGAGCCAGTAGGTTCTGTTGTCTTTCCAGACTCTCCCATTCGGTGTCATAGAACTTTTTCATTGTTTTCATCTCTTGTACGAGGCGGTAACTTAATTGTTCTAATTGTTGTTGTACTTTGAAATAGCGTTGAGTTCGAGCCCGGTGTTCCTCCGTAATGCATATGTCTGTAGCTTGAACAGACTCAGAATTCTCTGTCTTTATGCACGCCATCGATTTTCCAACCTTAGTCTGTGAGTTAATGTTAACCTTGTTTTTCATACATAAGCTGGACTTATCGTCTTCCGGCTCAGAGTCTGAGCTGCTTGTCTGCACCGAGTCCTCACTCGTCATTGCTTGTCGGTAGTGCCATTCCATGTCTATTTTCTTGATCCACTCCCGTCCTAGAAGTGGTGGTCCTCCCTCAGGTAGTACGTACAAATTCATTCTTGGGTGTACTTTACCCCTATCTCTCACCTTGACTCTTATTTTCCCCATGGGGTATACGCGATGCCCCGTGTATGTCTGTAATACGAACTTGGTATTTCTTAAGGGTATGTGAGAGAATAGTCGGTGGTAGTCCTTTTGGTTGATGACTGATACAGCTGATCCCGTGTCCAGCTCCATTCGTACTTGGACTCCAGCTATTTTTAGTGTGACCCAGATCGTCTGTAGATCAGTTACTTTACCCACATTGTGGATTCTCAGACTATCCAACTCCTGGCTGTTTGGGTCTGAGTCTGAATTTTGTTCGTCTGAACTCTTTTCAGCCACCTGATGCACCTTGTTGTACTTTTCTTGTGGTGGTGGCTTCCTTTGTTTGTTGGTCTTCTTTCTGGACCTGCATACCTTCGCGATGTGACCCAGTTTGCCACATTTCCTGCACTCTTGATTCTTAAACCAGCACTGATTCTGGTCGTGCGTTGTCTTTCCACAACGGTAGCATTTGGAAATGCTTGCAGTCATTTGGTCCACCCCGAGTGCCGCCGCCTTTAGCTGCATTTCCGCCGTTCCTTTCACTGCGGCTTCGTGCGATGAAGCTATGAGGACAGCCCTGTCCAGTGTGAGGTCGTTTTCCTCCAGGAGTCGCTTCTGCGTTCCTTCTTTGGCCAAGCCGCATACGAACTTGTCCCGCAGCGCCTCTGTCAAATTCCCTCCAAACTGGCAGTATTTCGCTAGCTTACGCAGTTCGACTAAGTATTCCGCATTGCTTTCATCTTGCCTCTGGGTTCTGGCGTAAAATTTAAATCGTTCAGCCAGCATCAACGGTGTGGGGTTCAAGTGATCCTTCAGCACTGCTACGATCTCTTCGAAGGTCTGGTCCACTGGTTTAACTGGTGCTATTAGATGTTTCAAAAGCCCGTATGTTTTTGCTCCCATCGAATTTAACAAAGTTATTGCCTTGTCGTCATCCTCAATGTCGTTGGCTACGCAATATATTTCTATGTGTTCCACATACGTGGCCCAGTCTTCTATTTCAGCATTAAAGTCATTAATATTTCCTCGCTTAGGCATCTTCTTCTCTTTTCGAGTACAGTACAAGTATTACTTTACTTATTATTAATTTTCTTCTCTCTTCTTGAGAACACCACAAGTATTGCTGTGCTTATACTTATTTTCCCTCTCTTCTTGAGAACACACCAGCCTTTCTGAAAAATCTTATTACTTTCCTGAAATTCTTAATAATTTCCAAGATGGCGGTTTCCCGCTTCTTCCTTCTTCTTCAGCGGTTTCCCCGCGAAAAATGGCGGCTTTCCCGCGCTTCTCGCTCTCCCCGCCCACTTCGATGGCGGTTTTCCCGCGCTTCTCGGCGTTCTCCGCCCACTTCAATGGCGGTTATCACCCGTTCCCCGACGCTGACTTTCAGCCCGAGTGCGGCTCTTATCAGCGGATGCGATCGATGGCCCGGCTGCGCCTCGCACTTGAAAGCGGGCCCCGGCCTCTGGCTCACCCGCTCGCGCGGATCTTGCTCGCTCCCTCCCGGGCTCTGGCTTACCCGCTCGCGCGTTTCACCGCGGCTCTTATCAGGGATTGCGATCGCCCTTATCTCCCGATCGGTGGCACTGTCTTTGCAGCCAACGCTGCGGCTTACCCACGAGGTTATGGAGGCTTCAGGGTCCTAATGCCTGTCGCTTCCAGCCTGTCGGTTCCAGACTGGTGAGGATTGAAACCTCTCTTCAACGTCCTGTCTTCGGACGAAGCCGCCGTGGAACAACTGCCGCAGGGTTCGAATCCTGACTCGTCGCCAATGTTAAGTCTGTGGGTTGTATTATAAATAATCACAGACTCCACTGTTAACAAAATAAAACACGTCTTTACTATTCAGAGGCTCGGGCGATTCTGCCCTAGTTAACGTATCACAACCCTTATATACTGGTGTGGTCACTATCGGTATTACAGTATACATGAGCCAATAGATAGTGCCACCCTAAAGTAGTGCTCTTAAAGGCGAACGGTTACATTCTATAGTTCCCTTAAAGGTAAACGGTTACATACACAACACAGACCACAAGAGTAACTTTTAACAGGTCTTTACTAGTCGAAGGTCAGGGCGGAACTGCCCAATAAATCATTACACAGCACTTATATACCGGTGTGGTCACCACCAGTATTACAGTATACCGCAGCCAAGATAAAGTAGTGCAACCCTTAAAATAGTTCTCTTAAAGGTGGAACGGTTACATACACTACACATGTGATAATGTTAAATATATGCAAACTTGTACTCTCTAATTATAGGAAATTCTCAAACCCCTAAAAAGCAGGTAACAGGCAAGATTACTTTGAAGCCTTGCACCACCAGTGAGACCTCACACACAATCATCACAGAATGCAACATCGCAGCGTACTCTCTCCATTGTTGGTTGCAACACAGTTAGATTCCAACACTTAATTCATGCCGCTTTCAAACTAGACAGTGGAGGGGCAGAGCAGCTGAAGACTTGCGACCAATGGTAGGGCAAAGGGAGTGAGCACACACAAAAGCCCAGAATCAGTGGACTGAAGGGTGTTGGTGAGGGTGGGGTGGGCGCCAGAAGAGGTTTTTTTATTCATTTATGGGATGTGGGCGTCGCTGGCAAGGCCAGCATTTATTGCCCATCCCTAATTGCCCCCGAGAAGGTGACGGTGTGAGCCGACTTCTTGAACCGCTGCAGTCCGTGTGGTGAAGTTACTCCCACAGCGCTGACTTTGTCGCAGTGATTTGATACAACTGAGTGGCTGGCTCGGCCATTTCAGAGTCAACCACATTGCTGTGGGTCTGGAGTCACATATAGGCCAGACCGGGCAAGGGCAGCAGATTTCCTTCCCTACACACAGGTATCCAATTGTAGTCACTAAATTATACTGCATGGTAGCATCAACTGCTGCAACATAATGAATACCCTGCCACTCACTCCATCCCAGAGATTATATGCCAATGCAAATATACCGATAAACTATAGGGTGGCATATCTTGTGAAGCAGCCTGAACCTAATGAAAACACAAGTTAACTTAAAAAAAAAACTAACCAGACCACATGATGGGAGACAAGTGGATTAGTTATTACACCACTGATGACAGTTAGTAAAAAAATTTCAGAAGTAACAGTCATAGGAACAGCAGGCGGCCATTCAGCCCCTCGAGCCTACTCCAACATTCAAATAGATTGTAGCAGTTTGTTACAACTGAGGGGCTCGCTCAGCCATTTCAGAGTTAACCACATTGCTGTGGGTCTGGAGTCACATACGGCCCAGACCAGGTAAGGACAGCAGATTTCCTTCCTTAAAGGGCATTAGTGAACCAGGTGGGCTTTTAAGACAATCCGATAGTTTCATGGTCACCATTACTGATACTAGCTTTTCATTCCAAACTTATTCCAAAATTCCAAACCCACCTGGTTCACTAATGCCCTTTAGGGAAGGAAATCTGCTGTCCTTACCTGGTCTGCGCCGTATGTGACTCCAGACCCACAGCAATGTGGTTAACTCTGAAATGGCCAAGTGAGCCCCCTCAGTTGTAACAAACTGCTACAATCTATTTGAATGTTGGAGTAGGCTCGAGGGGCTGAATGGCCGCCTGCTGTTCCTATGACTGTTACTTCTGAAATTTTTTTACTAACTGAATTTAAATTCCCCAGCTGCCATCGTGGGATTTGAATTCACATCTGCTGGATTACTAGTCCAAGACATTATCACTATGCTACCATACCCTTAAGAGTGAGGTAAAATACATGACTGGAGGTGGCTGCAGGAGATCGGTTTCAGCAAGGCCAAGGAGAGATCTGAAGGGAAGGACGATGAGTTTACATTTAATAGACTGTGGGGCAGGGTGGCTCAGTGAGGGTGGGAATGACAAGTCATCAGGATTTAGTGAGGGACAGGTTGCAGGTGGTTCTGTTTCAGACAAGTTGGACTTTGTGAAGGGTGGAGGATGGAAGAAACCAGTCTGGAGGTGATATGTGGATAATGATTTCACTGGCAGAGAGGCTAAGGTAGGGTTAGAGGTGAACAATCTTGGCCTGGCAGAAACAGGCAATTGACGGGTAGGATGTAGAATTTGAAGCTCAGCTCAGGATCAAATAGGGTGTCTAAGTTCTGCAAGGCTTAGTTCAACCTGTGTGAGTGGCCGGGTAAATAGACAGAATCAGCGGCAAAGGAGTGGAATTTATGGCAAACCATGACTTCAGTCTTCCAATCCTATGTTGCTGGAAGCTATGGTTTGAGAGGGTAAATTTTGAATCATTACCAAACAATGTCCACTCGTTCTGAGGCAGAGGGTGGATAATTCACCACAGGCTCCTCTAATTCATTAGCAAGAGGGAAAGGGCAGCAGGCTTCTGTCATTAGAGGCGGAAAGTGAGGTTTTAAATTGAATGGCCTACTCCTGTTCCTATGTACTCGCAATTCAGTCTTCAGCAGACCAAGAGGAAAGTAGTGAAGTTTATTATTAAATTGTAACATTCAGCAACCCTGATCTGAATACCTTGTATTCATGGAGCATGTGAAAATGTTAACACGCACCCAAAAGCCTTTCAGTTGACTAACTCAGCCTTAATCACTACAGGGGAGATTCAAACAGAAGCCAATGTGGAGGAAGCAATTCATTCTTGTGTGAAGTGTATTTAGTTTGAGAGGTTGATGGAGGTCAGGGATCAGGAATGCACACCATTTGGGGGCCTGTGGAAAAGAAAGAGAGATTCTTCATACCTTCCCCAAAGTCATACTGCTTTCTCTCCCCGCCCCCCCCCACTCCCCCACACCCCCACCCCCCCACCCCCACTCCACTCCCCGCCCCCCCCACTCCCCCACTCCCACCCCCCCACCCCACCCCCCCCACTCCCCCACACCCCACACCCCCCCACACTCCCCCCTCCACTCCCTGCCCCCCCACTCCCCCACACTCCCCCCTCCACTCCCCGCCCCCTCACTCCCCCACACTCCCACACCCCACCCCCCCCCACTCCCCCACACTCCCACCCCACTCCCCGCCCCCCCACTCCCCCACACTCCCACACTCCCACCCCCCCACTCCCCCACACCACATCCCCCCACTCCCCCACACCCCCCCACTCCCCCACACTCCCCCCCTCCACTCCCCGCCCCCCCCACTCCCCCACACTCCCACCCTCCCACCCCACACCCCCCCACTCCCCCATACTCCCCCCCCCCACTCCACCGCCCCCCATGTTAAGGCCAACTGTGGCACCACTGAGCAGCAGGATATCCTGCTCTCCTGGCTTTAGACCGGCTGCATTAGCGCAGATCACGAGGGTTTGGATCTGGGAGCTCTGACCTGTATGGTTCAGTAACTCACCAGGCAATGCAAATGTCCACAAAGCCATAAGGGAGCCAAATGGTTTTTCCACTTTCCATACTAATTTCACAGTCCTTCCCTCAAATTAGCCATTTGATTTGCAGTAAAAAAACTTTTTTTAACAAACTCAGTGATTAATGATAATCCGGACAGAGCCTCTGTAGCTATTTGACTGAAAGGCAAAATCACAGCAAAGCACTTACTTACTGTCATCTTACATCTACACATAGACACTTGGCAGAACTGGTCATTCAATCGCCACCAGGAGTGGGGATCCTAGTATACCTTCTCCTCTCTCTAGCCCAAGAAGACAAGGTCCAATTGTGGCCATAGATTTAAAGTAATTGGTAGAAGGATTAGAGGGGAGTTGAGGAGAACTTTTTACACCCAGAGGGTGCTGGGGGTCTGGAACTCACTGCCTGAAAGGGTGGTAGAGGCAGAGACCCTCGTCGCATTTAAAAAGTACTTGGATATGCGCTTGAAGTGCCGTAACCTACAGGGCTACGGGCCAAGAGCTGGGAAGTGGGATTAGGCTGGAAAGCTCTTTGTCGGCCGGCACTAACACAATGGGCCGAATGGCCTCCTTCTGTGCTGTAAATTTCTATGATGATTCTCCTCAATCCAATTAACATACCACAAACTTCCACTCAAAATTCAGACCTTCTTGGTCAACATGACTGAGTTCTGAGTCAGGAAGTGCTTTCCCCTACCAAGCCATTAAGGGACTGTGTGAAGGACTACAATCCATAGAGTGTAGAATGCATGAAAACATAGGACAGTTTGTAAGACAGCTATTATAGCTAGGTCGAGAGACAACCCCCACTGTCAGCAATCTCTCAAAGGCTGTGTTGTGAAGTTTTGATGTTTTCCTCCCCAGTGAAGAGTCATTCCCCTTTCCCCACCGCAGTTACATAACAAATGTAACAGGGAAGCTGCACAAGACAGTTTGCGTGTACACATGTGGTCATTGCACAAAGCATGGCATTAAAAACATGGGATTATGCCTCTAAACATCTTAAGCTTTTGTAGGCGTTTCTACATGCCAGCTTGATGCAGTCTGGGTCCTAGGCAAGCAAAGGCCAGAGGACCTCCCTGTGTCTCTATTCCATTTCTATGCATGAAGTCTGCGACTGGTCTCCTGAGGCCGACTGGATAGAAGGAGGAGGTGGCTGTGGTGGCAGATCCACATAACCATGAAATAAGTGAGTCTCCATTGCTATTCACGCTAAGCGCTGCCACTGCCTGTGCAAAACCTGCAGCTGATAAACGACGGCACCAGAGAAATGGACTAGCAGCCACAAAGCGGTATCAGATATTTAGTGGAGCTTATCCAAGTCTTGTGAACTAATACAAATGTCATGACATTACATTACAGCTACATGGTGTATTGACATTACAGTACAGCTACATTACAGTACAGGTACAGGCACAGGTAACATGGTGTACTTAGGATAGTTTGCAAGACAGACATTATAGCTAGGCTGAGAGACAACTCCCAATGTTACCAATCCCTCAGAGGCTGTGTGGTGAAGTTTTGGTACAGGTAACTCCTTAAATGAACTCCTGAGTTCATTGAGTGTATTAGGGATGGGTTTCTTGAGCAGTATATAACTGAACTGACCAGGGGGCAAGCAACCTTAGATTTGGTCCTGTGTAATGAGACAGGATTAATTAAAAATGTCCTAGTAAAGGATCCCCTTGGAATGAGTGACCATAACATGGTTGAATTCCATATTCAATTAGAGGGTAAGAAGGTTGGATCTCAAACAAGCGTGCTGAGCTTGAATAAAGGAGACTATGAAGGTATGAGAGCGGAATTGATTAGAGTGGACTGGGAAAATAGATTAAATGGTAAGACGGTACATAATCAGTGGTGTACATTTAAGGAGTTATTTTACAACTTCCAAAAAAAAAATATTCCACCGAGGAAAAAAGGGTGTAAAAGAAAAGATAGCCATCCGTGGCTAAGTAAAGTAATTAAGGATAGTATCCGACTAAAAACAAGGGCATATAAGGTAGCCAAATCTAGTGGGAGGATAGAAGATTGGGAAGTCTTTAAAAGACAGCAAAAAATAACTAAAAGATTAAGAAAGGGAAGATAGATTATGAAAGTAAATTAGCAAAAAATATAAAAACAGATAGCAAAAGTTTCTATAGTTATATAAAAAGAAAAAGGGTGGCTAAAGTAAATGTTGGTCCCTTAGAGGATGAGACCGGGAAATTAATGGTGGGAAACATGGAGATGGCAAAAACGCTGAACAATTATTTTGTATCAGTCTTTACGGTAGAGGACACTAAGAACATCCCAACACTGGACAAACAGGGGGCTCTAGGGGGGGAGGAACTAAATACGATTAAAATCACTAAGGAAGTGGTACTTGGTAAAATAATGGGACTCAAGGCGGATAAATCCCCTGGACCTGATGGCTTGCATCCTAGGGTCTTGAGGGAAGTGGCGGTAGGGATTGTGGATGCATTGGTAATAATTTTCCAAAACTCACTGGACTCAGCAAAGGTCCCGGCAGATTGGAAAACTGCTAATGTAACACCCTTATTTAAAAAGGGTAGTAGGCAGAAGGCTGGAAACTATAGACCTGTTAGCCTAACATCTGTGGTTGGTAAAATGTTAGAGTCCATTATTAAGGAGACAGTAACGGGACATTTGGATAAACATAATTTAATAGGACAAACTCAGCATGGTTTCATGAAGGGGAAGTCATGTTTGACAAATTTGCTTGAGTTCTTTGAGGAAGTAACATACAGGGTGGATAAAGGGGAACCAGTGGACGTAGTGTATTTAGACTTCCAAAAGGCATTTGACAAGGTGCCACACAAAAGATTATTGCTCAAGATAAAAAATCACGGGATTGGGGCTAATATTCTGGCGTGGGTGGAAGATTGGCTCTCTAACAGAAAGCAGAGAGTTGGGATAAATGGTTCGTTCTCAGACTGGCAACCAGTAACTAGTGGTGTTCCGCAGGGGTCAGTGCTGGGTCCCCAACTCTTTACAATCTATATTAACGATTTGGAGGAGGGGACCGAGTGTAACATATCAAAGTTTGCAGATGATACAAAGATGGGACAGAAAGTAGTGAGTGAGGAGGACATAAAAAACCTGCAAAGGGACATAGACAGGCTAAGTAAGTGGGCAGAGTTTTGGCAGATGGAATACAATACTGGAAAGTGTGAGGTTATGCACTTTGGCAGGAAAAATCATAGAGCAAGTTATTATCTTAATGGCAAGAAACTGGAAAGTACTGTAGTACAAAGGGATCTGGGGGTCCTGGTGCACGAAACTCAAAAAGTTAGTATGCAGGTGCAGCAAGTGATCAAGAAGGCCAATGGAATGTTGGCTTTTATTGCTAGGGGGATAGAATATAAAAACAGGGAGGTATTGCTGCAGTTGTACAAGGTATTGGTGAGACCACACCTGGAATACTGCATACAGTTTTGGTGTCCATACTTAAGAAAAGACATACTTGCTCTCGAGGCAGTACAAAGAAGGTTCACTCGGTTAATCCTGGGGATGAGGGGATGGTCATATGAGGAGAGGTTGAGTAGATTGGGACTCTACTCATTGGAGTTCAGAAGAATGAGAGGTGATCTTATTGAAACATATAAGATTGTGAAGGGGCTTGATCGGGTGGATGCGGTGGGGATGTTCCCAATGATGGGTGAAACTAGAACTAGGGGGCATAATTTTAGAATAAGGCGCTGCTCTTTCAAAACTGAGATGAGGAGAAACTTCTTCACTCAGAGGGTGGTAGGTTTGTGGAATTTGCTGCCCCAGAAAGCTGTAGAAGCTATATCACAGAAATCACAGAAATCACAGAAACCCCACAGTGCAGATAGAGGCCATTTCGGCCCATCGAGCCTGCACCGACACATATCCCACCCGATCCCCGTAACCCCTACACCAACACATATCCCACCCTATCCCCGTAACCGCACGTATTTAATCCCCCTAACACTAAGGGTCAATTTATCATAGCCAATCAACTTAACCCGCACATCTTTGGACTGTGGGAGGAAACCGGAGCACCCGGAGGAAACCCACGCAAACACGGGGAGAATGTGCAAACTCCACACAGACAGTCACCCGAGGCCGGATTCGAACCCGGGTCCCTGGCGCTGTGAGGCAACATATATCATTAAATAAATTTAAAACAGAAATAGTTTCCTAGAAGTAAAGGGAATTAAGGGTTACGGGGAGCGGGCAGGAAATTGGGCATGAGTCTAAGTTCGGAATGGTCATGGCCCTGTGGGTAGTGGAGTGGGCCCAGGGGCCGTGTTGCCTGGTTCTGCTTCTACTGTGTTCTAATTCTGTGTTAGATTTCAGGAGATGGTTTTATTCCTGTTCCTGGCTGGGGTGGAGATCGCCTTTACAGAAGGTAAGTACTGTAGAAAATATAGGGACAGAGTGATCTCCTGGACGAGTTTCGATCGCCTAGATGGGTCGGAGAGGAATTTCCCAGATTTTTTCTCCCAAATTGGCCATTGGGTCTTTTATCTGGTTTTTCGCCTCTCCCGAGAGATCACATGGGTTCGGGTGGATGGAGAGTGATAGAAGATTTGAGGTTAGGATCAGATCAGCCATGATCTTATTGAATGGTGGAGCAGGCTCGAGGGGCCGATTGGCCTACTCCTGCTCCTATTTCTTATGTTCTTATGTAACGTGGTGTATTGGCATCACAGTACAGGTACATGGTGTATTGGTATCACAGTACAGGTACATGGTGTATTGGCATCACAGTACAGGTAACGTGGTGTATTGGCATCACAGTACAGGTAACGTGGTGTATTGGCATCACAGTACAGGTACATGGTGTATTGGCATCACAGTACAGTTACATGGTGTATTGGTATCACAGTACCGGTACATGGTGTATTGGCATCACAGTACAGGTACATGGTGTATTGGCATCACAGTACAGGTACATGGCGTATTGGCATCACAGTACAGGTACATGGTGTATTGGCATCACAGTACAGGTACATGGTGTATTGGCATCACAGTACAGGTAACGTGGTGTATTGGCATCACAGTACAGGTAACGTGGTGTATTGGCATCACAGTACAGGTACATGGTGTATTGGCATCACAGTACAGGTACATGGTGTATTGGCATCACAGTACAGGTACATGGCGTATTGGCATCACAGTAAGGTACATGGTGTATTGGCATCACAGTACAGGTACATGGTGTATTGGCATCACAGTACAGGTACATGGTGTATTGGCATCACAGTACAGGTACATGGTGTATTGGCATCACAGTACAGGTAACGTGGTGTATTGGCATCACATTACAGGTAACGTGGTGTATTGGCATCACAGTGCAGGTACATGGTGTATTGGCATCACAGTACAGTTACATGGTGTATTGGTATCACAGTACCGGTACATGGTGTATTGGCATCACAGTACAGGTACATGGTGTATTGGCATCACAGTACAGGTACATGGCGTATTGGCATCACAGTACAGGTACATGGTGTATTGGCATCACAGTACAGGTACATGGTGTATTGGCATCACAGTAAGGTACATGGTGTATTGGCATCACAGTACAGGTAACGTGGTGTATTGGCATCACAGTACAGGTAACGTGGTGTATTGGCATCACAGTACAGGTACATGGTGTATTGGCATCACAGTACAGGTACATGGTGTATTGGCATCACAGTACAGGTACATGGTGTATTGGCATCACAGTAAGGTACATGGTGTATTGGCATCACAGTACAGGTACATGGTGTATTGGCATCACAGTAAGGTACATGGTGTATTGGCATCACAGTACAGGTACATGGTGTATTGGCATCACAGTACAGGTACATGGTGTATTGGCATCACAGTACAGGTACATGGTGTATTGGCATCACAGTACAGGTACATGGTGTATTGGCATCACAGTACAGGTACATGGTGTATTGGTATCACAGTACAGGTACATGGCGTATTGGTATCACAGTACAGGTACATGGTGTATTGGTATCACAGTACAGGTACATGGTGTATTGGTATCACAGTACAGGTACATGGTGTATTGGTATCACAGTACAGGTACATGGTGTATTGGCATCACAGTACAGGTACATGGTGTATTGGTATCACAGTACAGGTACATGGTGTATTGGTATCACAGTACAGGTACATGGTGTATTGGCATCACAGTACAGGTACATGGTGTATTGGTATCACAGTACAGGTACATGGCGTATTGGTATCACAGTACAGGTACATGGTGTATTGGTATCACAGTACAGGTACATGGTGTATTGGCATCACAGTACAGGTACATGGTGTATTGGTATCACAGTACAGGTACATGGTGTATTGGTATCACAGTACAGGTACATGGTGTATTGGTATCACAGTACAGGTACATGGTGTATTGGCATCACAGTACAGGTACATGGTGTATTGGTATCACAGTACAGGTACATGGTGTATTGGTATCACAGTACAGGTACATGGTGTATTGGTATCACAGTACAGGTACATGGTGTATTGGTATCACAGTACAGGTACATGGTGTATTGGTATCACAGTACAGGTACATGGTGTATTGGTATCACAGTACAGGTACATGGTGTATTGGTATCACAGTACAGGTACATGGTGTATTGGCATCACAGTACAGGTACATGGTGTATTGGTATCACAGTACAGGTACATGGTGTACTTACTGCCCAGAGGTGGTGGTAGGCCCTCTTCCTGAATCGCTGATGCTGGTTTGAAACAACTGAGTGGCTTGTTAGGCCACTTGAGAGGGCAGTAAGAGTGAGCTAGGTAAAGGACAGTAGCTTTCATTCCCTAAAGGAAAAGAAAAAGAAAGTCTTGCATTTATATAGCGCCTTTCACAACCACCAGATGTCTCAAAACGCTTTACTGACAATGAAGTACTTTTGGAGTGTAGTCACTTGTTGTAATGTAGGAAATGCGGCAGCCAATTTGCGCACAGCAAGCTCCCACAAACAGCAATGTGATAATGACCAGATAATCTGTTTTTTGTTATGTTGATTGAGAAATAAATATTGGCCCCAGGACACCGGGGAGAACTCCCCTGCTCTTCTTTGAAATAGCATGGGATGTTTTACGTCCTCCTGAGGGAGCAGACTTGGTTTAACGTCTCATCCAAAAGACGGCGCCTCAGCAGAGTGGAGTGTCAGCCTAGTTTTATATGCTCAAGTTCCTGGAGTGGGACTTGAGCCCACAACCTTCTGACTCCGAGGTGAGTGTGCTGCCCACTTTTTTTTATTTTTATTTTTTATAATACTTTATTGAACATTAAGAACATTTACAACATCGTGATCATTACATTGTATGATACAAATCAATTCCACCGCTCTGCACAGCCATTCCGCCACCACATTTTAACATCAAAACCTGAAGTTTAATTTGTCACCTGTAACATATATTAATCGATTGTACTTTAAAAACTGGTTGTAAAACACTGTCCTTAAATTCCTTTCTGAATAAAACATCCACAGTTTTGTGTGAGGTTTTTATGGGAAGGGAAACCAGCCTTGGTGGCTTACAATACCATCATTGGACGGAGAAATCAGGGAGGACTCAACTTCCCAGATATTGATTTGAAGAAAAAATCCTTTAGAATCAAATGGGTGAAGAGATTTCTTCAGAAGTCAAATTCAAGTTTTTGGAAGAGTTGTTTTGAGCATTTTTTAAAACAAAGTGGGATAGGAGGGCAGGGGATATTGTATATGGAATACAATAATATGTTTTTGAAATCGATTAAGCTTCTCCCTAGGTTTTATAAGGGGGTTGTAGAGACTTGGGCTCAATTTTTAAAAAGTGTGCAGTTTATGCCCAAGGGGGCTGAGCAATTTTTAGAACAGCCCTTATTTTTGAACAGGTGGGTCAACATCGAAGGAGAGGTTTTATTTAATCAAGCTTTTATAAAAGCTGGGATTATATCGGTGAAAGATGTATTATACGAGGTGATTCCAGGTTGGTTGCCGGAAGCGATAGTGAGGGACATGGTGTGGGAGGAGGATCAGGAGGTAGAAGGAAATACTCTTTTAGATTGATTCTCCTCCCCTTAAAAAACAGAGCATTCCTTCTTTGCACAATCACGAATCTAGCCTAACTGAACATTAAATTAATTGCCGCTCCGCTAGACTCTGGCAGACTCTCCTGCAATCCCCATCTCAAAATTGAGTCCCACGGGATTCCCCACCCAGCAAAAAAGCTTCACACAACTGTCGAACATAGTACTTAAAGTCATTTAACTGCGGACATAACAGCAGTAAATGGGACAGAGTCTCATCCTGTGTCCCACACATTGGGCAAGTTGCCGCCTCCACTCGTCCAACCTTGCACAAGACCGTCATGGTAAAAATCCGGTTATGAGCCAATTTGAAATCCAGTTCAATCCATTCTGGGCATTTAAAATTCGCCCACACTCCCTTCCAAATCCTGTTGAAGTCCAGCTGTGGGTATATACTCTGCCAAAACTCCTGACCAGCAGGTGTCTTGAATCTCCATTCTCTGAACACCTCATAGAAATCTCCAGTATTACAGTTGTCAAATTGGACTAACTCTCCCCCTTTCTCCAGTACAAAGCTTGGAAAAGCAGGACGCATTTTACTTCCTTTGGAGATTTCCGCATTTATTTATCCATCCAATCCTGTGGCATTGCCCTCACAATCTTCTCATACACGATCCCTATTGCTTTTCCTTCTACCTCCTGATCCTCCTCCCACACCATGTCCCGCACTATTGCTTCCGGCAACCAACCTGGAATCACCTCGTATAATACATCTTTCACCGATATAATCCCAGCTTTTATAAAAGCTTGATTAAATAAAACCTCTCCTTCAATGTTGACCCACCTGTTCAAAAATAAAGGCTGTTCTAAAAATTCCTCAGCCCCCTTGGGCATTAACTGCACACTTTTTAAAAATTGAGCCCAAGTCTCTACAACCCCCTTATAAAACCTAGGGAGAAGCTTAATCGATTTCAAAAACATATTATTGTGTTCCATATACAATATCCCCTTCTATCCCACTTTGTTTTAAAAAATGCTCAAAACAACTCTTCCAAAAACTTGAATTTGACTTCTGAAGAAATCTCTTCACCCATTTGATTCTAAAGGATTTTTTCTTCAAATCAATATCTGGGAATTGAGTCCTCCCTGATTTTTCCGTCCAATGATGGTATTGTAAGCCACCAAGGCTGGTTTCCCTTCCCATAAAAACCTCACACAAGCCTCTCGGATGGACTTTTCTGCCCAATCAGGAATATCCTCCACCGTCAATAAGTACCATAGCTTAGATAGCAGGAGAGCAGACACCACTGTCGCTCTTCCTTGCACTTTCAACCACCTTCTTTCCCATCTTCCCAAAATCTTTTAAATTGGGAACCGAAGGTTATGAAAATTAAATCAATCCACTTCTTCCCTGTCTTTCTTGCACCCCATATGCACCCCCAGAACTTCCAAAACCTCCACCACCTTAAAGGGACATACCCCCAACCATTCCCCCCTACCCCTCCCTGCAACCATGCATTGGGTCTTACTATAATTCACTCTGGCACCTGAAGCTCTGCAATATTCCTCCACTACCTCCATAGCTTTCCTCACTGACTCCCCATTTCTCAATGTTAAGGTTGTGTCATCTGCATATTGGTGTATCACCGATACCAGCCCGGAACTGGGTACCACAATCTCAACTACACCTTGTTTCTTTCGCATCATGTAACCTAATGGTTCTGCTACCAATGTGTACAGCAGTGGGGACAGGGGACAACCCTGTCTCACTGATCTCTGTATCGGAAAATACTTAGATAAAAAACCATTACATTTAACACAGCTAAATATGTTTGAATAAAAAATCCTTATCCACTGAATGAAATTTTCCTTGAAACCAAATGCTTCCAAAACCTTCAATAAAAACTCATGAGAGACCCTATCAAAGGCTTTCTCTTGATCTATCTTTAATATATAAGCCTCCCTCCCACTCTCTTCCATGAGCTCTATCGCATCTCGGATTGAGACCACAGAGTCTGCGATGTCCCGGCCTATGACTCCATAGGACTGAGAGGGCCAAACTATCTCCGGTAACACCTCCTTCAAACGATTTGCCATAACCCTCGCCAAGATCTTATAATCCACATTTAATAGTGTGATGGGCCTCCAATTCTTCAGATCCCATCTATCCCCTTTATTTTTATAAGCTAAGCTTATGATACCTCTCCTCATAGATGGGGCCAGGCTGCCCTCAATTTTAATTTCCTTAAAAACTTCTAAGAGCAATGGACTTAAAATCTCAAAAAATTCCTTATAAAATTCTGCACTTAGTCCATCGGACCCTGGGCTTTTCCCCCCCCCTTCATTCCACTTATTGCTATTTTTATTTCCGCTAATCCTACTTCTTTATCACACACGCTTCTCTCATCCTCCTTTAAACCCTTTTCAATAAAAACAGTAACCTTCTCCATCTCCAAATTGGAAATGTCTTCTTTTGTATATAGCTCTTGATAAAAGCTGCTAGCCGCCTCCAAAATCTCCTCACTTTCATGAATGATCTTCTCCCCAACTTTCAACTCCTCAATTAACGATAATCTCTGTCGCAGCTTCTCCTGCTCTAGAAAATATTTAGTGCATCTTTTGCCCTCCAATGCATCTCTAGCCTTTGCATGGAGAATGGCCCCCTTGCATTTTTCAGCTTGCAATAATTCCCGCTCTTCCTTTAGCATCCGGAACTTAGTCTCAGCTCCCTTATCCCCTCCGTCAACTGCTTTACAGACATCCGTAAACCTTTTGTTTATATTCTCTTCTCGATGCCGGTTAGCTGCCGCCCTCTTTTTCCCATAACGTACCAAAAAAACTTTTACCTCATATTTGAAATTGTCCCACCAAACTCTTCTTTCTTTCAAGAACAAAAGTTCCTTCCGAGCATTCTTTATTATATTTATAATCCCTTCTTTATAAGCACTTTCCTTCAGGTATTGATTGTTTAAAATCCATACCCCTGAACCGATCTTAACTCTGCTGTTCCTAATTCTAAGAACCAAAGCCGAGTGATCACTAAAAAATACTTTTTTATAATAAATCTCCATCACCTCCGAACTTAACCCTTCCCGCATTAACACAAAATCTATTCGGCTCTGTTTTAAAACATCACCCACCCAACCTGCTCTGAAGAACTCCCTTTTTATGGGATTCCGGTCCCTCCATAAGTCTCTCAAATTTAAATTTGCCATCATTTTTATAATCATCCCTCTGGAGTTATCCTCTTTAAAGGTCATCTGGGCTGAAATGTCCATCCAAGATAAAAATACATTAAAATCCCCCACTATACAAGGATTTTCCACCTCTGCCACTTCAGTGAATAACCCCCGAAAAAACTCGCGACGCTGGCAATGGTCGTTCGGTGCATAGATATTAAAAAGATCGCAATTAAATCCCTCCAATTTTACCCTTAGCCGTAAAAATCTCCCCTCAGTGTCCTTGTCCACCAAGGCAACGTTCTCTTCTATGGACGGACTCACCAAAACAGCCACCCCTCTACGGTTATTGTTTGCACAACTTGAAAACACCTTTCCCTTCCAAACCTTCTGAACTCTTTCTAGAATATCCTCATCCCAAAAGGTTTCTTGCAGACACAACAAGTCCGTGCCTTTAAAACCCTGCAACAACTGCTGCAATTTCTTCTCACCCCTCAGTCCGTTCACATTGATCGAGACCAATGTAATCATGGCTCCAAAGAAGGGAAGTATGCCTGATAATCTCCCCATCATTTAATCTCTGGCTCTTCCCTCCTCTCATGCTCCTTCTCAACTTTTCGGGCAGCTGTTGCTTTTTCCTGCAGCCTCCGGCTCTTTTTCCCCTCCTGTTTGACCCCTCCCTGCTGTTTCAGCCTCTTCCTTGCATTAAGTTTGGGCCCAGGAGCTGCCCTTTCTCCCTCCTTCTGCCCCTCACTAACCTTTCCCTTTCCACATGATGCCACCCCATCCCCGACTTCCATGTCTCTGTCCCCCTCTAATTCCTCACTCTCAAGCTCTTCTGCAACCCCCTGTGCCTGCTCCCCGTCAGATACATAATCCTGCTCCCTGTCAGATACTTCATCTCCCATAGAGAGTCTTCCTGCTATCGCAGTTTCTCCCACTGTGCCGCCCCCTTCGACCACGTCTCTACCTCTGACCCTTGCACCTTGTTCCCTCACTCCATGGGACAATGGCGCAACTAAATTGTTCCCTTCTGATGTCTCTATCTCGCCGATCCCATCCTGCTGTCCCTTTAAGGCTCCTGCCTCTTGCACCCTCTCCCTGCCCTGCCCTGCCCCCTCCCGCTCACCAAAATATCCGACTCCCCGCCTTTCCCCGGAGCACTCACTTCCACCACACACCCCGCTCCTGCCTCCTCTCCCCCCGTAGACACCAGACTCCCCAGGGGGAGCCGAACTGCACTAAGGCTCGAGTCTGCACTCGACCCTTGCTGCCCGCTGCTGTCTTTATTCCCCTCCATAGCACTCGCCGTGTTTTCCGCCATCTCCATCTCCACTCCGCCAACCTCTGCCTCTTCCTGTGCTCCTTTTTCCTTCATTTTACCGGCTGTGTCCTCTGACTGCACCGCACCTCCGGCCGTTCCACACTCCTCTCCTGCTCCGTCTCCCATCTCCTCATCACTCATTTCGCTCCCTTCTGCCACACACACACAGTGGGCGGGGCCTTTACGACACACCCCACAGCTCTCCGCCTTGCAGCTCCGTGCGATATGTCCCGACTCACCACAATTGTAACAATACAAATCAGGACAATTTCTTACGAGATGGTCATGTCCCAGACAATAGTAACACACCTTTACTTGGTTATCGTGCAGCACACGAAAGTACTGTACTCCTTCCAGTGTCTCGAACTTCATACTGTAAGGCAAAGACCTCACCCCCTCTGGGAACCGCACCTTTACATACCGGGTTCCGTCTGTTACCCGTGTTCCCGGATAGTACCTCCTCTTTATTTCGGAACAGGTTTTAATGTCCCACGACTCCAACTTTTTGCTCAGCACTTCGTCCTCGATGTACACAGGCAAGTTCAAAACTGAAACCACCACCTCCTCTGAATATAGCAGAGTCTCCTCCAAAAATTTCTCCCCAACTTTCAGACTGAGCAGCAGTTTTTGCACCTCCTCACGGCCACTGACCGTCACCTCAAATCCCACATTTGGTTTTGGTCGGCAGGCAAAACAGCTTCCCTCACCACAGCATGAACCGCCTGGATTATATCCCAGGCTCGAATCTTATCTTCACATTGCACCACCACCGTATTTTCTTTACCAAACCTCCTGAGGTCCCGGCCCAAATCTTTGGGCCTTTTTTTCCCCCTTCCCACCACAGTTTCTTCCCTAATAAAATTCCTCTCGGGAATATTGTCCGCTGAGGGGCCCGGCACTCCGGACCCCTCAGCAGCCATCTGGCTGTTTTTTGTGGGCTAAAAAGGCCCTAAAACCTGAAAACAACACCCCAAAACCCTCCACCAACTTTTTACAAAACTCCCTCCAACACCCAGCTGCAATCAGGCAACCAGCAACACCTGCTCACTCCTAGCCCCTCCCACCGAGAGACTGCTGCCCACTGAGCCAGGGCTGACACTGGATTCCCGAAAGGATTCCCTAAAGTGAACCAGGTGGGTATTTACAACAATCCGACAGCTTCCTGGTCAATTTTACCGATCACCTGCTTTATATTTCCAGATGTTTTAAAACTGAATTGAACTTTTCCAGCTACCTTGGTGAGGTTTGAACTCATGTTCTCGGGATTTTTAGTCCAGTAAAATAACCACGAAACTACTGCCCTGTCCTGCTGGAGAATGTATTGTTCTGCTGCTAAGGTGGAGTTGTGTTTAACGTAGGCTGTCTCTTCAAAGCCACAAAATCTGAACGACAACAAACAGGCACATTCGGAGGTGAATGAGTTCATTGCTGTTGGTAATAGACGTTTGTCGGTCAGCTGATAAATTCGCAGCTCCAGGTCAAATGAAACCACCAATAGCAACAACTTGCATTTATACAGCCACTAGCAGGTCCAGGCAGCGTGCAGGCGAGGGGGGTCGTTCGGCCCATCAAACTAATCAGGATCCAGAGCCAAGCACCCTGACTGGCTGGTGAACGTGTAATATGTGGCGATGGCTTGGACCCATTCATTTGATCCTTAGGGATATAAACTAAAGAGTACAATCCTAAAAGGGGTGCATGAACAGAGAGACCTGGTTCGTTGATATGTGCCCACCTCTCTTCCGCGGCTATGTTCGCGCCTGGGTGTCCCTGGAGATGGAACACCGGTAGGACTGGAGTGCTTCATCGCCCCTGGAAACAAAACTTTAATTTGATTTGTTAAGTTTACTTTAGAAGTTTTGGTTTGTGTTACAGTTTTATTGGCTGTGTCCCTTTAAAAGGGGGCACCTTCCTTTTTTATTGGTGATGGCACCAGCCCTCAATCACCAGAATTAAACAAAAAGAGTTTGCATTTATAGAGCAGAGTAAAACATCCCAAATTTGACTCCGAGCCATGTAAGGAGATATTAGGACAGGTGAGGTGGGTTTTAAGGAGCGTCTTAAAGGAGGAAAGAGAGGTAGAGAGGCGGAGAGGTTTAGGGAGGGAATTCCAGAGCTTGGCGGCTGAAGGCATGGCCACCAATGGTAAAGCACTGAAAATCGGGGATGCAGAAGAGGTTAGAATTGGAGGAGCGCAGCACTAAATAACTCGTTTTTAAAATGTTGACTCTTTGAAGTGTGACAACGTGAAACCTGACTTTGAGGCACACAGTTGAAAACGGTGTACGCCTATAGCAACAAAGATCAGTCAGCAATCCAGTAGTGTTTTTATGATTTTTCTAGCATGTGTGTCAATTCAGCTTTGCAGCAACTTTCTAAACAAAAAACTCCTTCCAATCATATTCCCAGGCACCGGCACTCACTGCTTAAACAAAGATAAACAATGCCAAGGCCTTGAGACAGATCCTGCAGCTAATATTTCCATGTAGCATCGTAAGGTGTAAACCCATTCCATTCCAGATTCCTGTGCTATTTAAAGATTTCTCACCCTATGTTTACTCTGGTGCTCTCACTTTAACTGCCTGAGCATGGGCCGAGGGGGTGTGTTTGTGGCTGTATTAGAATGACACCACTATTCCCGGGCACCGTGCGGATGATTGGCCCCGTCAGTCATCTGCTGTAAGTAACTGGGATTCATTTGACGCACACAATCTGTATTATATAACAATCCTGCACTCACTGTGGTTTTTTGCTGGAGAATGATTGTGTCTTTTATTAACCCGCCTTGAGGTAGCAGGAGGATGTCCGTGTGGCATCAATCAGCTCATTCAAGACCAACATCTGTCAGCATTGCTACACTGTCAGCAGACAGATGCTCAGCAATGCCTCTGGTGCAGAGCTGCAAGCAGCAGGGCAATCCAATGTCCTCTGAGCCGTTGCCATGGAGTTGCTATGGCAATGTGCTACCAAAGGCGTCCCATTGGCAAGATCTATATTCTAAGTACGTGATTTGCAACATGCACGCTGGGGAGTTTCACCCTCCTCCTGTGGAGTTTGACTGCCCGGTGCGAGAGTGCAGTGCGGCCCAGAGACAGCAGCCTTTACACCAGCAGGCCCGAGAGTGCTGGGCCTTTCACCACACCTTCACATGTCTGCTGGCGTGATGGGAGCAAGACACCAAAACAGCACAACTTTTGTACTGCATCTTTGTAATGTGTGTTTAGATATACAGGCTGAAAGGTCTGGATGGAAGCTGCTCCTTATTACACTTTTAAAAAGGTCAGAATCAGGTGTTGAAGCAGTTAAGGCCAGCTTGCGACTGGTACAAATTCAAATGCGCACTTTCAGGTTTGGCAGGTTTGACAGGCCTGGCATGTTTGACAGAACTTGTATTTGGAGATGGGGAAAACTGCATTAGAGCAGGTTCGTTGGCATGGTGTTAAAGGATTACAGTCAGGGCCCCCTCCTCCTTTACTTAAACACCCCAACCCGACATTCTCCAATTGGCAATTCTTAACACCCCTGTTCACCAATCGGAAAATCTGGGATTTTTGCATTGTGTGTCAGCCGTGTCTCAGCGGGCAGCACACTCGCCTCTGAGTCAGAAGGTTGTGGGTTCAAGTCCCACTCCAGAGACTTGAGCACAAAAATCTAGGCTGACACTCCAGTGCAGTACTGAGGGAGTGCTGCACTGTCGGAGGTGCCGTCTGTTACACCGAGGCCCCGTCTGCTCTCTCAGGTGGAGGTAAAAGATCCCATGGCACTACTTCGAAGAAGAGCAGGGGAGTTCTCCCTGCTGTCCTGGGGCCAATATTTATCCCTCAATCAACATAACAAAAACCGATTATCTGGACATTATCACATTGCTTTTAGTGGGGAGCTTGCTGTGTGCACATTGGCTGGCGCATTTCCTACATTACAACAGCGACTACACTTCAAAAAGTACTTCATTGGCTGTAAAGCGCTTTGGTCGTGAAAGGTGCTATATAAATGCAAGTCTTTCTTTCTCTGAACTCCAGCTTTATAACTAAAACATTCTGTACACAGAAGAACGATTGAATTTAACCTCAGCCACAAGCAACTGGCACAGCAGTTTGTTACACTTACAGTAGATCCCAATGGATCAAATGGAAGGGTCCAAGCCATCGCCGCACGTTCACCAGCCAGCCAAGGTGCTTGGCTCTGGATCCTGATTAATCTGCCAACAGAGTTTAACTTTTTTTAAAGTTAACTGCTGGCTTCCGTATAGCTGACCCCATTTACACTGAACTGGGGCTGTGTGAAGTATCGGAGCTGCTGCCAACTGGGGCAAGTAAACCTGACCGTGTTATTGCACGTGTGGAATATCACCGAGACATGGACATGCCGCGCTGGAGCCTTTCTTCAGCAAGGAACAGCTGAGCTTAATACACTCACTGATCCCTTCAGTTCAGCACAACACCGGATAAGTATTTCCAGCAACAGACAGTTGTGGTGTCAATGTTTGGAATGGGGAGATTTTTTTAAAAAGGGAATATTCTACAAATTCCCTATATTGGAAAACCAGCACAAAGCAAACCTGTCACTGCCAACTGCCTCTCACCCCCGCCCCTCATTTCCTGAAGCCAGCAATCTTCTGACACTTTACAGTCGGCGTCACACTTCACACGTGAGCCCAGCCACAACTGTTCGGCCATGAGCAGCATCGCAGCGGAGCTTTCATCTCCCCATTCCAAATATTTCTCTTCAAATAATCCATGAAAATACAAAGAATCTGGCCATACATCTCATTGCTGTGTGGGGGACTCTGCTAAAAGGAGAAATATCATTTACATAGTGCCTTATCGCATCTCTCAAATGTCCCCAAGCACTTCACTTTGAAATGCAGTAACTTTTCCTGCTGTTTGTTTACAAACCAACAATAAGAAAGAAAGACCTGGATTTATATAGCACCTTTCATGCCCGCCGGACGTCTCAAAGTGTTTTACAGCCAATGAAGTACTTTTTAACATGTGGTCACTGTTGTAATGCGGCAGCCAGCCAATGTGCGCACAGCAAGCTCCCACAGATAGCAATGTGATAATGACCAGATAATCGGTTTCTGTTATGTTGATTGAGGGATAAATATTGGCCCGGACACCGGGGAGAACTCCCCTGCTCTTCTTCAATTAGTGCCACGGGATCTTTTACATCCACCTGAGAGAGCAGACGGGGCCTCGGTTTAACGTCTCATCTGAAAGATGGCACCTCAGGCAGTGCAGCACTTCCTCAGCACTGCACAGTGTCAGCCTAGATTTTGTGCTCAAGTTTCTGGAGTGGGACTTAAACCCACAACCTTCTGACTCCGAGGCGAGGGTGCTGCCCACTGAGACACGGCTGACACTCAGAAACAACTCATTATATGAAGCACTCCGGGACATTTTGACCGAAGGCATTATATAAAGTTCAGTATTCTTGGATAATAATTAGGAGTGGAACATGGCTGTTTTTTTCCTGTCCCTAACTCTGCAGCATCCAGCCTATTGTAGCAGCCTAGCTGAGATTGGCAACCTCAACACAGGCCAGCAAATCAATCTGGAATCTTACTGGGCTCAGTGGCTTCAGACCACACCATGCAGTGCATCCATCTCCCTATCTCTGTAACCTCCTCCAGCCCTACACCCCTCCCTAGCTCTGTAACCTCCTCCAGCCTTACAACCTTCCCTATCTCTGTAACCTCCTCCAGCCCTACACCCCTCCCTATCTCTGTAACCTCCTCCAGCCTTACAACCTTCCCTATCTCTGTAACCTCCTCCAGCCTTACACCCCTCCCTAGCTCTGTAACCTCCTCCAGCCTTACAACCTTCCCTATCTCTGTAACCTCCTCCAGCCCCTACACCCCTCCCTATCTCTGTAACCTCCTCCAGCCCTACACCCCTCCCTAGCTCTGTAACCTCCTCCAGCCTTACAACCTTCCCTATCTCTGTAACCTCCTCCAGCCCTACACCCCTCCCTATCTCTGTACCCTCCTCCAGCCTTACAACCTTCCCTATCTCTGTAACCTCCTCCAACCCTACACCCCTCCCTATCTCTGTAACCTCCTCCAGCCCTACACCCCTCCCTAGCTCTGTAACCTCCTCCAGCCCTACACCCCTCCCTATCTCTGTAACCTCCTGCAGCCCCTACACCCCTCCCTATCTCTGTAACCTCCTGCAGCCCCTACACCCCTCCCTATCTCTCTAACCTCCTCCAGCCCTACACCCCTCCCTATCTCTGTAACCTCCTGCAGCCCCTACACCCCTCCCTAGCTCTGTAACCTCCTCCAGCCCTACAACCCTCCCCATCGCTGTAACCTCCTCCGGCCCTACACCCCTCCCTATCTCTGTAACCTCCTCCAGCCCTACACCCCTCCCTATCTCTGTAACCTCCTCCAGCCTTACAACCTTCCCTATCTCTGTAACCTCCTCCAGCCCTACACCCCTCCCTAGCTCTGTAACCTCCTCCAGCCCTACACCCCTCCCTATCTCTGTAACCTCCTGCAGCCCCTACACCCCTCCCTATCTCTGTAACCTCCTGCAGCCCCTACACCCCTCCCTATCTCTCTAACCTCCTCCAGCCCTACACCCCTCCCTATCTCTGTAACCTCCTGCAGCCCCTACACCCCTCCCTAGCTCTGTAACCTCCTCCAGCCCTACAACCCTCCCCATCGCTGTAACCTCCTCCGGCCCTACACCCCTCCCTATCTCTGTAACCTCCTCCAGCCCTACACCCCTCCCTATCTCTGTAACCTCCTCCAGCCTTACAACCTTCCCTATCTCTGTAACCTCCTCCAACCCTACAACCTTCCCTATCTCTGTAACCTCCTCCAGCCCTACACCCCTCCCTATCTCTGTAACCTCCTGCAGCCCCTACACCCCTCCCTAGCTCTGTAACCTCCTCCAACCCTACAACCCTTCCTATCTCTGTAACCTCCTCCAGCCCTACACCCCTCCCTATCTCTGTAACCTCCTCCAGCCCTACAACCCTCCCTATCTCTGTAACCTCCTCCAGCCCTACACCCCTCCCTATCTCTGTAACCTCCTCCGGCCCTACACCCCTCCTTATCTCTGTAACCTCCTCCAGCCCTACACCCCTCCCTAGCTCTGTAACCTCCTCCAGCCCTACAACCCTTCCTATCTCTGTAACCTCCTCCAGCCCTACACCCCTCCCTATCTCTGTAACCTCCTCCAGCCCTACACCCCTCCCTATCTCTGTAACCTCCTCCAGCCCTACACCCCTCCCTAGCTCTGTAACCTCCTCCAGCCCTACACCCCTCCCTATCTCTGTAACCTCCTCCAGCCCTACAACCCTCCCTAGCTCTGTAACCTCCTCCAGCCCTACAACCCTCCCTAGCTCTGTAACCTCCTCCAGCCCTACAACCCTCCCTATCTCTGTAACCCCCTCCAGCCCTACACCCCTCCCTCGCTCTGTAACCTCCTCCAGCCCTACAACCCTCCCTAGCTCTGTAACCTCCTCCAGCCCTACAACCCTTTCTATCTCTGTAACCTCCTCCAGCCCTACATCCCTCCCTATCTCTGTAACCTCCTCCAGCCCTACACCCCTCCCTATCTCTGTAACCTCCGCCAGCCCTACACCCCTCCCTAGCTCTGTAACCTCCTCCAGCCCTACACCTCTCCCTATCTCTGTAACCTCCTCCAGCCCTACACCCCTCCCTATCTCTGTAACCTCCTCCAGCCCTACACCCCTCCCTATCTCTGTAACCTCCTCCAGCCCCTACAACCCTCCCTATCACTGTAACCTCCTCCAGCCCTACACCCCTCCCTATCTCTGTAACCTCCTCCAGCCCTACACCCCTCCCTATCTCTGTAATCTCCTCCAGCCCTACAACCCTTCAAGAACTCTGTGTTCCTCCAGTTCTGGACACCATCCCCACTTCCTTCGCCCCACCGTGCCTTCAGCTGTGTAAGCCCACAGCGCTGGAATTCCCTCCCCAAACCTCTTCACCTCTCTACCTCACTCCTCCTTTAAGACATGGCTTAAAACCTACCTCTTTGACTAAGCATTTGCTCACCTGTCCTAAAGTCTATTTCTTTGGCTTGGTGTCAATTTTTATCTGTTTACGCTCCAGTGAAGGGCCGTGGGACATTTTACTACATTAAAGGTGTGATATAAATGCAAGTCGTTGTTGTTGAGTGATTCCCCTCCTAAATATTTAATCAAAACACAGTAACGTGGTGCCACGAAGTTCGCAGGATGTACTTCCCCGTGAGGCAAGTTCGCAATCTTGGCTCCACTCACTGGATTCAACAGCTGGTGAATAGTCACTTTTCGGCAGAGAGAAAGAGGGGAAATGGAACAAACCAGCGTATTAACAGCCCCTGCCACCCAGAGGAATGGCCAAAGACCTGGGAGCAGGTTCCTGCTCACACCCTCGACTGCGATACAGCACGTCTGACAAGAGACCTAGTACAAGGGAATGGTAGAAAGCACAAAGTCATTTTAATTTGCTTATTCTGTGTTGCTTAAATTACTCATTTACTCAATGAGAACAGAAGTCAGCTTGCTGCTTTGGGGAGGTAACGAACTCGACCTGAAACTTCCACTGGTGAACTTTGCAGGTCCTGATGAAGGGTTAAACCCCAAACCTTTCTTTCTGTTTCATAGGCTGATGGACCTGCTGTGTGTTTCCAGTTTTTCCAAATGAGGGGAATTTTCTCAAGGTTATGCTCCTGGCAGTTGGGTGTTGCCCACTGGCAGAGCACATACACAACCCGTGATTGTCCTTACGTACTTTACGACTGACCTGAAAGACATTCAAGCCTGGTATCGCATTACCCTAAATATATCCAAGCGATTTTCTGAAAGAGTAGGACCACAGCTTCAATTAACTGGGTCACCACGTTGCAAAGGATCAGATTCACAAGCTGTTGCAACATTTGTACAAAGCACAAGGGTTTGCTGTGATGATACAAGAGTGCCTTGCATTTCATCGCCTTGTATTTCATCGCATTGCATTTCATTGCCTTGCATTTAATTGCCTTGCATTTCATTGCATTGTATTTCATTGCATTGCATTTCATTGCATTGTATTTCATTGCATTGCATTTCATTGCATTATATTTCATTGCCTTGCATTTCATTGCCTTGTATTTCATTGCCTTGTATTTCATTGCATTGCATTTCATTGCATTGTATTTCATTGCCTTGCATTTCATTGCATTGTATTTCATTGCATTGCATTTCATTGCATTGTATTTCATTGCATTGCATTTCATTGCATTGTATTTCATTGCATTGCATTTCATTGCATTGTATTTCATTACATTGTATTTCATTGCCTTGTATTTCATTGCATTGCATTTCATTGCATTGTATTTCATTGCATTTCATTGCCTTGCATTTCATTGCCTTGTATTTCATTGCCTTGCATTTCATTGCATTGTATTTCATTGCATTGTATTTCATTGCAATGCACTTTCAGGCACACATTGAGCTTTCCTGCCTCTCGGCTGGTATCTGATTTATCAATCCATAAATCAACGGGGTCAGACTGGAAGCTCACACATTGCTCAATGAGTTGATTCAGTGGGTAACTGAGCCATACCATCCAGGAAAATAATAGCACCTTTCACCAACTCAGGACATCCCAAAGCTCCTTTCAAAACTACACTTCATTGGTTGTAATGTAGGAAACGCGGCTGCTAACTTGCACACAGCAAGCTCCCACGAACAGCAATGTGATAATGACCAGATAATCTGTTTTCTAGTGAATGTTGTCTGAGGGATAAATATTGGCCCCAGGACACTGGGGAGAGCTCCCCTGCCCTTGCTGAAAATAGTGCCATGGGATCCTTTGTGTCCACTTGAGAGAGCAGATGGGGCCTCCGACAGTGCGGCACTCCCTCAGTACTGCCCCTCCGACAGTGCAGCGCTCCCTCAGTACTGCCCCTCCGACAGTGCAGCACTCCCTCAGTACTGCCCCTCCAACAGTGCAGCGCTCCCTCAGTACTGCCCCTCCGACAGTGCAGCTCTCCCTCAGTACTGCCCCTCCGACAGTGCAGCGCTCCCTCAGTACTGCCCCTCCGACAGTGCAGCACTCCCTCAGTACTGCCCCTCCGACAGTGCAGCACTCCCTCAGTACTGCCCCTCCGACAGTGCAGCGCTCCCTCAGTACTGCACCTCCAACAGTGCAGCGCTCCCTCAGTACTGCCCCTCCGACAGTGCAGCACGCCCTCAGTACTGACCCTCCGACAGTGCAGCACTCCCTCAGTACTGCCCCTCCGACAGTGCAGCACTCCCTCAGTACTGCCCCTCCGACAGTGCAGCACTCTCTCAGTACTGCCCCTCCGACAGTGCGGCCCTCCCTCAGTACTGTCCCTCCGACAGTGCAGCACTCCCTCAGTACTGCCCCTCCGACAGTGCAGCACTCCCTCAGTACTGCCCCTCCGACAGTGCAGCACTCCCTCAGTACTGCCCCTCCGACAGTGCAGCACTCCCTCAGTACTGCCCCTCCGACAGTGCAGCACTCCCTCAGTACTGCCCCTCCGACAGTGCAGCGCTCCCTCAGTACTGCCCCTCCGACAGTGCGGTGCTCCCTCAGTACTGCCCCTCCGACAGTGCGGTGCTCCCTCAGTACTGCCCCTCCGACAGTGCAGCACTCCCTCAGTACTGCCCCTCCGACAGTGCAGCACTCCCTCAGTACTGCCCCTCCGACAGTGCGGCACTCCCTCAGTACTGCCCCCCCGACAGTGCAGCACTCCCTCAGTACTGCCCCTCCGACAGTGCGGCACTCCCTCAGTACTGCCCCTCCGACAGTGCAGCACTCCCTCAGTACTGCCCCTCCGACAGTGCAGCACTCCCTCAGTACTACACTGGAGTGTCAGCCTAGATTTTTGTGCTCAAGTCTCTGGGGTGGGACTTGAACCCACAACCTTCTGAGTCTGAGGCGAGAGTGTGACCCACTGAGCTGACACCTATAGTGTAAGAAGGCCCAGGTTGTGTTCAATTAGCGGATACCATCCAGGCTGCTACAATTGGCCTCGGATTAGAGAGGGGAAAGTTGGCAAGCATTCTGGTGCCTGATTGATATTCAGTAACCCTTGCTGGAAGCACGTGTTTCATGGATTCCCAGGCCACCTGCATTTTCTGCGGTCTGGAGGTGTCGGTGTTCCACGTATACACTGAGTGTGAGAGGTTGCAGCCCCTCGTCCACTATTTGAAGGGGCTGCCCCTCCATTTTTGGTTACACTTCAGTCCCAAGCTCCTGGTCTTTGGTCACCCGGTGCGGAGGGGAGTGGGCAGATTGGAGGACCTGTTCGTAGGACTGTTCCTGGGCCTGGCCAAGGTGGCCATTAACAGGTCCAGGCAGCGGGCAGTCAAGGAGGTCATTCGGCTCGACTGCCTGCCTCTCTTCCGCGCCCGGGTGTCTCTGAAGATGGAGCACTGGCACGCTTGAGGCCTTCCCCAACCGGTGGGCACTGGAGGGACTGGAGTGCTTCATCAGCCCCCAGGACTGAATTTTGATTTAATTGCCTTTAATTTTCGTTTAAGTTGCAGTTTTATTGGTTGTACCCCTTTGCTTCCTCCTAATTGGTGAAGGCAGCAATGGAGTATTAAACCAAACAGAGGTTGCTGGAAGCACATGTCTGTCAGGTGAAGATAGGATTGGGCTCAGCTTTGCTGCCTTTTAGGATCGCATGCTCTGCCAAGAATCACTGTAAGGACTTATTGATCAATTTGGTAACTTGTGGGCTGGCACCAGAAAAAATGACGATGAAAACTGTCCGATTGTCTGTGCTGCTTGTGCTGAACTCAGTCCAGTTGGCAGTCGGCTATTACAATTAGTCTCAGCATCCCTGGGCTTGGAGGTTAAAGGGGTGGGGGTGGTGCTGGCGGGGGGGGCGGTGAGGTTGCGAAACAACCAAGGTTTCCTTTCCCATTTTCTATCCAGCAACCCCTACTTCAAGTGTGTGTGCATGGATGCTGGGCGGGGCCAGTCCCAGGCTCGGCTGCAATGTCGCTCGGTGAAGCCGCCATTCGTTTACTCAGCGGCAAAGCTCACATGTGACTAACGGTCACTAGGATAAGGTGAGTTAAAGTTTCAATCCCCTTTCAGGGCTGAGCTTGTTGGTCTCAGCAGGGGTTGTGCATTTCAAAAGCCGTGCCTCAGTGGGCAGCACCCTCGCCTCTGAGGCAGAAGGTTGTGGGCTCGAGTCTGACTCCAGGGACTTGAGCACAAAAATGTTGGCTGGCACTCCAGCGCAGTGCTGAGGGAGTGCTGCACTGTCAGAGGTGCCGTCTTTCGGATGAGACGTTAAACGTTAAAATTGCTCGCTCAGGTAGAGGTAAAAGGTCCCATGGCACTATTTCAATGTAGAGCAGGGGAGTTATCCCCAGTGTCCTGGCCAATATTTATCCCTCAATCAACATCACTAAAACAGATGATCTGGTCATTATCACATTGCCGTTAGTGGGAGCTTGCTGTGCACAAACTGGCTGCCACGTTTCCCACATTATAAGTGACTACACTTCAAAAAATACTTCATTGACTGTAAAGCGCTTTGAGACGTCCAGTGGACGTGAACGGCGCTATAGAAATGCAAGTCTTTCTTATGGAGTTTAGAAGAGCTGGCATCAGTTTTTACAGGCCCCTGTAAAAATAAAAAATCCCAGCAAGCTGGATGAAATGGCTGCAGCTGTGCAGATGGTATCCCAGGGTCAGATAGCGTCAGAATTAACACTTTTTTCCGCTTGGGATGCTCAACAGTCAATATCGGAGGTGCCCATCAGGGTGGGAGACCACATTCGAGGGTCGGCATGGGGCAAAATATGTTTTCATTAAATTGTCAAAACAAATTCTTATTTAAAGTGGGGAAATACTTCGATCAAAATGTACTCCCCAGATTTTCCTTCCACTCTAAGTATCATAAACATAACCTGAAGCAAAGCTGAAACCTCCAACACCAATAACTGCATTACCAACAACGGAGGCCTGAACCTGATTTCAAAGTTAAAAAACAGAAGGATCCATCCCTGGATGGCTCCTCCCCTCAAAGAATCAGTGAAAGCAGCCAACCGGCCCATCTTGTCAGTGCCAGCTGAAAAAGAGCTCTCCAGCCTAATCCCACTTTCCAGCTCTTGGCCCGTAGCCCTGTAGGTTACAGCACTTCAAGTGATAGCAAGACAAAAATCTAGAGCCATTTTCGAAAACAAAATTTAAAAAGGCCAAACACCACCTATTTTAATGTTTATTTTTGAGTCTGCAACAGCAACTTGTATTTATATAGCACCTTTATCGTAATAAAACGTCCCAAGATGCTTCACGGGAGTGTTATCAAACAAAACTTGAGACCGATCCACATAAGGAGAAATTCGGACAGATGACCAAAAGCTTGGTCAAAGAGGTGGGCTTTAAGGAGCGACTTAAAGGAGGAAAGAGAGGCAGAGAGGTTTAGGCAGGGAATTCCAGAGCTTAGGGCCCAGGCAACAGAAGGCACGACCACCAATGGTGGGGTGAAGGAAATCGGAGTACGCAGAGCTCTCTGAGGGTTGTGGGGCTGGAGGAGGTTGCAGAGATAGGGAGGGGCGAGGCCATGGAGGGATTTGAACACAAGTATTTAAAATTTGAGGCATTGCTGGACCAGGAGCCAATGTAGGTCAGCGAGCACAGGGGTGATTGGTGAACGGGACTTGGTACGAGTTAGGACAAGGGGCAGCGAGCACAGGGGGTGATGGGTGAACGGGACTGGGTGCGAGTTAGGACACGGGGCAGTGAGCACAGGGGTGAATGGTGAACGGGACTTGGTGCGAGTTAGGAAACGGGCAGTGAGCACAGGGGTGATTGGTGAACGGGACTTGGTGCGAGTTAGGACAAGGGGCAGCGAGCACAGGGGTGATTGGTGAACGGGACTGGGTGTGAGTTTGGACACGGGGCAGTGAGCACAGGGGGTGATGGGTGAACGGGACTGGGTGCGAGTTAGGACACGGGGCAGTGAGCACAGGGGGTGATGGGTGAACGGGACTGGGTGTGAGTTAGGACACGGGGCAGTGAGCACAGGGGGTGATGGGTGAACGGGACTGGGTGCGAGTTAGGACACGGGTCAGCGAGCACAGGGGTGATTGGTGAACGGGACTTGGTGCGAGTTAGGACACGGGGCAGTGAGCACAGGGGGTGATGGGTGAACGGGACTGGGTGTGAGTTAGGACACGGGGCAGTGAGCACAGGGGGTGATGGGTGAACGGGACTGGGTGTGAGTTAGGACACGGGGCAGTGAGCACAGGGGGCGATGGGTGAACGGGACTGGGTGCGAGTTAGGGCACAGGGCAGTGAGCACAGGGGGCGATGGGTGAACGGGACTTGGTGCGAGTTAGGACACGGGTCAGCGAGCACAGGGGTGATTGGTGAACGGGACTGGGTGTGAGTTAGGACACGGGGCAGTGAGCACAGGGGCTGATTGGTGAATGGGACTTGGTGCGAGTTAGGACACGGGGCAGTGAGCACAGGGGTGATTGTTGAACGGGACTTGGTGCGAGTTAGGACACGGGTCAGTGAGCACAGGGGGTGATGGGTGAACGGGACTGGGTGTGAGTTAGGACACGGGGCAGTTAGCACAGGGGGTGATGGGTGAACGGGACTTGGTGCGAGTTAGGACATGGGGCAGTGAGCACAGGGGGTGATTGGTGAACGGGACTTGGTGCGAGTTAGGACACGGGCAGTGAGCACAGGGGTGATTGGTGAACGGGACTGGGTGTGAGTTAGGACACGGGCCAGTGAGCACAGGGGGTGATGGGTGAACGGGACTGGGTGTGAGTTAGGACACGGGGCAGTGAGCACAGGGGTGATTGGTGAACGGGACTTGGTGCGAGTTAGGACACGGGCCAGTGAGCACAGGGGGTGATGGGTGAACGGGACTGGGTGTGAGTTAGGACACGGGGCAGTGAGCACAGGGGTGATTGGTGAACGGGACTTGGTGTGAGTTAGGACACGGGTCAGCGAGCACAGGAGGTGATGGGTGAACGGGATGCGGTGTGAGCTAGGACACGGGGCAGTGAGCACAGGGGGTGATGGGTGAACGGGACTTGGTGCGAGTTAGGACACGGGGCAGTGAGCACAGGGGGTGATGGGTGAACGGGACTGGGTGCGAGTTAGGACACGGGGCAGTGAGCACAGGGGGTGATGGGTGAACGGGACTGGGTGTGAGTTAGGACACGGGGCAGTGAGCACAGGGGGTGATGGGTGAACGGGACTGGGTGTGAGTTAGGACACGGGGCAGTGAGCACAGTGGGTGATGGGTGAACGGGACTGGGTGTTGTAATGATATCAGCAAATAGTGATGATATTTGTCTGTGTTTGATTACTTATGCCTTACAGCATATTTGTCTGTGTTTTTGATTACTTGTGCCTGACCAGCAGAGGTCATGTGAGAGACAAGCAGTCCAGAGGAGTTTTACTTTCAGTTTCATTCTAGATGCATCACAGCATAGTGTGTTCTGTAAAAAGCTGTAGAAAGTCTTGAACAAGACTTTAGATTAAACAACATTCTCTTTCAGAAATGAGTCTTTATTGAACCCAAAAAGAAATCAAAACATGATGTTAGAAGTGGCTGAAGGAGAAAAAATCTGATGTTAGCAACTTGATGGGACAGTGAAAGCAGTTGTGGCAAGTAAGCGAAATCAGCTCTCCACATATTAGCAAGCCAGAAGAGAACATCGTTGCTTACCATTAGAGAATAGCTAACGAAGCGAAAAAATGGAAGGTTTACTCCCGCCGGCGACGCTTCAATTAACAGGTAATGTGGCTGAAAATTGGAGAAGGTTCAAACAACGTTTAGAGTTGTATTTAGCAGCAATCGGAGCTGACGAGAAAAGTGATAAACAAAAATCGTCCGTGTTCTTACATGTCGTGGGTGATGCAGCGCTGGAGGTATATAATAATTTCATATTTGCTGTTGATGGAGACAAAATGAAGCTAGATAAAATAATGGAACAGTTTGAGGCCTACTGCATACCTAAATGCAACGTGACCTTTGAGAGGCACAAATTTTTCACATGTGTACAGAAAATCGGCGAGACTATTGATCAGTATGTGACTGAACTGAGAAACCGGAGCAAATCGTGTGAATTTGGGGGACTCACAGACTCGCTGATAAAAGACAGACTGGTGTGTGGTACTCCAGATGATGGTCTAAGGGAAAGGCTGCTAAGAGAGCAAGATCTAGACCTGGGAAAAGCCATAGCATTGTGTAGGGCTACAGAGACTGTGAAGTTGCAGGCAAAGGAGCTGTTCAGTGACAGTAGCTGCAACGTGGATGCAGTGAGAAAGAACGGATACAAACCGTTTAACAAAGAGAGCGCCAATGTGAAAAAAGAGACGTGGCCAGCAAACGAAAATGAAAGAGACAATCGGAAGTCATGTAGTCGATGCGGTACACAGCATCCACCAAGAAAGTGTCCAGCATATGGTAAAACTTGCAATAGTTGCAACAAGAACAACCATTATGCCCATTGCTGCAAGAACCAAGTGCAACAAAGCAAGGTCCATGCAGTAGATGAAAGCGACATAGAGGAATTCTATGTAGATGTTGTGTCTGAAAACAAAAGAGAAGAAAGAGACTGGATGTTGACACTAAAAGTGAATGACATACACATTCCATTTAAATTGGATACTGGAGCACAAGTTAATGTGATATTAGAGACCGATTTTAAGAGAATTAGACCCAGACCAAAGTTACATGGAATACAAGTGAAAGTGACTGGATACTCAGGTACTGATATACCAGTGAAAGGAAAATGCATTGTCAAAGTAACACACAAGGACAGAGAGCACACGCTAGCATTAATCGTGGTGCCAAAGGATGTGCAAGCCATACTAGGGTTAAAAGCCTGTGAGAGACTGAACCTGGTAAAGAGAGTCCTCGTTGTGGAAAGCGAAGGAGAGACAGTCTATGATGAACTCATGAAAGAGTACAAAGACCTATTTAAGGGTCTAGGCTGCATTCCAGGAGAACACACGATCAGAGTAGATAAAAGTATGACACCGGTCATACATCCATGCAGAAAAGTTCCGTTTGCCCTTCAAAAGCAACTGAAGGCAGAGTTGGACAGGATGGAAAGCCTGAACGTGATTCAGAAGATAGATGAGCCAACTGAGTGGGTGAGTTCCCTCGTCGTAGTGGACAAAAAGAATGGAAAGCTCAGAATTTGCCTGGATCCAAGAGATCTAAACAGAGCAATAAAGAGAGAGCACTTCAAGCTTCCTACACGTGAGGAAATCATGGCACAGTTTGCAAATGCAAAATATTTCAGCAAGTTAGATGCGTCCTCAGGATTTTGGCAGATGAAGCTGGACGAAGCAAGTTCAAGACTGTGCACGTTCAACACTCCATTTGGCAGATACAGATTCCTAAGGTTACCATTTGGCATTGCCTCAGCTCCTGAAGTGTATCACAAGACTATCCATATGATCTATGAGCACCTGGAGGGAGTTGATACATCAATGGATGACATCATAGTATGGGGAACCACGAGAACTGAGCATGACGAGAGACTGAAAAAAGTGCTGGAAGCAACAAGGAAAACAAACCTGAAGCTGAATAGAGAGAAATGCCAGCTCGGGGTGACAGAACTGACATTCGTGGGAGATATCCTTAGCAGTGAGGGCATCAGACCAGATCCCAGAAAGGTGTCCGCCATTGAGAATATGCCAAGGCCACAATGCAAAAAGGACGTGCAGAGGTTTAATGGAATGATCAACTACATGGGTAAATTCATATCCAACCTCTCAGAAAAAATAGCGCCACTGAGAAGACTAACTGAAAAGAACATAGAATGGGAATGGAATCATGAGCATGAGAAGTCATGGAGCGATCTAAAGAAACTGCTCACAGAGGAACCAGTTCTGAGGTTTTATGACCCAGCGAGACCCATCAAGATATCATCAGATGCATCACAGAGTGGGCTCGGTGCCGTTCTTCTGCAACAATATGACAACTGGCAACCTATTGCATATGCATCGCGCTCAATGACAGATGCGGAGACGCGATATGCTCAAATAGTAAAGGAGCTGCTCAGCATCACATACGCCTGTGAAAGATTTCACCAGTTTGTGGCAGGACAAGCAATCAGTGTAGAGACTGACCATAAGCCCTTGATTGCATTGTTCCAAAAGCCACTGAATAGCTGTCCGCTTAGAATACAAAGAATGATGATCAGGCTGCAACGCTATACACTGAATGTTGCGTACACACCGGGTAAGCTGATGTATACAGCAGACACGTTGTCCAGAGCTGTTGACCCAAGTGAGCCCGCAAACACCACAATGGATGAAAAAGTGAACGCCTACGTGGACATGATCACAAGTGCACTGCCCATAGCAGATGCAAAAATGGAGCTCATAAAGACTGAGACCAACAAAGATGAAACAATGAGACGACTGAGAAAAAGCATCTTGGATGGATGGCTCAACATGAAGCAAGACTGCTCACCTGATATAGCAGAGTACTGGAACTGCAGGGCGGAACTATCAGTGGTCGAAGACATCATCTACAAAGGAAGTAAAATAGTTATCCCAAAGAGTCTGAGAAGAGAGATGCTAAAAAAGATCCATGGAGGACATCTGGGAATCGAAAAGTGTAAGAAAAGAGCATGAGAGGTGATGTACTGGCCACGAATCAACCAAGATGTGACAACTGAGGTGTCAAACTGCACAATATGCCTGAAATATCGAGCAAGCAATCCGGTAGAACCACTAAAGCCACACCCAGCACCAGACAGACCTTACCAGAAGGTAGGCGCTGACCTATTCGTATGTCAAGGGAAGGACTATCTTATCATCACAGACTATTACTCCCTGTATCCAGAGGTTTGTAGACTGTACACCACCACTGCAGAAGCTGTGATAAGAAGTATGAAAGCCATATTCTCCAGACATGGCATGGCAAGCGAGGTCTTCACAGACAACGGACTCCAGTTTAACAATGCAAACTTCCGACACTTTGCCAAAGAGTGGGACTTTGTCCACACAACGTCAAGTCCTCACTATCCACAGTCCAATGGACTAGTGGAAAAATCGGTCCAGACAGTGAAAAGACTGATGTACAAGGCAAAAGACAGTGGAACTGACTTCTACCAAAGCATGCTTGTATACCGCACAACGCCGCTCGAGTGTGGTATGTCACCAGCCCAACTCCTGATGGGACGTCGGCTAAGGTCAAACCTACCCATCCCAGAGAACCTCCTGAAAACAAAAGAGGGGGAGAAAGTGAGGAAGTTCAAAGAGCAACAGAAAGAAAAGCAAAAGTACTACTATGACAGAGGAACACAAAACCTACCTGAACTCCACACTGGTGACCAAGTAAGGTTGAAAGACAAAACAAACACATGGACTCAGAAGGGAACTGCCCTGAGTGAAGTTCAACCAAGATCATACACCATTCAGACAGATGAGGGTGCTGTTCTGAGAAGAAATCGTCGAGATCTTCTCATGGGACCAGCCACAGCAGGTCAAGAGACTGATATTGGTGAACAACCTGATCACACAGCTGAGAACCAATCATCTGAGGCAACAACTCAGATTCAAGGACAATCAATCAGAAAATCCTCAAGACACGTGAAGCCTCCTGAGAGACTCATTGAGCAAATTTAAGGACTATTGTTAAAGAAGGAAGTAATGTTATCTTATTCTTTCTTCAAGTTCTAGTGTATTGACATATTTCATGTGAACACACAAAGCAAGGGTAAAAAACCTTGATCATGATAATGATAATGTAAGTTCATTAAATGTTGTTAGTTAAAAGTAAAATACTTTTGTTTTAAGAAAGGGAGATGTAATGATATCAGCAAATAGTGATGATATTTGTCTGTGTTTGATTACTTATGCCTTACAGCATATTTGTCTGTGTTTTTGATTACTTGTGCCTGACCAGCAGAGGTCATGTGAGAGACAAGCAGTCCAGAGGAGTTTTACTTTCAGTTTCATTCTAGATGCATCACAGCATAGTGTGTTCTGTAAAAAGCTGTAGAAAGTCTTGAACAAGACCTTAGATTAAACAACATTCTCTTTCAGAAATGAGTCTATATTGAACACAAAAAGAAATCAAAACAGGTGTGAGCTAGGACATGGGGCAGTGAGCACAGGGAGTGATGGGTGAACGGGACTGGGTGTGAGTTAGGACACGGGGCAGTGAGCACAGGGGGTGATTGGTGAACGGGACTTGGTGCGAGTTAGGACACGGGGCAGTGAGCACAGGGGTGATTGGTGAACGGGACTTGGTGCGAGTTAGGACACGGGGCAGTGAGCACAGGGGTGATTGGTGAACGGGGCTGGGTGCAAGTTAGGACATGGGGCAGTGAGCACAGGGGTGATGGGTGAACGGGACTGGGTGTGAGTTAGGACACGGGGCAGTGAGCACAGGGGGTGATGGGTGAACGGGACTGGGTGTGAGTTGGGACACGGGGCAGTGAGCACAGGGGGTGATGGGTGAACGGGACTGGGTGTGAGTTAGGACACGGGGCAGCGAGCACAGGGGTGATTGGTGAACGGGACTTGGTGCGAGTTAGGACACGGTTCAGCGAGCACAGGGGTGATTGGTGAACGGGACTGGGTGTGAGTTAGGACACGGGGCAGTGAGCACAGGGGGTGATGGCTGAACTGGACTTGGTGCGAGTTAGGACACGTGGCACCGAGCACAGGGGTGATTGGTGAACGGGACTTGGTGCGAGTTAGGACACGGGGCAGTGAGCACAAGGGTGATTGGTGAACGGGACTTGGTGCGAGTTAGGACACGGGGCAGCGAGCACAGGGGTGATTGGTGAATGGGACTTGGTGCGTGTTAGGACAAGGGGCAGTGAGCACAGGGGTGATTGGCGAATGGGACTTGGTGCGAGTTAGGACACGGGGCAGTGAGCACGGGGTGATTGGTGAACGGGACTTGGTGTGAGTTAGGACACGGGGCAGTGAGCACAGGGGTGATTGGTGAATGGGACTTGGTGCGAGTTAGGACACGGGGCAGTGAGCACGGGGTGATGGGTGAACGGGACTGGGTGTGAGTTTGGACACGGGGCAGTGAGCACAGGCTGCGATGGGTGAACGGAACTGGGTGCGAGTTAGGACACGGGGCAGTGAGCACAGGGGTGATTGGTGAACGGGGCTGGGTGTGAGTTAGGACACGGGGCAGTGAGCACAGGGGTTGATGGGTGAACGGGGCTGGGTGTGATTTAGGACACGGGGCAGTGAGCACAGGGGGTGATGGGTGAACGGGACTTGGTGCGAGTTAGGGCACGGGGCGGTGAGCAGAGTGGGTGATGGGTGAACGGGACTGGATGTGAGTTAGGAAACGGGTCAGCGAGCACAGGGGTGATGGGTGAACCGTACTGGGTGTGAGTTAGGACACGGGGCAGTGAGCACAGGGGTGATTGGTGAACGGGACTTGGTGTGAGTTAGGACACGGGGCGGTGAGCACAGGGGTTGATGGGTGAACGGGACTGGGTGTGAGTTAGGACATGGGGCAGCGAGCACAGGGATGATTGGTGAACGGGACTTGGTGCAAGTTAGGACACGGGGCAGTGAGCACAGGGGGTGATGGGTGAATGGGACTGGGTGTGACTTAGGACATGGTGCAGTGAGCACAGGGGGTGATGGTTGAACGGGACTGGGTGCGAGTTAGGACACGGGGCAGTGAGCACAGAGGTGATTGGTGAACGGGACTTGGTGCGAGTTAGGACACGGGGCACCGAGCACAGGGGGTGATGGGTGAACTGGACTTGGTGCGAGTTAGGCCACAGGGCAGTGAGCACAGGGGGTGATGGGTGACCGGGACTTGGTGCGATTAAGGACACGGGACAGTGAGCACAGGGGGTGATGGGTGAACGGGACTGGGTGCGAGTTAGGCCACGGGGCAGTGAGCACAGGGGGTGATGGGTGAACGGGACTCGATGTGAGTTAGGACACGGGACAGTGAGCACAGAGGGTGATGGGTGAACGGGACTGGGTGCGAGTTAGGACACGGGGCAGTGAGCACAGGTGGTGATGCGTGAACGGGACTGTGTGTGAGTTAGGACACGGGGCAGTGTGCACAGGGGGTGATGGGTGAACGGGACTGGCTGTGAGTTTGGACACGGGGCAGTGAGCACAGGGGGTGATGGGTGACCGGGACTGGGTGTGAGTTAGGACACGGGGCAGTGAGCACAGGGGTGATGGGTGAACGGGACTGGGTGTGAGTTAGGACACGGGGCAGTGAGCACAGGGGTGATGGGCGAACGGGACTTGGTGCGAGTTAGGACACGGGGCAGCGAGCACAGGGGTGATTGGTGAACGGGACTTGGTGCGAGTTAGGACACGGGCAGTGAGCACAGGGAGTGATTGGTGAATGGGAATTGGTGCGAATTAGGACACAGGGCAGCGAGCTCGGGGTGATGGGTGAACGGGACTTGGTGCGAGTTAGGACACGGGGCAGCGAGCAAAGGGGTGATTGGTGAACGGGACTTGGTGCGAGTTAGGACACGGGGCAGTGTGCACAGGGGGTGATGGGTGAACGGGACTGGGTGCGAGTTAGAACACGGGGCAGCGAGCACAGGGGTGATGGGTGAACGGGACTGGGTGTGAGTTAGGACACGGGGCAGTGAGCACAGGGGTGATTGGTGAACGGGACTTGGTGTGTGTTAGGACACGGGCAGTGAGCACAGGGGTGAGGGGTGAACGGGACTGGGTGTGAGTTAGGACACGGGGCAGTGAGCACAGGGGGTGATGGGTGAACGGGGCTTGGTGCGAGTTAGGACACGGGTCAGCGAGCACAGGGGTGATTGGTGAACGGGACTGGGTGTGAGTTAGGACACGGAGCAGTGAGCACAGGGGGTGATGGGTGAACGGGACTGGGTGTGAGTTAGGACACGGGGCAGTGAGCACAGGGGGTGATGGGTGAACGGGACTGGGTGTGAGTTAGGACACGGGGCAGTGAGCACAGGTGGTGATGGGTGAACGGGACTTGGTGCGAGTTAGGACACGGGGCAGTGAGCACAGGGGGTGATGGGTGACCGGGACTTGGTGCGATTAAGGACACGGGACAGTGAGCACAGGGGGTGATGGGTGAACGGGACTTGGTGCGAGTTAGGACACGGGGCAGTGAGCACAGGTGGTGATGGGTGAACGGGACTCGATGTGAGTTAGGACACGGGACAGTGAGCACAGAGGGTGATGGGTGAACGGGACTGGGTGTGAGTTAGGACACGGGGCAGTGAGCACAGGTGGTGATGGGTGACCAGGACTGGATGTGAGTTAGGACACGGGGCAGTAAGCACAGGGGATGATGGGTGAACGGGACTGGGTGTGAGTTAGGACACGGGGCAGTGAGCACAGGGGTGACGGGCGAACGGGACTTGGTGCGAGTTAGGGCTCGGGGCAGCGAGCACAGGGGTGATTGGTGAACGGGACTGGGTGTGAGTTAGGACATGGGCAGCGAGCTCGGGGTGATGGGTGAACGGGACTTGGTGCGAGTTTGGACACGGGGCAGTGAGCAAAGGGGTGATTGGTGAACGGGACTGGGTGTGAGTTAGGACACGGGGCAGTGAGCACGGGGCTGATGGGTGAACGGGACTGGGTGTGAGTTAGGACACGGGGCAGTGTGCACAGGGCGTGATGGGTGAACGGGACTGGGTGCGAGTTAGGACACGGGCAGTGAGCACAGGGGTGATGGGTGAACGGGGCTTGGTGCGTGTTAGGACACGGGCAGTGAGCACAGGGGTGAGGGGTGAACGGGACTGGGTGTGAGTTAGGACACGGGGCAGTGAGCACAGGGGTGATTGGTGAACGGGACTGGGTGTGAGTTAGGACACGGGGCAGTGAGCACAGGGGTGAGGGGTGAACGGGACTGAGTGTGAGTTAGGACACGGGGCAGTGAGCACAGGGGGTGATGGGTGAACGGGACTGGGTGTGAGTTAGGACACGGGGCAGTGAGCACAGGGGTGAGGGGTGAACGGGACTTGGTGCGAGTTAGGACACGGGGCAGTGAGCACAGGGGTGATTGGTGAACGGGGCTGGGTGTGAGTTAGGACACGGGGCAGTGAGCACAGGAGGTGATGGGTGAACGGGACTGGGTGTGAGTTAGGACACGGGCCAGTGAGCACAGTGGTAATTGGTGAACGGGACTGGGTGTGAGTGAGGACACGGGCAGTGAGCACAGAGGTGATTGGTGAATGGGACTTGGTGTGAGTTAGGACACGGGGCAATGAGCACAGGGGTTGATGGGTGAACGGGGCTGGGTGTGATTTAGGACAAGGGGCAGTGAGCACAGGGGGTGATGGTTGAACGGGACTTGGTGCGAGTTAGGGCACGGGGCGGTGAGCAGAGTGGGTGATGGTTGAACGGGACTGGGTGTGAGTTAGGACACGGGGCCATGAGCACAGGGGGTGATGGCTGAACAGGACTGGGTGCGAGTTAGGACACGGGTCAGCGAGCACAGGGGTGATGGGTGAACCGTACTGGGTGTGAGTTAGGACACGGGGCAGTGAGCACAGGGGTGATTGGTGTACGGAACTTGGTGCGAGTTAGGACACGGGGCAGTGAGCACAGGGGTGATTGGTGAACGGGACTTGGTGTGAGTTAGGACACGGGGCGGTGAGCACAGGGGTTGATGGGTGAACGGGACTGGGTGTGAGTTAGGACACGGGGCAGTCAGCACAGGGGGTGATGGGTGAACGGGACTGGGTGTGAGTTAGGACATGGGGCAGCGAGCACAGGGATGATTGGTGAACGGGACTTGGTGCGAGTTAGGACACGGGGCAGTGAGCACAGGGGGTGATGGGTGAATGGGACTGGGTGTGAGTTAGGACACGGGGCAGTGAGCACAGGGATTGATGGGTGAACGGGACTGGGTGCGAGTTAGGACACGGGGCAGTGAGCACAGGGGTGATTGGTGAATGAGACTTGGTGCGAGTTAGGACACGGGCAGCGAGCACAGGGGCGATTGGTGAACGGGACTTGGTGCGAGTTAGGACACGGGGCAGTGAGCACAGGTGGGGATGGGTGAACGGGACTTGGTGCGAGTTAGGACACGGGGCAGTGAGCACAGGGGGTGATGGGTGACCGGGACTTGGTGCGATTAAGGACACGGGACAGTGAGCACGGGGTGATGGGTGAACGGGACTGGGTGCGAGTTAGGACACGGGGCAGTGAGCACAGGGGGTGATGGGTGAACGGGACTCGATGTGAGTTAGGACACGGGACAGTGAGCACAGAGGGTGATGGGTGAACGGGACTGGCTGTGAGTTAGGACACGGGGCAGTGAGCACAGGGGGTGATGGGTGACCGGGACTGGGTGTGAGTTAGGACACGGGGCAGTGAGCACAGGCGGTGATGGGTGAACGGGACTGGGTGTGAGTTAGGACACGGGGCAGTGAGCACAGGGGTGATGGGCGAACGGGACTGGCTGTGAGTTAGGACACGGGGCAGTGAGCACAGGGGGTGATGGGTGACCGGGACTGGGTGTGAGTTAGGACACGGGGCAGTGAGCACAGGGGGTGATGGGTGAACGGGACTGGCTGTGAGTTAGGACACGGGGCAGTGAGCACAGGGGGTGATGGGTGACCGGGACTGGGTGTGAGTTAGGACACGGGGCAGTGAGCACAGGCGGTGATGGGTGAACGGGACTGGGTGTGAGTTAGGACACGGGGCAGTGAGCACAGGGGTGATGGGCGAACGGGACTTGGTGCGAGTTAGGACACGGGGCAGCGAGCACAGGGGTGATTGGTGAACGGGACTTGGTGCGAGTTAGGACACGGGCAGTGAGCACAGGGGGTGATTGGTGAATGGGACTTGGAGCGAGTTAGGACACAGGGCAGCGAGCTCGGGGTGATGGGTGAACGGGACTTGGTGCGAGTTAGGACAGGGGGCAGCGAGCAAAGGGGTGATTGGTGAACGGGACTTGGTGCGAGTTAGGACACGGGGCAGTGAGCACGGGGGTGATGGGTGAACGGGACTGGGTGTGAGTTAGGACACGGGGCAGTGTGCACAGGGGGTGATGGGTGAACGGGACTGGGTGCGAGTTAGGACACGGGCAGTGAGCACAGGGGTGATGGGTGAACGGGGCTTCGTGCGAGTTAGGACACGGGTCAGCGAGCACAGGGGTGATTGGTGAACGGGACTGGGTGTGAGTTAGGACACGGGGTAGTGAGCACAGGGGTGAGGGGTGAACGGGACTGAGTGTGAGTTAGGACACGGGGCAGTGAGCACAGGGGGTGATGGGTGAACGGGACTGGGTGTGAGTTAGGACACGGGGCAGTGAGCACAGGGGTGAGGGGTGAACGGGACTTGGTGCGAGTTAGGACACGGGGCAGTGAGCACAGGGGTGATTGGTGAACGGGGCTGGGTGTGAGTTAGGACACGGGGCAGTGAGCACAGGAGGTGATGGGTGAACGGGACTGGGTGTGAGTTAGGACACGGGGCAGTGAGCACAGAGGTGATTGGTGAACGGGACTGGGTGTGAGTGAGGACACGGGCAGTGAGCACAGACGTGATTGGTGAACGGGACTTGGTGTGAGTTAGGACACGGGGCAATGAGCACAGGGGTTGATGGGTGAACGGGGCTGGGTGTGATTTAGGACACGGGGCAGTGAACACAGGGGGTGATGGGTGAACGGGACTTGGTGCGAGTTAGGGCACGGGGCGGTGAGCAGAGTGGGTGATGGTTGAACGGGTCTGGGTGTGAGTTGGGACACGGGGCCGTGAGCACAGGGGGTGATGGGTGAACGGGGCTGGGTGCGAGTTAGGACACGGGTCAGCGAACACAGGGGTGATGGGTGAACCGTACTGGGTGTGAGTTAGGACACGGGGCAGTGAGCACAGGGGTGATTGGTGTACGGAACTTGGTGTGAGTTAGGACACGGGGCAGTGAGCACAGGGGTGATTGGAGAACGGGACTTGGTGTGAGTTCGGACATGGGGCGGTGAGCACAGGGGTTGATGGGTGAACGGGACTGGGTGTGAGTTAGGACACGGGGCAGTCAGCACAGGGGGTGATGGGTGAACGGGACTGGGTGTGAGTTAGGACATGGGGCAGCGAGCACAGGGATGATTGGTGAACGGGACTTGGTGCGAGTTAGGACACGGGGCAGTGAGCACAGGGGGTGATGGGTGAATGGGACTGGGTGTGAGTTAGGACACGGGGCAGTGAGCACAGGGGGTGATGGGTGAACGGGACTGGGTGCGAGTTAGGACACGGGGCAGTGAGCACCGGGGTGATTGGTGAATGAGACTTGGTGCGAGTTAGGACACGGGCAGCGAGCACAGGGGTGATTGGTGAACGGGACTTGGTGCGAGTTAGGACACGGGGCAGTGAGCACAGGTGGTGATGGGTGAACGGGACTTGGTGCGAGTTAGGACACGGGGCAGTGAGCACAGGGGGTGATGGGTGACCGGGACTTGGTGCGATTAAGGACACGGGACAGTGAGCACAGGGGGTGATGGGTGAACGGGACTGGGTGCGAGTTAGGACACGGGGCAGTGAGCACAGGGGGTGATGGGTGAACGGGACTCGATGTGAGTTAGGACACGGGACAGTGAGCACAGAGGGTGATGGGTGAACGGGACTGGGTGCGAGTTAGGACACGGGGCAGTGAGCACAGGGGATGCTGCGTGAACGGGACTGTGTGTGAGTTAGGACACGGGGCAGTGTGCACAGGGGGTGATGGATGAACGGGACTGGCTGTGAGTTAGGACACGGGGTAGTGAGCACAGGGGGTGATGGGTGACCGGGACTGGGTGTGAGTTAGGACACGGGGCAGTGAGCACAGGCGGTGATGGGTGAACGGGACTGGGTGTGAGTTAGGACACGGGGCAGTGAGTACAGGGGGTGATGGGTGAACGGGACTGGGTGTGAGTTAGGTCACGGGGCAGTAAGCACAGGGGGTGAAGGGTGAACGGGACTGGGTGTGAGTTAGGACACGAGGCAGCGAGCACAGGGGTGATGGGTGAACGGGACTTGGTGCGAGTTAGGTCACGGGGCAGTAAGCACAGGGGGTGATGGGTGAACGGGACTGGGTGTGAGTTAGGACACGGGGCAGTGTGCACAGTGGTGATGGGCGAACGGGACTTGGTGCGAGTTAGGACACGGGGCAGTGAGCACGGGGTGATGGGTGAACGGGACTTGGTGCGAGTTAGGACACGGGCAGTGAGCACAGGGGTGATTGGTGAACGGGACTTGGTGCGAGTTAGGACACGGGCAGTGAGCACAGTGGTGATGGGTGAACGGGACTGGGTGCGAGTTAGGACACAGGGCAGCGAGCTCGGGGTGATGGGTGAACGGGACTTGGTGCGAGTTAGGACACGGGGCAGCGAGCAAAGGGGTGATTGGTGAACGGGAATTGGTGCGAGTTAGGACACGGGGCAGTGAGCACGGGGGTGCTGGGTGAACGGGACTGGGTGTGAGTTAGGACACGGGGCAGTGTGCACAGGGGGTGATGGGTGAACGGGACTGGGTGCGAGTTAGGACACGGGCAGTGAGCACAGGGGTGATGGGTGAACGGGGCTTGGCGCGAGTTAGGACACGGGTCAGCGAGCACAGGGGTGATTGGTGAACGGGACTTGGTGCGTGTTAGGACACGGGCAGTGAGCACAGGGGTGAGGGGTGAACGGGACTGGGTGTGAGTTAGGACACGGGGCAGTGAGCACAGGGGGTGATGGGTGAACGGGGCTTGGTGCGAGTTAGGACACGGGTCAGCGAGCACAGGGGTGATTGGTGAACGGGACTTGCTGCGAGTTAGGACACGGGGCAGTGAGCACAGGTGGTGATGGGTGAACGGGACTTGGTGCGAGTTAGGACACGGGGCAGTGAGCACAGGCGGTGATGGGTGACCGGGACTTGGTGCGATTAAGGACACGGGGCAGTGAGCACAGGGGGTGATGCGTGAACGGGACTTGGTGTGAGTTAGGACACGGGGCAGTGAGCACAGGGGGTGATGGGTGAACGGGACTGTGTGTGAGTTAGGACACGGGGCAGTGAGCACAGGGGGTGATGGGTGAACGGGACTGGCTGTGAGTTAGGACACGGGGCAGTGAGCACAGGGGGTGATGGGTGAACGGGACTGTGTGTGAGTTAGGACACGGGGCAGTGAGCACAGGTGGTGATGGGTGAACGGGACTGGCTGTGAGTTAGGACACGGGGCAGTGAGCACAGGGGGTGATGGGTGACCGGGACTGGGTGTGAGTTAGGTCACCGGGCAGTAAGCACAGGGGGTGATGGGTGAACGGGACTGGGTGTGAGTTAGGACACGGGGCAGTGAGCACAGGGGTGATGGGCAAACGGGACTTGGTGCGAGTTAGGACACGGGGCAGCGAGCACAGGGGTGATTGGTGAACGGGACTAGGTGCGAGTTAGGACACGGGGCAGTGAGCACAGGGGGTGATTGGTGAATGGGACTTGGTGCGAGTTAGGACACAGGGCAGCGAGCTCGGGGTGATGGGTGAACGGGACTTGGTGTGAGTTAGGACACGGGGCAGCGAGCAAAGGGGTGATTGGTGAACGGGACTTGGTGCGAGTTAGGACACGGGGCAGTGAGCACGGGGGTGATGGGTGAACGGGACTGGGTGTGAGTTAGGACACGGGGCAGTGTGCACAGGGGGTGATGGGTGAACGGGACTGGGTGCGAGTTAGGACACGGGCAGTGAGCACAGGGGTGATGGGTGAACGGGGCTTGGTGCGAGTTAGGACACGGGACAGCGAGCACAGGGGTGATTGCTGAACGGGACTTGGTGCGTGTTAGGACACGGGCAGTGAGCACAGGGGTGAGGGGTGAACGGGACTGGGTGTGAGTTAGGACACGGGGCAGTGAGCACAGGGGGTGATGGGTGAACGGGGCTTGGTGCGAGTTAGGACATGGGTCAGCGACCACAGGGGTAATTGGTGAACGGGACTGGGTGTGAGTTAGGACACGGGCAGTGAGCACAGGGGTGATGGGCGAACGGGACTTGGTGCGAGTTAGGACACGGGGCAACGAGCACAGGGGTGATTGGTGAACGGGACTGGGTGTGAGTTAGGACATGGGCAGCGAGCTCGGGGTGATGGGTGAACGGGACTTGGTGCGAGTTAGGACACGGGGCAGTGAGCAAAGGCGTGATTGGTGAACGGGACTTGGTGCGAGTTAGGACACGGGGCAGTGAGCCCGGGGCTGATGGGTGAACGGGACTGGGTGTGAGTTAGGACACGGGGCAGTGTGCACAGGGGGTGATGGGTGAACGGGACTGGGTGCGAGTTAGGACACGGGCAGTGAGCACAGGGGGTGATGGGTGAACGGGACTGGGTGTGAGTTAGGACACGGGGCAGTGAGCACGGGGTGATGGGTGAACGGGGCTTGGTGCGAGTTAGGACACGGGACAGCGAGCACTGGGGTGATTGGTGAACGGGACTTGGTGCGTGTTAGGACACGGGCAGTGAGCACAGGGGTGAGGGGTGAACGGGACTGGGTGTGAGTTAGGACACGGGGCAGTGAGCACAGGGGTGGTTGGTGAACGGGACTGGGTGTGAGTTAGGACACGGGGCAGTGAGCACAGGGGGTGATGGGTGAACGGGACTGGGTGCGAGTTAGGACACGGGGCAGTGAGCACAGGGGTGAGGGGTGAACGGGACTGAGTGTGAGTTAGGACACGGGGCAGTGAGCACAGGGGATGATGGGTGAACGGGACTGGGTGTGAGTTAGGACACGGGGCAGTGAGCACAGGGTTGAGGGGTGAACGGGACTTGGTGCGAGTTGGGACACGGGGCAGTGAGCACAGGGGTGATTGGTGAACGGGGCTGGGTGTGAGTTAGGACACGGGGCAGTGAGCACAGGAGGTGATGGGTGAACGGGACTGGGTGTGAGTTAGGACACGGGGCAGTGAGCACAGGGGTTGATGGGTGAACGGGGCTGGGTGTGATTTAGGACACGGGGCAGTGAGCACAGGGGGTGATGGGTGAACGGGACTTGGTGCGAGTTAGGGCACGGGGCGGTGAGCAGAGTGGGTGATGGTTGAACGGGACTGGGTGTGAGTTGGGACACGGGGCCGTGAGCACAGGGGGTGATGGCTGAACAGGACTGGGTGCGAGTTAGGACACGGGTCAGCGAGCACAGGGGTGATGGGTGAACCGTACTGGGTGTGAGTTAGGACACGGGGCAGTGAGCACAGGGGTGATTGGTGAACGGGACTTGGTGTGAGTTAGGACACGGGGCGGTGAGCACAGGGGTTGATGGGTGAACGGGACTGGGTGTGAGTTAGGACACGGGGCAGTCAGCACAGGGGGTGATGGGTGAACGGGACTGGGTGTGAGTTAGGACATGGGGCAGCGAGCACAGGGATGATTGGTGAACGGGACTTGGTTCGAGTTAGGACACGGGGCAGTGAGCACAGGGGGTGATGGGTGAATGGGACTGGGTGTGAGTTAGGACACGGGGCAGTGAGCACAGGGGGTGATGGGTGAACGGGACTGGGTGCGAGTTAGGACACGGGGCAGTGAGCACAGGGGTGATTGGTGAATGAGACTTGGTGCGAGTTAGGACACGGGCAGCGAGCACAGGGGTGATTGGTGAACGCGACTTGGTGCGAGTTAGGACACGGGGCAGTGAGCACAGGTGGTGATGGGTGAACGGGACTTGGTGCGAGTTAGGACACGGGGCAGTGAGCACAGGGGGTGGTGGGTGACCGGGACTTGGTGCGATTAAGGACACGGGACAGGCAGCACAGGGGGTGATGGGTGAACGGGACTGGGTGCGAGTTAGGACACGGGGCAGTGAGCACAGGGGGTGATGGGTGAACGGGACTCGATGTGAGTTAGGACACGGGACAGTGAGCACAGAGGGTGATGGGTGAACGGGACTGGGTGCGAGTTAGGACACGGGGCAGTGAGCACAGGGGGTGATGCGTGAACGGGACTGTGTGTGAGTTAGGACACGGGGCAGTGAGCACAGGGGTGATGGGCGAACGGGACTTGGTGCGAGTTAGGACACGGGGCAGCGAGCACAGGGGTGATTGGTGAACGGGACTGGGTGTGAGTTAGGACACGGGGCAGTGAGCACGGGGGTGATTGGTGAACGGGACTGGGTGCGAGTTAGGACACGGGGCAGTGAGCACGGGGGTGATTGGTGAACGGGACTGGGTGTGAGTTAGGACACGGGGCAGTGTGCACAGGGGGTGATGGGTGAACGGGACTGGGTGCGAGTTAGGACACGGGCAGTGAGCACAGGGGGTGATTGGTGAACGGGACTTGGTGCGAGTTAGGACACGGGGCAGTGAGCACGGGGGTGATTGGTGAACGGGACTGGGTGTGAGTTAGGACACGGGGCAGTGTGCACAGGGGGTGATGGGTGAACGGGACTGGGTGGGAGTTAGGACACGGGCAGTGAGCACAGGGGTGATGGGTGAACGGGGCTTGGTGCGAGTTAGGACACGGGTCAGCGAGCACAGGGGTGATTGGTGGACGGGACTTGGTGCGTGTTAGGACACGGGCAGTGAGCACAGGGGTGAGGGGTGACCGGGACTTGGTGCGATTAAGGACACGGGACAGTGAGCACAGGGGGTGATGGGTGAACGGGACTTGGTGCGAGTTAGGACACGGGGCAGTGAGCACAGGGGGTGATGGGTGAACGGGACTCGATGTGAGTTAGGACACGGGACAGTGAGCACAGGGGGTGATGGGTGAACGGGACTTGGTGCGAGTTAGGACACGGGGCAGTGAGCACAGGGGGTGATGGGTGAACGGGACTCGATGTGAGTTAGGACACGGGACAGTGAGCACAGAGGGTGATGGGTGAACGGGACTGGGTGCGAGATAGGACACGGGGCAGTGAGCACAGGGGGTGATGCGTGAACGGGACTGTGTGTGATTTAGGACATGGGGCAGTGTGCACAGGGGGTGATGGGTGAACGGGACTGGCGGTGAGTTAGGACACGGGGCAGTGAGCACAGGTGGTGATGGGTGACCGGGACTGGGTGTGAGTTAGGACACGGGGCAGTAAGCACAGGGGATGATGGGTGAACGGGACTGGGTGTGAGTTAGGACACGGGGCAGTGAGCACAGGGGTGATGGGCGAACGGGACTTGGTGCGAGTTAGGACACGGGGCAGCGAGCACAGGGGTGATTGGTGAACGGGACTGGGTGTGAGTTAGGACATGGGCAGCGAGCTCGGGGTGATGGGTGAACGGGACTTGGTGCGAGTTAGGACACGGGGCAGTGAGCAAAGGCGTGATTGGTGAACGGGACTTGGTGCGAGTTAGGACACGGGGCAGTAAGCCCGGGGCTGATGGGTGAACGGGACTGGGTGTGAGTTAGGACACGGGGCAGTGTGCACAGGGGTGATGGGTGAACGGGACTGGGTGCGAGTTAGGACACGGGCAGTGAGCACAGGGGTGATGGGTGAACGGGGCTTGGTGCGAGTTAGGACACGGGTCAGCGAGCACAGGGGTGATTGGTGAACGGGACTTGGTGCGAGTTAGGACACGGGCAGTGAGCACAGGGGTGAGGGGTGAACGGGACTGGGTGTGAGTTAGGACACGGGCAGTGAGCACAGGGGTGAGGGGTGAACGGGACTGGGTGTGAGTTAGGACACGGGGCAGTGAGCACAGAGGGTGATGGGTGAACGGGACTGGGTGCGAGTTAGGACACGGGGCAGTGAGCACAGGGGTGAGGGGTGAACGGGACTGAGTGTGAGTTAGGACACGGGGCAGTGAGCACAGGGGGTGATGGGTGTGTGGTAAACCACTGTATTGTATATTGCCACCTCTGGGTGGCGCTGTGTATGGAGGCATGCCTCAGCTGACTCCACCCACCACTGTGTGGGTTTCGTTCAGACTTGTTCAGTCACTCACGAAGAAGCATGGTCTCTTCTTAGCTAATAAAAGCCTTATTCATCTCTTCTTTCGACTCATCATCTCTTCTTCGACTCATCACCTTTTATGAAGTAATTGATAAGCGTATCAGGGTGAACGGGACTGGGTGTGAGTTAGGACACGGGGCAGTGAGCACAGGGGTGAGGGGTGAACGGGACTTGGTGCGAGTTAGGACACGGGGCAGTGAGCACAGGGGTGATGGGCGAACGGGACTTGGTGCGAGTTAGGACACGGGGCAGCGAGCACAGGGGTGATTGGTGAACGGGACTGGGTGTGAGTTAGGACATGGGCAGCGAGCTCGGGGTGATGGGTGAACGGGACTTGGTGCGAGTTAGGACACGGGGCAGTGAGCAAAGGCGTGATTGGTGAACGGGACTTGGTGCGAGTTAGGACACGGGGCAGTAAGCCCGGGGCTGATGGGTGAACGGGACTGGGTGTGAGTTAGGACACGGGGCAGTGTGCACAGGGGTGATGGGTGAACGGGACTGGGTGCGAGTTAGGACACGGGCAGTGAGCACAGGGGTGATGGGTGAACGGGGCTTGGTGCGAGTTAGGACACGGGTCAGCGAGCACAGGGGTGATTGGTGAACGGGACTTGGTGCGAGTTAGGACACGGGCAGTGAGCACAGGGGTGAGGGGTGAACGGGACTGGGTGTGAGTTAGGACACGGGCAGTGAGCACAGGGGTGAGGGGTGAACGGGACTGGGTGTGAGTTAGGACACGGGGCAGTGAGCACAGAGGGTGATGGGTGAACGGGACTGGGTGCGAGTTAGGACACGGGGCAGTGAGCACAGGGGTGAGGGGTGAACGGGACTGAGTGTGAGTTAGGACACGGGGCAGTGAGCACAGGGGGTGATGGGTGTGTGGTAAACCACTGTATTGTATATTGCCACCTCTGGGTGGCGCTGTGTATGGAGGCATGCCTCAGCTGACTCCACCCACCACTGTGTGGGTTTCGTTCAGACTTGTTCAGTCACTCACGAAGAAGCATGGTCTCTTCTTAGCTAATAAAAGCCTTATTCATCTCTTCTTTCGACTCATCATCTCTTCTTCGACTCATCACCTTTTATGAAGTAATTGATAAGCGTATCAATTTTATTAGCTAAAAGTTAAATGGCGACACCTGAGGAGCAACAACAGCAACGGATACAGCAGACATTGCTGAGAGCCCTCAGACCACCACGCCTGGACCTCGACCCTCAAGATGTGGGTGCATCAGCCAAGTTTGAACACTGGCTGAGCTGCTTTGAATCCTTCCTCGCAATCTCACAGGTTACAGAGGAGGATCACAAACTGAAAATTTTGACCGCCCAGGTGAGCCATCAAGTATATATGCTAATCCGGGACTCTAATACGTACGTGGCGGCCCTCGAGCTACTAAAAGGGCAATATACGCGCCCAGTGAACACAATTTACGCCCGACACCTCTTGGGATCCCGCAGGCAGCAACCGGGAGAATCGGTAGGGGCATTTGCACGGGCGCTACTGGCACTCTGCAGAGACTGCGATTGTAAAGCGGTAACGGCTGTGGAGCACGCGCAGGGACTCGCCTGTGATGCCTTCGTCAGGGGCCTCCAGTCAGACCACACCCGGCAGAGACTGCTAGAAAGCAAGGAACCCGACCTGATGACGGCCATTGCCCTTGCGCTCTCGTTAGAGGAGGCCCACCGAAACCTCGAGGCATACCCCCGTAACGGCGCCGAGACATGGCAATCGAAACCGTGGGACACGGGACCGCCGCCCCCGGCACCAACCGCTGCAGCGACCCAACCGAGACAGCAGCTTCCGGTAAGAACTGCTTCGATGCCCAGTAACCAGGCCCAAAAATGCTATTTCTGTGGCCAGTTAAAACATCCCAGAGCGCACTGCCCAGCTAAGACAGCTACCTGCTCGGGCTGCGGGAAGAAAGGCCATTACGCTAACGCCTGCAAGGGGAAGCCAGCCAGCAGCGCAGCGTGCGGGCCGTGGGAGCAGCCATCTTATCCGCCATTTTGTGTACCCCCGGCCGCATGGCATCCGCCGCCATCGTATCCAACGCACTCAACCGCCATTTCGTCACCGGAACCGACCACCGTCTCGGCGGATGACTATAGTGACTCACTAAGCCACATACTGGCCTCCGTGACGCTGGATCAAGGCCACCCTCACCATCTATCCAGCTCAATGATGGATATCGCGGTAAACGGCCGCGCCACCAGTTGCCTGATCGACAGCGGGAGCACAGAGAGTTTCGTCCACCCCGACACGGTACGTAGCCACTCCCTCACGATTCTGCCAACGCACCATCGCATTTCTATGGCGTCCAAGTCCCAGTCAATGGACATCAGCGGCTACTGTGTGGTGACCCTGTCAGTAGGGGGCACTGAATATCAAAAATTTAAACTGCTAGTCCTGCCCCGTCTTTGCGCTGCCGTCCTGCTAGGGTTGGATTTTCAGTGCCACCTTAAGAGTGTCACACTAGCATACGGTGGACCCCTCCCCCCACTCACAGTCTGCAACCAACAACTTTTAAATCGCCCGCTGCAAACCACCTGCAGCCTTTCCACATTAAAAGTCCCCCCCCTCCCCTGTTCGCTAACCTCACCTGCGACTGTAAACCCATCGCTACCAAAAGCAGGCGGTACAGTGCCGGGGACAGAGCTTTTATCAGCTCTGAGGTGGAGCGGCTCTTGAAGGAGGGCATTATTGAAGGTAGCACTAGCCCCTGGCGAGCCCAGGTTGTAGTCGTTAAAACCACTGCAAAACGCCGCATGGTAATCGACTACAGCCAAACCATAAACCGGTACACCCAGCTGGACGCGTACCCCCTCCCTCGCATATCTGATATGGTCAATCAGATTGCGCAATACAAAGTATTCTCCACCATCGACCTTAAGTCAGCGTACCACCAGCTGCCCATCCGCCATGAGGACCGCCAGTATACTGCCTTCGAGGCAAACGGCCGCCTCTACCACTTCCTTAGGGTCCCCTTCGGCGTCACCAACGGGGTTTCGGTCTTCCAAAGGGAGATGGACCGAATGGTTGACCAGAACGCGCTGCGGGCAACCTTCCCCTATTTGGATAACGTCACCATCTGCGGCCACGACCAGCAGGACCACGACGTTAATCTAGCAAATTTCCTCCGTACGGCCCAACGGCTGAACCTAACGTACAATAAGGAAAAATGTATGTTTCACACCAAGCGCCTGGCCATCCTCGGCTGCGTGGTGGAGAACGGAGTCATCGGGCCCGACCCCGACAGAATGCGCCCCCTAATGGAGCTACCCCTTCCCCACTGCCAAAAAGCACTGAAGAGATGCCTGGGGTTTTTCTCCTACTATGCCCAGTGGGTGCCCCTCTATGCAGACAAAGCCAGGCCCCTCATCAAAGCCACCTCCTTCCCCCTGACACCAGAGGCGTGTGCAGCCTTCACTCTTATCAAGAACGATATCGCGAAGGCCGCAATGCACGCGGTGGATGAGTCCATCCCCTTCCAAGTGGAGAGCGATGCCTCCGACTTCGCCCTAGCCGCGACCCTTAACCAGGCGGGCAGACCCGTGGCCTTTTTCTCAAGGACCCTCCAGGGCCCCGAGACGAGACACTCCTCCGTCGAAAAGGAGGCCCAGGCTATTGTAGAAGCGGTGCGTCACTGGAGGCATTACCTGGCCGGGAAACGATTTACCCTGCTCACTGACCAGCGTTCAGTAGCTTTTATGTTTAATAATAAGCAGAGGGGTAAAATCAAGAACGACAAGATCTTGAGGTGGAGAATCGAACTCTCCACCTACAATTATGATATCTTGTATCGGCCAGGGAAACTCAATGAGCCCCCAGATGCCCTATCACGTGGTACATGCGCCAACGCGCAGAGTGATAGGCTGCAGTCCCTCCACAATGACCTCTGCCACCCGGGGGTCACCAGGTTTTTCCATTTTATCAAATCCCGTAACCTGCCCTACTCCATCGAGGAGGTCAGGACCATGACCAAGAGCTGCCAAATCTGCGCCGAGTGCAAACCGCACTTCTATAGGCCGGACAGAGCAAGCCTGATCAAGGCCACCCGCCCCTTCGAACGCCTGAGCGTCGATTTTAAAGGGCCCCTCCCCTCCGCTGACCGCAATGTGTACTTCCTCAACATAGTTGATGAGTACTCCCGTTTCCCCTTTGCCATCCCTTGCCCAGACATGACCAGTACCACGGTCATCAAGTGTCTGAATGACATCTTCGCTCTGTTCGGGTTCCCCAGCTATATACATAGCGACAGGGGCTCATCGTTCATGAGCGACGAACTTCGGCAGTACCTGCTAACAAGAGGTATCGCCACGAGCAGGACCACCAGTTACAACCCCCGGGGGAACGGCCAGGTGGAAAGGGAGAACGCGACGGCTTGGAAGGCAGTCCTCTTAGCACTAAAATCTAAGGGCCTTCCGACCTCCCGCTGGCAGGAGGTCCTCCCTGCAGCGCTTCACTCCATTCGGTCACTGCTTTGTACTGCCACTAATGCGACCCCTCATGAGAAAATGTTCGTTTTCCCCCGGAAGTCTACATCGGGAGCCTCGCTACCGGCATGGTTGACTTCTCCTGGGCCCGTCCTACTGCGGAGGCACGTGAGGACGCATAAAACGGACCCCCTGGTCGAGCGGGTGCACCTCCTACACGCCAACCCCCAGTATGCCTGGGTGACATACCCAGACGGGCGGGAGGACACGGTCTCCATACGAGATCTCGCACCCTCGGGTACCCCTGAATTACCACCGTTATCCCCCTTACCACCGTTATCCCCCTTACCACTGTTATCCCCCACCACCCCTCCCAACCCAACCCCTGCAGACGGCATGCCAAAGCCCCAGGAATCTTCGCCAACCACCCAGACACCAGATCCGACGTCGGATGCTGCAACACCACCGCCGCCACCACGACGATCAGGACGTCAGACAAGGCCTCCTGATAGACTTAACTTGTAGTACCCTTCACCCCGCCGGACTTCACATTAAACAAGGGGTGAATGTGGTAAACCACTGTATTGTATATTGCCACCTCTGGGTGGCGCTGTGTATGGAGGCATGCCTCAGCTGACTCCACCCACCACTGTGTGGGTTTCGTTCAGACTTGTTCAGTCACTCACGAAGAAGCATGGTCTCTTCTTAGCTAATAAAAGCCTTATTCATCTCTTCTTTCGACTCATCATCTCTTCTTCGACTCATCACCTTTTATGAAGTAATTGATAAGCGTATCAGGGTGAACGGGACTGGGTGTGAGTTAGGACACGGGGCAGTGAGCACAGGGGTGAGGGGTGAACGGGACTTGGTGCGAGTTAGGACACGGGGCAGTGAGCACAGGGGTGATTGGTGAACGGGGCTGGGTGTGAGTTAGGACACGGGGCAGTGAGCACAGGAGGTGATGGGTGAACGGGACTGGGTGTGAGTTAGGACACGGGGCAGTGAGCACAGGGGTTGATGGGTGAACGGGGCTGGGTGTGATTTAGGACACGGGGCAGTGAGCACAGGGGGTGATGGGTGAACGGGACTTGGTGCGAGTTAGGGCACGGGGCGGTGAGCAGAGTGGGTGATGGTTGAACGGGACTGGGTGTGAGTTAGGACACGGGGCCATGAGCACAGGGGGTGATGGCTGAACAGGACTGGGTGCGAGTTTGGACACGGGTCAGCGAGCACAGGGGTGATGGTTGAACCGTACTGGGTGTGAGTTAGGACACGGGGCAGTGAGCACAGGGGTGATTGGTGTACGGAACTTGGTGCGAGTTAGGACACGGGGCAGTGAGCACAGGGGTGATTGGTGAACGGGACTTGGTGTGAGTTAGGACACGGGGCGGTGAGCACAGGGGTTGATGGGTGAACGGGACTGGGTGTGAGTTAGGACACGGGGCAGTCAGCACAGGGGGTGATGGGTGAACGGGACTTGGTTCGAGTTAGGACACGGGGCAGTGAGCACAGGGGGTGATGGGTGAATGGGACTGGGTGTGAGTTAGGACACGGGGCAGTGAGCACAGGGGGTGATGGGTGAACGGGACTGGGTGCGAGTTAGGACACGGGGCAGTGAGCACAGGGGTGATTGGTGAATGACACTTGGTGCGAGTTAGGACACGGGCAGCGAGCACAGGGGTGATTGGTGAACGCGACTTGGTGCGAGTTAGGACACGGGGCAGCGAGCACAGGGGTGATTGGTGAACGGGACTTGGTGCGAGTTAGGACACGGGGCAGTGAGCACAGGTGGTGATGGGTGAACGGGACTTGGTGCGAGTTAGGACACGGGGCAGTGAGCACAGGGGGTGATGGGTGACCGGGACTTGGTGCGATTAAGGACACGGGACAGTGAGCACAGGGGGTGATGGGTGAACGGGACTGGGTGCGAGTTAGGACACGGGGCAGTGAGCACAGGGGGTGATGGGTGAACGGGACTCGATGTGAGTTAGGACACGGGACAGTGAGCACAGAGGGTGATGGGTGACCGGGACTGGGTGTGAGTTGGGACACGGGGCAGTGAGCACAGGCGGTGATGGGTGAACGGGACTGGGTGTGAGTTAGGACACGGGGCAGTGAGCACAGGGGTGATGGGCGAACGGGACTTGGTGCGAGTTAGGACACGGGGCAGCGAGCCCAGGGGTGGTTGGTGAACGGGACTTGGTGCGAGTTAGGACACGGGCAGTGAGCACAGGGGTTGATTGGTGAATGGGACTTGGAGCGAGTTAGGACACAGGGCAGCGAGCTCGGGGTGATGGGTGAACGGGACTTGGTGCGAGTTAGGACACGGGGCAGCGAGCAAAGGGGTGATTGGTGAACGGGACTTGGTGCGAGTTAGGACACGGGGCAGTGAGCACGGGGGTGATGGGTGAACGGGACTGTGTGTGAGTTAGGACACGGGGCAGTGAGCACGGGGGTGATGGGTGAACGGGACTGGGTGTGAGTTAGGACACGGGGCAGTGTGCACAGGGGGTGATGGGTGAACGGGACTGGGTGCGAGTTAGGACACGGGCAGTGAGCACAGGGGTGATGGGTGAACGGGGCTTGGTGCGAGTTAGGACACGGGTCAGCGAGCACAGGGGTGATTGGTGAACGGGACTTGGTGCGTGTTAGGACACGGGCAGTGAGCAGAGGTGTGAGGGGTGAACGGGACTGGGTGTGAGTTAGGACACGGGGCAATGAGCACAGGGGGTGATGGGTGAATGGGGCTTGGTGCGAGTTAGGACACGGGTCAGCGAGCACAGGGGGTGATTGGTGAACGGGACTTGGTGCGAGTTAGGACACGGGGCAGTGAGCACAGGTGGTGATGGGTGAACGGGACTTGGTGCGAGTTAGGACACGGGGCAGTGAGCACAGGGGGTGATGGGTGACCGGGACTTGGTGCGATTAAGGACACGGGACAGTGAGCACAGGGGGTGATGGGTGAACGGGACTTGGTGCGAGTTAGGACACGGGACAGTGAGCACAGGGGGTGATGGGTGAACGGGACTCGATGTGAGTTAGGACACGGGACAGTGAGCACAGAGGGTGATGGGTGAACGGGACTGGGTGCGAGTTAGGACACGGGGCAGTGAGCACAGGGGGTGATGCGTGAACGGGACTGTGTGTGAGTTAGGACACGGGGCAGTGTGCACAGGTGGTGATGGGTGAACGGGACTGGCTGTGAGTTAGGACACGGGGCAGTGAGCACAGGGGGTGATGGGTGACCGGGACTGGGTGTGAGTTAGGACACGGGGCAGTGAGCACAGGGGGTGATGGGTGACCGGGACTGGGTGTGAGTTAGGTCACGGGGCAGTAAGCACAGGGGGTGATGGGTGAACGGGACTGGGTGTGAGTTAGGACACGGGGCAGTGAGCACAGGGGGTGATGGGTGACCGGGACTGGGTGTGAGTTAGGTCACGGGGCAGTAAGCACAGGGGGTGATGGGTGAACGGGACTGGGTGTGAGTTAGGACACGGGGCAGTGAGCACAGGGGTGATGGGCGAACGGGACTTGGTGCGAGTTAGGACACGGGGCAGCGAGCACAGGGGGCGATGGGTGAACGGGACTTGGTGCGAGTTAGGACACGGGCAGTGAGCACAGGGGGTGATTGGTGAATGGGACTTGGTGCGAGTTAGGACACAGGGCAGCGAGCTCGGGGTGATGGGTGAACGGGACTTGGTGTGAGTTAGGACACGGGGCAGCGAGCAAAGGGGTGATTGGTGAACGGGACTTGGTGCGAGTTAGGACACGGGGCAGTGAGCACGGGGGTGATGGGTGAACGGGACTGGGTGTGAGTTAGGACACGGGGCAGTGTGCACAGGGGGTGATGGGTGAATGGGACTGGGTGCGAGTTAGGACACGGGGCAGTGATCACAGGGGTGATGGGTGAACGGGACTGGGTGTGAGTTAGGACACGGGGCAGTGAGCACAGGGGTGATGGGCGAACGGGACTTGGTGCGAGTTAGGACACAGGCAGTGAGCACAGGGGTGATTGGTGAACGGGACTGGGTGTGAGTTAGGACACGGGGCAGTGAGCACAGGGGTGATGGGCGAACGGGACTGGGTGTGAGTTAGGACACGGGCAGTGAGCACAGGGGTGAGGGGTGAACGGGACTGGGTGTGAGTTAGGACACGGGGCAGTGAGCACAGGGGGTGATGGGTGAACGGGGCTTGGTGCGAGTTAGGACATGGGTCAGCGAGCACAGGGGTGATTGGTGAACGAGACTGGGTGTGAGTTAGGACACGGGCAGTGAGCACAGGGGTGATGGGCGAACGGGACTTGGTGCGAGTTAGGACACGGGGCAGCGAGCACAGGGGGTGATTGGTGAACGGGACTGGGTGTGAGTTAGGACACGGGGCAGTGAGCACAGGGTGATGGGTGAATGGGACTTGGTGCGAGTTAGGACACGGGGCAGCGAGCAAAGGGGTGATTGGTGAACGGGACTTGGTGCGAGTTAGGATACGGGCAGTGAGCACAGGGGTGATGGGCGAACGGGACTTGGTGCGAGTTACGACACGGGGCAGCGAGCACAGGGGTGATTGGTGAACGGGACTGGGTGTGAGTTAGGACACAGGGCTGCGAGCTCGGGGTGATGGGTGAATGGGACTTGGTGCGAGTTAGGACACGGGGCAGCGAGCAAAGGGGTGATTGGTGAACGGGACTTGGTGCGAGTTAGGACACGGGGCAGTGAGCACAGGGGGTGATGGGTGAACTGGACTGGGTGTGAGTTAGGACACGGGGCAGTGTGCACAGGGGTGATGGGCGAACGGGGCTTGGTCTGAGTTAGGACACAGGGCAGTGAGCACAGGGGGTGATGGGTGAACTGGACTGGGTGTGAGTTAGGACACGGGGCAGTGTGCACAGGGGTGATGGGTGAACGGGACTGGGTGTGAGTTAGGACACGGTGCAGTGAGCACGGGGGTGATGGGTGAACGGGACTGGGTGTGAGTTAGGACACGGGGCAGTGTGCACAGGGGGTGATGGGTGAACGGGACTGGGTGCGAGTTAGGACACGGGGCAGTGAGCACAGGGGGTGATGGGTGAACGGGCCTTGGTGCGTGTTAGGACACGGGGCAGTGAGCACAGGGGTGATTGGTGAACGGGACTTGGTGTGAGTTAGGACACGGAGCAGTGAGCACAGGGGTGAGGGGTGAACGGGACTGAGTGTGAGTTAGGACACGGGGCAGTGAGCACAGGGGGTGATGGGTGAACGGGACTGAGTGTGAGTTAGGACACGGGGCAGTGAGCACAGGGGTGAGGGGTGAATGGGACTTGGTGCGAGTTAGGACACGGGTCAGCGAGCACAGGGGTGATTGGTGAACGGGACTTGATGCGAGTTAGGACACGGGCAGTGAGCACAGGGGGTGATTGGTGAACAGGAGTTGGTGCGAGTTAGGACACGGGTCAGCGAGCACAGGGGTGATTGGTGAACGGGACTTGATGCGAGTTAGGACACGGGGCAGTGAGCACAGGGGGTGATGGGTGAACGGGACTGAGTGTGTGTTAGGACACGGGGCAGTGAGCACAGGGGTGAGGGGTGAACGGGACTGGGTGTGAGTTAGGACACGGGGCAGTGAGCACAGGGATTGATGGGTGAACGGGACTGGGTGTGAGTTAGGACACGGGGCAGTGAGCACAGGGGGTGATGGGTGAACGGGACTGGGTGTGAGTTAGGACACGGGGCAGTGAGCACAGGGGGTGATGGGTGAAGGGGACTGGGTGTGAGTTAGGACACGGGGCAGTGAGCACAGGGGGTGATGGGTGAACGGGACTGGGTGTGAGTTAGGACACGGGGCAGTGAGCACAGGGGGTGATGGGTGAAGGGGACTGGGTGTGAGTTAGGACACGGGGCAGTGAGCACAGGGGTGATGGGTGAACGGGGCTCGGTGCGAGTTAGGACCCGGGCAGTGAGCACAGGGGTGATGGGTGAACGGGACTGGGTGTGAGTTAGGACACGGGGCAGTGAGCACAGGGGGTGATGGGCGAACGGGACTGGGTGCGAGTTAGGACACGGGGCAGTGAGCACAGGGGGTGATGGGTGAACGGGACTTGGTGCGAGTTAGGACACGGGCAGTGAGCACAGGGGGTGATGGGTGAACGGGACTTGGTGCGAGTTAGGACACGGGTCAGCGAGCACAGGGGGTGATGGGTGAACGGGACTTGGTGCGAGTTAGGACACGGGCAGTGAGCACAGGGATGATGGGTGAATGGGACTTGGTGCAAGTTCGGACACGGGTCAGCGAGCACAGGGGTGATGGGTGTACGGGACTTGGTGCGAGTTAGGACACGGGGCAGTGAGCACAGGGGTGATGGGTGAACGGGACTTGGTGCGAGTTAGGACACGGGGCAGTGAGCACAGGGGTGATGGGTGAACGGGACTTGGTGCGAGTTAGGACACGGGTCAGCGAGTACAGGGGGTGATGGGTGAACGGGACTGGGTGTGTGTTAGGACACGGGGCTGTGAGCACAGGGGTTGATGGGTGAACGGGACTGGGTGTGAGTTAGGACACGGGGCAGTGAGCACAGGGGGTGATGGGTGAACGGGGCTCGGTGCGAGTTAGGACACGGGGCAGTGAGCACAGGAGGTGAGGGGTGAACGGGACTGGGTGTGTGTTAGGACACAGGGCAGTGAGCACAGGGGTTGATGGGTGAACGGGACTGGGTGTGTGTTAGGACACGGGGCAGTGAGCACGGGGGTTGATGGGTGAACGGGACTGGGTGTGAGTTAGGACACGGGGCAGTGAGCACAGGGGTTGATGGGTGAACGGGACTGGGTGTGAGTTCGGACACGGGGCAGTGAGCACAGGGGGTGATGGGTGAACGGGGCTCGGTGCGAGTTAGGACACGGGGCAGTGAGCGCAGGGGGTGAGGGGTGAACGGGACTTGGTGCGAGTTAGGACACGGGGCAGTGAGCACAGCGGGTGATGGGTGACCGGGACTGGGTGTGAGTTAGGTCACGGGGCAGTAAGCACAGGGGGTGATGGGTGAACGGGACTGGGTGTGAGTTAGGACACGGGGCAGTGAGCACAGGGGTGATGGGCGAACGGGACTTGGTGCGAGTTAGGACACGGGGCAGCGAGCACAGGGGGCGATGGGTGAACGGGACTTGGTGCGAGTTAGGACACGGGCAGTGAGCACAGGGGGTGATTGGTGAATGGGACTTGGTGCGAGTTAGGACACGGGGCAGTGAGCACGGGGGTGATGGGTGAACGGGACTGTGTGTGAGTTAGGACACGGGGCAGTGAGCACGGGGGTGATGGGTGAACGGGACTGGGTGTGAGTTAGGACACGGGGCAGTGTGCACAGGGGGTGATGGGTGAACGGGACTGGGTGCGAGTTAGGACACGGGCAGTGAGCACAGGGGTGATGGGTGAACGGGGCTTGGTGCGAGTTAGGACACGGGTCAGCGAGCACAGGGGTGATTGGTGAACGGGACTTGGTGCGTGTTAGGACACGGGCAGTGAGCAGAGGTGTGAGGGGTGAACGGGACTGGGTGTGAGTTAGGACACGGGGCAATGAGCACAGGGGGTGATGGGTGAATGGGGCTTGGTGCGAGTTAGGACACGGGTCAGCGAGCACAGGGGGTGATTGGTGAACGGGACTTGGTGCGAGTTAGGACACGGGGCAGTGAGCACAGGTGGTGATGGGTGAACGGGACTTGGTGCGAGTTAGGACACGGGGCAGTGAGCACAGGGGGTGATGGGTGACCGGGACTTGGTGCGATTAAGGACACGGGACAGTGAGCACAGGGGGTGATGGGTGAACGGGACTTGGTGCGAGTTAGGACACGGGACAGTGAGCACAGGGGGTGATGGGTGAACGGGACTCGATGTGAGTTAGGACACGGGACAGTGAGCACAGAGGGTGATGGGTGAACGGGACTGGGTGCGAGTTAGGACACGGGGCAGTGAGCACAGGGGGTGATGCGTGAACGGGACTGTGTGTGAGTTAGGACACGGGGCAGTGTGCACAGGTGGTGATGGGTGAACGGGACTGGCTGTGAGTTAGGACACGGGGCAGTGAGCACAGGGGGTGATGGGTGACCGGGACTGGGTGTGAGTTAGGACACGGGGCAGTGAGCACAGGGGGTGATGGGTGACCGGGACTGGGTGTGAGTTAGGTCACGGGGCAGTAAGCACAGGGGGTGATGGGTGAACGGGACTGGGTGTGAGTTAGGACACGGGGCAGTGAGCACAGGGGGTGATGGGTGACCGGGACTGGGTGTGAGTTAGGTCACGGGGCAGTAAGCACAGGGGGTGATGGGTGAACGGGACTGGGTGTGAGTTAGGACACGGGGCAGTGAGCACAGGGGTGATGGGCGAACGGGACTTGGTGCGAGTTAGGACACGGGGCAGTGAGCACAGGGGGTGATGGGTGAACGGGACTTGGTGCGAGTTAGGACACGGGGCAGTGAGCACAGGGGTGATGGGCGAACGGGACTTGGTGCGAGTTAGGACACGGGGCAGCGAGCACAGGGGGCGATGGGTGAACGGGACTTGGTGCGAGTTAGGACACGGGCAGTGAGCACAGGGGGTGATTGGTGAATGGGACTTGGTGCGAGTTAGGACACAGGGCAGCGAGCTCGGGGTGATGGGTGAACGGGACTTGGTGTGAGTTAGGACACGGGGCAGCGAGCAAAGGGGTGATTGGTGAACGGGACTTGGTGCGAGTTAGGACACGGGGCAGTGAGCACGGGGGTGATGGGTGAACGGGACTGGGTGTGAGTTAGGACACGGGGCAGTGTGCACAGGGGGTGATGGGTGAATGGGACTGGGTGCGAGTTAGGACACGGGGCAGTGATCACAGGGGTGATGGGTGAACGGGACTGGGTGTGAGTTAGGACACGGGGCAGTGAGCACAGGGGTGATGGGCGAACGGGACTTGGTGCGAGTTAGGACACAGGCAGTGAGCACAGGGGTGATTGGTGAACGGGACTGGGTGTGAGTTAGGACACGGGGCAGTGAGCACAGGGGTGATGGGCGAACGGGACTGGGTGTGAGTTAGGACACGGGCAGTGAGCACAGGGGTGAGGGGTGAACGGGACTGGGTGTGAGTTAGGACACGGGGCAGTGAGCACAGGGGGTGATGGGTGAACGGGGCTTGGTGCGAGTTAGGACATGGGTCAGCGAGCACAGGGGTGATTGGTGAACGAGACTGGGTGTGAGTTAGGACACGGGCAGTGAGCACAGGGGTGATGGGCGAACGGGACTTGGTGCGAGTTAGGACACGGGGCAGCGAGCACAGGGGGTGATTGGTGAACGGGACTGGGTGTGAGTTAGGACACGGGGCAGTGAGCACAGGGTGATGGGTGAATGGGACTTGGTGCGAGTTAGGACACGGGGCAGCGAGCAAAGGGGTGATTGGTGAACGGGACTTGGTGCGAGTTAGGATACGGGCAGTGAGCACAGGGGTGATGGGCGAACGGGACTTGGTGCGAGTTACGACACGGGGCAGCGAGCACAGGGGTGATTGGTGAACGGGACTGGGTGTGAGTTAGGACACAGGGCTGCGAGCTCGGGGTGATGGGTGAATGGGACTTGGTGCGAGTTAGGACACGGGGCAGCGAGCAAAGGGGTGATTGGTGAACGGGACTTGGTGCGAGTTAGGACACGGGGCAGTGAGCACAGGGGGTGATGGGTGAACTGGACTGGGTGTGAGTTAGGACACGGGGCAGTGTGCACAGGGGTGATGGGCGAACGGGGCTTGGTGTGAGTTAGGACACAGGGCAGTGAGCACAGGGGGTGATGGGTGAACTGGACTGGGTGTGAGTTAGGACACGGGGCAGTGTGCACAGGGGTGATGGGTGAACGGGACTGGGTGTGAGTTAGGACACGGTGCAGTGAGCACGGGGGTGATGGGTGAACGGGACTGGGTGTGAGTTAGGACACGGGGCAGTGTGCACAGGGGGTGATGGGTGAACGGGACTGGGTGCGAGTTAGGACACGGGGCAGTGAGCACAGGGGGTGATGGGTGAACGGGGCTTGGTGCGTGTTAGGACACGGGGCAGTGAGCACAGGGGTGATTGGTGAACGGGACTTGGTGTGAGTTAGGACACGGAGCAGTGAGCACAGGGGTGAGGGGTGAACGGGACTGAGTGTGAGTTAGGACACGGGGCAGTGAGCACAGGGGGTGATGGGTGAACGGGACTGAGTGTGAGTTAGGACACGGGGCAGTGAGCACAGGGGTGAGGGGTGAATGGGACTTGGTGCGAGTTAGGACACGGGTCAGCGAGCACAGGGGTGATTGGTGAACGGGACTTGATGCGAGTTAGGACACGGGCAGTGAGCACAGGGGGTGATTGGTGAACAGGAGTTGGTGCGAGTTAGGACACGGGTCAGCGAGCACAGGGGTGATTGGTGAACGGGACTTGATGCGAGTTAGGACACGGGGCAGTGAGCACAGGGGGTGATGGGTGAACGGGACTGAGTGTGTGTTAGGACACGGGGCAGTGAGCACAGGGGTGAGGGGTGAACGGGACTGGGTGTGAGTTAGGACACGGGGCAGTGAGCACAGGGATTGATGGGTGAACGGGACTGGGTGTGAGTTAGGACACGGGGCAGTGAGCACAGGGGGTGATGGGTGAACGGGACTGGGTGTGAGTTAGGACACGGGGCAGTGAGCACAGGGGGTGATGGGTGAAGGGGACTGGGTGTGAGTTAGGACACGGGGCAGTGAGCACAGGGGGTGATGGGTGAACGGGACTGGGTGTGAGTTAGGACACGGGGCAGTGAGCACAGGGGGTGATGGGTGAAGGGGACTGGGTGTGAGTTAGGACACGGGGCAGTGAGCACAGGGGTGATGGGTGAACGGGGCTCGGTGCGAGTTAGGACCCGGGCAGTGAGCACAGGGGTGATGGGTGAACGGGACTGGGTGTGAGTTAGGACACGGGGCAGTGAGCACAGGGGGTGATGGGCGAACGGGACTGGGTGCGAGTTAGGACACGGGGCAGTGAGCACAGGGGGTGATGGGTGAACGGGACTTGGTGCGAGTTAGGACACGGGCAGTGAGCACAGGGGGTTATGGGTGAACGGGACTTGGTGCGAGTTAGGACACGGGTCAGCGAGCACAGGGGGTGATGGGTGAACGGGACTTGGTGCGAGTTAGGACACGGGCAGTGAGCACAGGGATGATGGGTGAATGGGACTTGGTGCAAGTTCGGACACGGGTCAGCGAGCACAGGGGTGATGGGTGTACGGGACTTGGTGCGAGTTAGGACACGGGGCAGTGAGCACAGGGGTGATGGGTGAACGGGACTTGGTGCGAGTTAGGACACGGGTCAGCGAGTACAGGGGGTGATGGGTGAACGGGACTGGGTGTGTGTTAGGACACGGGGCTGTGAGCACAGGGGTTGATGGGTGAACGGGACTGGGTGTGAGTTAGGACACGGGGCAGTGAGCACAGGGGGTGATGGGTGAACGGGGCTCGGTGCGAGTTAGGACACGGGGCAGTGAGCGCAGGGGGTGAGGGGTGAACGGGACTGGGTGTGTGTTAGGACACAGGGCAGTGAGCACAGGGGTTGATGGGTGAACGGGACTGGGTGTGTGTTAGGACACGGGGCAGTGAGCACGGGGGTTGATGGGTGAACGGGACTGGGTGTGAGTTAGGACACGGGGCAGTGAGCACAGGGGTTGATGGGTGAACGGGACTGGGTGTGAGTTAGGACACGGGGCAGCGAGCACAGGGGGTGATGGGTGAACGGGACTGGGTGTGAGTTAGGACACGGGGCAGTGAGCACAGGGGGTGATGGGTGAACGGGGCTCGGTGCGAGTTAGGACACGGGGCAGCGAGCACAGGGGGCGATGGGTGAACGGGACTTGGTGCGAGTTAGGACACGGGCAGTGAGCACAGGGGGTGATTGGTGAATGGGACTTGGTGCGAGTTAGGACACAGGGCAGCGAGCTCGGGGTGATGGGTGAACGGGACTTGGTGTGAGTTAGGACACGGGGCAGCGAGCAAAGGGGTGATTGGTGAACGGGACTTGGTGCGAGTTAGGACACGGGGCAGTGAGCACGGGGGTGATGGGTGAACGGGACTGGGTGTGAGTTAGGACACGGGGCAGTGTGCACAGGGGGTGATGGGTGAATGGGACTGGGTGCGAGTTAGGACACGGGGCAGTGATCACAGGGGTGATGGGTGAACGGGACTGGGTGTGAGTTAGGACACGGGGCAGTGAGCACAGGGGTGATGGGCGAACGGGACTTGGTGCGAGTTAGGACACAGGCAGTGAGCACAGGGGTGATTGGTGAACGGGACTGGGTGTGAGTTAGGACACGGGCAGTGAGCACAGGGGTGATGGGCGAACGGGACTTGGTGCGAGTTAGGACACGGGGCAGCGAGCACAGGGGTGATTGGTGAACGGGACTGGGTGTGAGTTAGGACACGGGGCAGTTAGCACAGGGTGATGGGTGAATGGGACTTGGTGTGAGTTAGGACACGGGGCAGTGAGCACAGGGTGATGGGTGAATGGGACTGGGTGTGAGTTAGGACACGGGGCAGTGAGCACAGGGTGATGGGTGAATGGGACTTGGTGCGAGTTAGGACACGGGGCAGCGAGCAAAGGGGTGATTGGTGAACGGGACTTGGTGCGAGTTAGGACACGGGGCAGTGAGCACAGGGGGTGATGGGTGAACTGGACTGGGTGTGAGTTAGGACACGGGGCAGTGTGCACAGGGGTGATGGGCGAACGGGGCTTGGTGTGAGTTAGGACACAGGGCAGTGAGCACAGGGGGTGATGGGTGAACTGGACTGGGTGTGAGTTAGGACACGGGGCAGTGTGCACAGGGGTGATGGGTGAACGGGACTGGGTGTGAGTTAGGACACGGTGCAGTGAGCACGGGGGTGATGGGTGAACGGGACTGGGTGTGAGTTAGGACACGGGGCAGTGTGCACAGGGGGTGATGGGTGAACGGGACTGGGTGCGAGTTAGGACACGGGGCAGTGAGCACAGGGGGTGATGGGTGAACGGGGCTTGGTGCGTGTTAGGACACGGGGCAGTGAGCACAGGGGTGATTGGTGAACGGGACTTGGTGTGAGTTAGGACACGGAGCAGTGAGCACAGGGGTGAGGGGTGAACGGGACTGGGTGTGAGTTAGGACACGGGCAGTGAGCACAGGGGTGAGGGGTGAACGGGACTGGGTGTGAGTTAGGACACGGGGCAGTGAGCACAGGGGGTGATGGGTGAACGGGGCTTGGTGCGAGTTAGGACATGGGTCAGCGAGCACAGGGGTGATTGGTGAACGAGACTGGGTGTGAGTTAGGACATGGGGCAGCTATAAAGTCTGTGGGTTGTGCAGGTAATAAATACACAGACTTCAGAAGTAACAAACAAAACAGTTCTTTACTATTCGAAGGTCCGGGCGAATCTGCCCAATAACTCCTGGCACAACACTTATATGCTGGTGTGGTCACTATCGGTATTACAGTATACAGAAGCCAAACAAATAGTGCCACACCTAAAGTAGTTCCCTTAAAGGTAGACGGGTACATACACTACAATCCTCCCTTTTTAACTTATTACTTACAGAGTCCCCGTTAAACATACATATCTTCAACTTCCTATAAAACAAATTACAGATATAATCTCGGTGGAGTCAATGTCATATAAAACAATTTAGAAATATAATCTCGGTGGAAACAGTTCACAGGTTCAGTCTCTGCGGAAACAGTTCATAGATTCAGTCTCTGATCTTGACTCGTTCCGAACAACATTTCTTTGTTGTAGCCGGATTACCTGGCTAGCTTGACTCCTCCATAGCCTTTTTCTTGATGTAACAGCTTGAACCTTCGTCCTGTTGAACCAGCAGTGCGGACTTTTACAACCAACTGGCTGTCTTGACATTTTCCAGTTTTTCAACTAATTTAGCTCCTTTCGTAATGTCCCGCCTGGAATGGTAGAAGTGCTAATATTTTAGACAGTTATTATCTTCTGCTTCTTCTTTTTCTTTTCTGCCTTTTTGAAACTCTCGGAGCTCCTTTCTCGGCTGCCAGCTGTAGCGCCACCAACTCTCTATGTTCCTTAGACCTTAAGTGCTTCCTCCGGATTTCAGCACTTTGAGAGTTTTCATCACAAGCTGGGCAGACCACATCCTCGTAATATTCAGTGTCACTCAACAGGTCATGGTAATACTCGGGTTCGTCCTGAGTTAGGCCAGCGAGAGAGACTTCTTCTTCCTCCTCACCCGTCTGGACGTTAGCTGACGGTGGTTCCTTCCCTAAACACCTTTCTTGAAAAGCCTTCTTCATGCATTCATATTCATCCCGCTCTTCCTGGGTTATCTGCCATTCCTTCACGACGGACCTCATTTGTGAGTTCAATACCTTCCTTTCCATCGGTAATTGCGTTATCAGGCTATTTAACCCTTCTACTGAAGTAACGGTTTCCACATTCTTCTGTTCACCTTGACGTGATTCAACGTACTTTTGGCATCCTTGTAAAATTTGTGTTGCCACCTCAGCTATCTCCGTGACTTTTGAGAGCTCCGAACTCGTTCCCCCTGAAGATTGAAGCTCGTGTTCAGATTGTTCCCCTTGCAGAGTCTTGTCCTTCAGCATATGAAGGATTTGGCTGACCGTTAACTCTTCCCTGGGAACACGGTGGATCAGAGTCTTCTCCATTTCCTCCACCTCTTTCTCCAATACTTCCACCTTACGTTCCTCTTGAACTTTGGCTTTCAGCGCTCGGAAAAGTTGCGCCCTGATGCTCTCTAGTTCATGTTCAGGGACCATTCTTACAGTGTCCTGTTCTTCCACTGAAAGGATTCCCAGTTGAATCTGTTCTTCAAGTTGTTGAACCTCAGTCATTGCCGCCTCATATTTGTCTTGGGTGTCCTTCAATGTTTTTATAAGTTCTTGGACATCCTGTCTTTCATGCTCTGCCATGATTTTCACCTCTAATTTCTCATCTATGGATGGATCTCCTACCGATGAGTCTGTCTTGGCCTTGAGCTCATCAAGAATTTCCTGCAGCCTTTGGACTTCTTGCTCATGTTTAACCTTTAGTTGTTCATATGCTTCTACTGAAACTAGCTTTTCGGAGGCTGCCGAGTTAACCCCCTCCAGAATTGTCGCCTGGGCCTGTTCATACTGTTCTTTCAACTTCTCACACTCTGCTTGTAAGGAGTCGTAGAGCAGAACTGGAATAAAATCCTGGCTCCCTGAAGATTCCTCTTCCTTTGGTTCATTCTGTAAATATTCTAGTTCCTGAACAGCATCAGGGGAATGTGATTGGTATTTGACCACGATGGCTCTATGGTCGCTCTCTGCTTGAGCTAGCTGTCTCTGTAGTCTTTCCAGGTTCTCCCATTCGGTGTCCCAGAACCTTTCCATATTTTTCATTTCTTGTACGAGACGGTCACTCAACTGTTCTAATTGTTGTCGTACTTTGACATAAGTTTGCGTCCGAGCTCGGTGTTCTTCCGTCATGGATGAATCCTTTGCTTGAACAGGCTCAGAATTCTCTGTCAACCTGGAGTTCTGCTCTGCAGCTTTATTCTTCTTGGTACCATAAGTCCTTCTGCATGTCTTCGTTTTCTTTCCCATCGTCGGCAAGTCCCCTTTAGCCTTGTCTTCCATATTCGACTTGGTCTTATCATCATCCATTTCAGAATCTGAGCTAATAGCTTGCACCGAGTCCTCCCTCATTATGGCTTTTAGGTAATGCCATTCCATGTCTATTTTCTTAATCCACTCCCGTCCTAGAAGTGGTGGTCCTCCCTCAGGTAATACGTACAAGTTCATTCTTGGGTGTTCTTTACCCCTATCTCTCACCTTGACTCTTATTTTCCCCACGGGGTATACGTTATGCCCCGTGTATGTCTGTAATACGAACTTGGTATTTCTTAAAGGTATGTGAGAGAATAGCCGGTGGTAGTCCCTTCGGTTGATGACTGATAGAGCTGATCCAGTGTCCAGCTCCATTCTTACTTGGGCTCCAGCTATTTTTAGTATGACCCAGATGGCCTGTAGATCCGTTTCTTTACCCACATTGTGGATTCTCAGCCTACCCAGCTCCTGGTTGTTTGGGTCTGAGTCTGAATTCTGTTCGTCTGAACTCTTCTCAGCCACCTTGTGTACCTTGTTGTACTTTTCTTGTGGTGGCTTCCTTTGATTATTGGTCTTTTTCCCGGACCGGCATACCTTCGCGATGTGACCCAGTTTGCCACATTTCCTACACTCTTGGTTCTTAAACCAGCATTGATTCTGGTCATGCGTGGTCTTCCCACAACGGTAGCATTTTGTTGTGCTTGAAGTAATTTGGTCCACCCCAAGTGCCGCCGCCTTTAGTTGCATTTCCGCCGTTCCTTTCGCTGCGGCTTCGTGCGATGCAGCTATAAGGACAGCCCTGTCCAGTGTGAGGTCGTTCTCTTCCAGTAGTCACTTCTGCGTCCCTTCTTTGGACAATCCGCATACGAACTTGTCCCGCAGCGCTTCTGTCAGATTCCCTCCGAACTGGCAGTATTTCGCTAGCCTACGCATTTCGACCAAGTATTCCGCATTGCTTTCGTCTTTCTTCTGCATTCTTGCGTAGAATTTGAATCGTTCAGCCAGCATCAGCGGTGTGGGGTTCAAATGGTCCTTCAGCACAGCCACAATCTCTTCGAAGGTCTGATCCGCTGGTTTATTTGGTGCTATTAGATGCTTCAAGAGCCCGTATGTTTTTGCCCCCATCGAGTTTAGCAATGTTATCGCCTTGTCGTCTTCCTCTATTTTGTTGGCTTCACAATAGATCTCTATGCGTTCCACGTACGTGGCCCAGTCTTCTATTTCCGAATTAAAGTCGTTAATATTCCCTCGCTTAGGCATTTTTCTTCCCTTGGGAGCAGCACCAGTATTTCTTTAAGTATTCTTATTTATTTGTGTATTTCTAAGATGGCGGTTTTCCCGCGAAATTGGCGGTTTCCCGCTCTTTCCTTCTCTCACCGCCCACTTCAATGGCGGTATGTCAATCAAGATGGCGGTTTTCCCGCGAAAATGGCGGTTTCCCGCTCTTCCTTTCTCGCCCCGCCCACTTCAATGGCGGTTTCCCGCTTCTGGCGTCTTCTCCGCCTAATGGCGGCTTCCCGCGTTTCTTCCCGGTGGAAGGGGTACGCTTCCCCCACAGCGGACAGGTTCAGCCGCTGGCTGGCTTCCGCACAGCTCCCCTTACTCGGCTATGTCTTTTCCTCCCGCCCGCACGGCCCAACCGGCGCTGGGTACACCCCGTTAACGGAGGACAGTTCAGCCGCTGGACTGGCTCTCGCGCAGTCTCTCTCTCCGTACCCGGCTCTGCCGCTCTCTCACCCGCACGTTCGGTGCTACCGGCCCTGGGTACCCCGTTGGTGGAGAACAGTTCAGCCGCTGGACTGGCTCTCGCGCAGTCTCTCACCCCGTTTTCGGCTGTGTCTCTCACCCACTCCCGCACGTTCGGTTTTGCCGGCTCTGAGTACCCCGTTGGTGGAGAACAGCTCAGCCGCTGGACTGGCTCCTCGCAGTCTCTCCGCACCCGGCTCTCACCCGCACGGTTCCCGTTCGCCTCCCCAGCCCTCTCGCAGACCGGTGTTTCCCTCCCCGGCTGCGGCTGGGTTTCTCGTCCCGCGCCTACTCGCAGGCTCAGCGCTTCGTGGCTGCGGTCGCTGCCCGGATTTTTCCCGCCGATCGCGGTCCGGCTGTCACCCGACACCGTTGGACCCGACTTTTGACCGGCACAGCTCCCCCTCGACCGAGGTCGAGTGCTCTGCCCTTATCCTCCGGATACTTCTACACCTTCCCCTACTCACAGTCTCTTCGGCCGCCTTGTTCCCTGCTGATCGGCTCACTCCGCACCGTGGTAGAAGGGTAGTCAGTGCCTGTTGCTAATGGAAGCTTTTGTTGCTAAAGTCTTCCACCTTTCTCCTGCTGCAGCCTCGTGTTTTCTTCCAGCAGCACGACGAGGGCGGTTGCCTCTCTTCGACGCTCTTCTTGCTTTGGTAATCTTACCGCAGGGTACGATCGGACTCGTCGCCACTGTAAAGTCTGTGGGTTGTGCAGTTAATAAATACACAGACTTCAGAAGTAACAAACAAAACAGGTCTTTACTATTCGAAGGTCCGGGCGAATCTGCCCAATAACTCCTGGCACAACACTTATATACTGGTGTGGTCACTATCGGTATTACAGTATACAGAAGCCAAACAAATAGTGCCACACCTAAAGTAGTTCCCTTAAAGGTAGACGGGTACATACACTACAGCAGCGAGCAAAGGGGTGATTGGTGAACGGGACTTGGTGCGAGCTAGGACACGGGGCAGTGAGCACGGGGGTGATGGGTGAACGGGACTGGGTGTGAGTTAGGACACGGGGCAGTGTGCACAGGGGGTGATGGGTGAACGGGACTGGGTGCGAGTTAGGACACGGGCAGTGAGCACAGGGGTGATGGGTGAATGGGGCTTGGTGCGAGTTAGGACACGGGTCAGCGAGCACAGGGGTGATTGGTGAACGGGACTTGGTGCGTGTTAGGACACGGGCAGTGAGCACAGGGGTGAGGGGTGAACGGGACTGGGTGTGAGTTAGGACACGGGGCAGTGAGCACAGGGGGTGATGGGTGAACGGGGCTTGGTGCGAGTTAGGACACGGGTCAGCGAGCACAGGGGTGATTGGTGAACGGGACTGGGTGTGAGTTAGGACACGGGCAGTGAGCACAGGGGTGAGGGTTGAATGGGACTGAATGTGAGTTAGGACACGGGGCAGTGAGCACAGGGGGTGATGGGTGAACGGGACTGGGTGTGAGTTAGGACACGGGGCAGTGAGCACAGGGGTGAGGGGTGAACGGGACTTGGTGCGAGTTAGGACACGGGTCAGCGAGCACAGGGGTGATTGGTGAACGGGACTTGATGCGAGTTAGGACACGGGCAGTGAGCACAGGGGTGATGGGTGAACAGGACTTGGTGCGAGTTAGGACACGGGTCACCGAGCACAGGAGTGATTGGTGAATGGGACTTGATGCGAGTTAGGACACGGGGCAGTGAGCACAGGGGGTGATGGGTGACCGGGACTGGGTGTGTGTTAGGACACGGGGCAGTGAGCACGGGGGTGATGGGTGAACGGGACTGGGTGTGAGTTAGGACACGGGGCAGTGTGCACAGGGGGTGATGGGTGAACGGGACTGGGTGCGAGTTAGGACACGGGCAGTGAGCACAGGGGTGATGGGTGAATGGGGCTTGGTGCGAGTTAGGACACGGGTCAGCGAGCACGGGGTGATTGGTGAACGGGACTTGGTGCGTGTTAGGACACGGGCAGTGAGCACAGGGGTGATTGGTGAACGGGGCTGGGTGTGTGTTAGGACACGGGCAGTGAGCACAGGGGTGAGGGGTGAACGGGACTGGGTGTGAGTTAGGACACGGGGCAGTGAGCACAGGGGGTGATGGGTGAACGGGGCTTGGTGCGAGTTAGAACACGGGTCAGCGAGCACAGGGGTGATTGGTGAACGGGACTGGGTGTGAGTTAGGAAACGGGCAGTGAGCACAGGGGTGAGGGGTGAACGGGACCGAGTGTGAGTTAGGACACAGGGCAGTGAGCACAGGGGGTGATGGGTGAACGGGACTGTGTGTGAGTTAGGACACGGGGCAGTGAGCACAGGGGTGAGGGGTGAACGGGACTTGGTGCGAGTTAGGACACGGGTCAGCGAGCACAGGGGAGATTGGTGAACGGGACTTGATGCGAGTTAGGACACGGGCAGTGAGCACAGGGGTGATGGGTGAACAGGACTTGGTGCGAGTTAGGACACGGGTCAGCGAGCACAGGGGGTGATGGGTGACCGGGATTTGGTGCGAGTTAGGACACGGGGCAGCGAGCACAGGGGTGATTGGTGAACGGGACTGGGTGTGTGTTAGGACACGGGGCAGTGAGCACAGGGGTGATGGGTGAACGGGACTTGGTGCGAGTTAGGACATGGGTCAGCGAGCACAGGGGGTGATGAGTGACCGGGACTTGGTGCGAGTTAGGACACGGGGCAGCGAGCACAGGGGTGATTGGTGAACGGGACTGGGTGTGTGTTAGGACACGGGGCAGTGAGCACAGGGGTGAGGGGTGAACGGGACTGGGTGTGAGTTAGGACACGGGGCAGTGAGCACAGGGGGTGATGGGTGAACGGGACTGGGTGTGAGTTAGGACATGGGCAGTGAGCACAGGGGGTGATGGGTGAACGGGACTGGGTGTGAGTTAGGACACGGGGCAGTGAGCACAGGGGGTGATGGGTGAACGGGACTGGGTGTGAGTTAGGACACGGGTCAGTGAGCACAGGGGGTGATGGGTGAAGGGGACTGGGTGTGAGTTAGGACACGGGGCAGTGAGCACAGGGGTGATGGGTAAACGGGGCTCGGTGCGAGTTAGGACACGGGCAGTGAGCACAGGGGTGATGGGTGAACGGGACTTGGTGCGAGTTAGGAAACGGGCAGTGAGCACAAGGGGTGATGGGTGAACGGGACTTGGTGCGAGTTTGGACACGGGTCAGCGAGCACAGGGGGTGATAGGTGAACGGGACTTGGTGCGAGTTATGACACGGGCAGTGAGCACAGGGGTGATGGGTGAATGGGACTTGGTGCAAGTTAGGACACGGGTCAGTGAGCACAGGGGTGATGGGTGTACGGGACTTGGTGCGAGTTAGGACACGGGGCAGTGAGCACAGGGGTGATGGGTGAACGGGACTTGGTGCGAGTTTGGACACGGGTCAGCGAGCACAGGGGTGATGGGTGAACGGGGCTCGGTGCGAGTTAGGACACGAGCAGTGAGCACAGGGGTGATGGGTGAACGGGACTTGGTGCGAGTTAGGACACGGGCAGTGAGCACAGGGGTGATTGGTGAACGGGACTTGGTGCGAGTTAGGACATGGGTCAGCGAGCACAGGGGTGATTGGTGAACACAACTTGGTGCGAGTTAGGACACGGGTCAGCGAGCACAGGGGTGATTGGTGAACGGGACTTGGTGCGAGTTAGGACACGGGGCAGTGAGCACAGGGGGTGATGGGTGAACGGGACTGGGTGTGAGTTAGGACACGGGGCAGTGAGCACAGGGGTGATGGGTGAACGGGACTGGGTGTGAGTTAGGACACGGGGCAGTGAGCACGGGGTGATGGGTGAATGGGACTTGGTGCAAGTTAGGACACGGGTCAGTGAGCACAGGGGTGATGGGTGTACGGGACTTGGTGCGAGTTAGGACACGGGGCAGTGAGCACAGGGGTGATGGGTGAACGGGACTTGGCGCGAGTTTGGACACGGGTCAGCGAGCACAGGGGTGATGGGTGAACGGGGCTCGGTGCGAGTTAGGACACGAGCAGTGAGCACAGGGGTGATGGGTGAACGGGACTTGGTGCGAGTTAGGACACGGGCAGTGAGCACAGGGGTGATTGGTGAACGGGACTTGGTGCGAGTTAGGACATGGGTCAGCGAGCACAGGGGTGATTGGTGAACACAACTTGGTGCGAGTTAGGACACGGGTCAGCGAGCACAGGGGTGATTGGTGAACGGGACTTGGTGCGAGTTAGGACACGGGGCAGTGAGCACAGGGGGTGATGGGTGAACGGGACTGGGTGTGAGTTAGGACACGGGGCAGTGAGCACAGGGGGTGATGGGTGAACGGGACTTGGTGCGAGTTAGGACACGGGGCAGTGAGCACAGGGGGTGATTGGTGAACGGGACTTGGTGCGAGTTAGGACACGGGTCAGCGAGCACAGGGGTGATGGGTGAACGGGGCTCGGTGCGCGTTAGGACACGGGCAGTGAGCACAGGGGTGATGGGTGAGCGGGACTTGGTGCGAGTTAGGACACGGGCAGAGAGCACAGGGGTGATGGGTGAACGGGACTTGGCGCGAGTTTGGACACGGGTCAGCGAGCACAGGGGTGATGGGTGAACGGGGCTCGGTGCGAGTTAGGACACGAGCAGTGAGCACAGGGGTGATGGGTGAACGGGACTTGGTGCGAGTTAGGACACGGGCAGTGAGCACAGGGGTGATTGGTGAACGGGACTTGGTGCGAGTTAGGACATGGGTCAGCGAGCACAGGGGTGATTGGTGAACACAACTTGGTGCGAGTTAGGACACGGGTCAGCGAGCACAGGGGTGATTGGTGAACGGGACTTGGTGCGAGTTAGGACACGGGGCAGTGAGCACAGGGGGTGATGGGTGAACGGGACTGGGTGTGAGTTAGGACACGGGGCAGTGAGCACAGGGGGTGATGGGTGAACGGGACTTGGTGCGAGTTAGGACACGGGGCAGTGAGCACAGGGGGTGATTGGTGAACGGGACTTGGTGCGAGTTAGGACACGGGTCAGCGAGCACAGGGGTGATGGGTGAACGGGGCTCGGTGCGCGTTAGGACACGGGCAGTGAGCACAGGGGTGATTGGTGAACGGGACTTGGTGCGATTTAGAAACATAGAAACATAGAGATAGGAACAGGAGTAGGCCATTCGGCCCTTCGAGCCTGCTCCGCCATTCAATGAGATCATGGCTGATCTTCGTCTGAGATCATAGCTGATCTTACCAGTTCAGTACCCCGTCCCCGCCTTTTCTCCGTAACCCTTAATCCCCTTAGCCTTCAGAAATATATCCAATTCTCTCTTGAAAATATTTATTGAATTAGCCTTCACAGCCCTCTGTGGCAGGGAATTCCACAGGCTCACCACTCTTTGAGTGAAGAAATTCTTCCTCATCTCTGTTTTAAATGATTTGCCCGCTATTTTTAGACTGTGGCCCCTGGTTCTGTGCTCCCCGGCCATTGGAAACATTCTCTTTGAATTCAGCCTGTCCAGGCCTGCCATAATTTTATATGTTTCGATGAGATCCCCTCTCAATCTTCTAAACTCCAGTGAGTACAAGCCCAAACTATTTAATCTCTCTTCGTAGGTCATTCCCGCCATTCCAGGTATCAGCCTGGTGAATCGCCGTTGCACTCTTTCCATGGCAAGAACATCCTTCCGCAGATGGGGCGACCAAAACTGTACACAATACTCCAGATGCGGTCTCACCAGCACCTTGTACAGCTGTAGTAAGGTATCCCTATTCCTATACTCGAACCCCCTTGATATGAAGGCCAACATACCATTTGCCTTCTTGATCGCCTGTTGCACCTGCATGCTCTCCTTCAGTGACTGGTGCACAAGAACACCCAGGTCCCTCTGCACTTCCCCATCTCCCAATCTATTGCCATTTAGATAATAATCTACCCTCCTGTTTTTACCCCCAAAGTGGATAACCTCGCATTTATCCACATTATAGTGCATCTGCCACGTATCTGCCCATTCCCCCAACCTGTCCAAATCGCACTGTAGCCTCCTGACATCCTCATCAGAGCCCACCCCTCCTCCTAGTTTAGTGTCATCAGCGAATTTGGAAATATTGCATCCAATTCCCTGATCCAGATCATTTATATATATTGTGAACAGCTGGGGTCCCAGGACAGATCCTTGCGGCACCCCGCTGGTCACTGCCTGCCACTCCGAAAACGAGCCGTTTATTCCAACTCTCTGTTTTCTATCCGCCAGCCAGTTCTCTATCCACGTTAATACTTTGCCCCCAATCCCATGAGCCTTAATTTTGCATGATAATCTTTTGTGTGGAACCTTATCGAAGGCTTTCTGGAAGTCAAGGTACACCACATCCACTGGCTCTCCCCCATCTATTTTACCAGTTACTTCCTCAAAAAATTCCAGCAGATTAGTCAAACACGATTTACCCTTTGTAAATCCATGTTGACTCTGTCCGATCCTTTCCCCATTTGTCAAGTGCTCCGCTATTTTATCCTTAATAATGGACTCTAGCATTTTGCCCACAACCGATGTAAGGCTTACTGGTCTATAATTCCCTGCTTTCTCTCTACCCCCCTTTTTAAATATTGGGGTAACATTAGCTACCCTCCAATCCACGGGTACTGTTCCCGAGTCAATGGAGTTCCGGAAGATGATCCTTAGAGCATCTGCTATCTCCAGGGCCACCTCCTTAAGTACCCTAGGATGTAGTTTATCAGGCCCCGGGGATTTGTCGGCCTTCAGTCCCCTCAACTTACCCAACACCATATCCCTAGAGATACTAATTTCTGTCAGCTCCTCCCTCTCATTAGTCCCTATGTTTGCCGATATTCCTGGGAGGTTATTTGTGTCCTCCTTTGTGAATACAGAACCAAAGTATGAGTTTAATTGGTCTGCCATTCTCCATTATATATTCTCCCGAATCGGACTGCAAGGGACCGACTTGGGATTTTACCAGTCTTTTCCTCCTGATATACCGATAAAAGCTTTTGCAGTCTGTCTTTATGTTTGCTGCAAGTTTACTTTCGTATTCTATTTTCCCCTTCCTGATTAATCCCTTTGTCCTCTTTTGCTGTATCCTGTACTGCCCCCAATCTTCCGGTCTGGTGCTTTTTTTTGCCAGTTGATATGCCCTTTTTTTTGATTTTATGCTGTCCCTAATTTCCCTCGTTATCCACGGTTGAGTCACCTTTTTAGGTTTATTTTTATGCCAAACCGGTATAAACATGTTCTGGAATTCTTCCATTCTATCTTTGAATGCTTGCCATTGTCTATCCACTGTCAATCCCCCCAGAAACACCACCCAATCAATCTTACCCAATTCCCGTCTCATACCCTCGTAATTCCCTTTATTTAAGTTCTGGACCTTAGTCTCTGATTCAATTTCCTCACTCTCCATCTCGACTGAGAGCTCGATCATATTATGATCGCTCTGACCCAAGGGGCCTCGTACAAGAAGATTGCTGATAAGTCCCTTCTCATTGCACAATACCCAGTCTAAAATGGCCTGATCTCGAGTCGGCTCCTCGACATATTGGTCCAGATAACCGTCCCGAAAACATTCCAGGAATTCCTCCTCCTCAGAATTTTTACTAATTTGGGTAGTCCAATCAATATGTAAATTAAAGTCACCCATGATGACAGCTGTGCTCTTATCGCACGCTTCTCTAATTTCCCTTTTTATGCCTTCCCTCACCTCCATATTACTATTTGGAGGCCTATATATCACACCCACTAACGTTTTCCTCCCCTTGCTATTTCTCATTTCTACCCATACAGATTCCGTTTCATCCGAGTTAATATCCTTCCTTTCCATTGCATTAATCCCCTCCTTTACCAGCAATGCTACCCCACCTCCCCTACCTTTTTGCCGATCCTTCCTAAATATTGTATATCCCTGGATGTTAAGTTCCCAGCCTTGCCCACCCTGCAGCCACGTTTCTGTAATCCCAATCAAATCATACTTGTTTACCTCTATTTCCACAACTAATTCATCCACCTTGTTCCTAATGCTTCTAGCATTAAGATACAAAGCCTTCAGGCTTGCTTTTTTCACACTCTCATTATGAATTAGTTTGGCCCTTTGTGTTTCTCTCCTTTGCTTATTGCTTCTCACCTTTCTACCATCTATTTCTGACTTCATATGACTTCCCTCTTTTCCACTACCTAGGTTCCCATCCCCCTGCCAAATTAGTTTAAATCCTCCCGAACCGAGGACACGGGTCAGCGAGCACAGGGGTGATTGGTGAACACAACTTGGTGCGAGTTAGGACACGGGTCAGCGAGCACAGGGGTGATTGGTGAACAGGACTTGGTGCGAGTTAGGACACGGGGCAGTGAGCACAGGGGGTGATTGGTGAACGGGACTTGGTGCGAGTTAGGACACGGGGCAGTGAGCACAGGGGGTGATTGGTGAACGGGACTTGGTGCGAGTTAGGACACGGGGCAGTGAGCACAGGGGGTGATTGGTGAACGGGACTTGGTGCGAGTTAGGACACGGGTCAGCCGAGTTTTGGATGACCTCAAGTTTACGTAGGGTGGAATGTGCGAGGCCAGCCAGGAGTGTGTTGGAATAGTCAAGTCTAGAGGTAACAAAGGCATGGATGAGGGTTTCAGCAGCGGATGAGCTGAGGCAGGGACGGAGACGGGCGATGTTACACAGGTGGATATAGATGGCCTTGGTGTTGGAGAGGATATACAGTCGGAATGTCAGTTGATGATCAATTAAGATGCCGAGGACCTGGTTCAGCCTCAGACAGTGATCAGGGAGGGGGAAGGAACCAGTGGCTCAGGAACGGAGTTTGTGGCGGGGGCCAAAGACAATGGCTTTGGTCTTCCCAATAATTAATTGCACACAGGTATATGCCAATGCAAATATACCGATAAACTATGGGGTGGCATATCTTGTGAAGCAGCCTGAACCTAATGAAAACACAAGTTAACTTAAAAAAAAACTAACCAGGGCACATGATGGGATTAGTTATGGAAAATGACACCACTGATGACAGGTATTAAAAAACATTTCAGAAGTAACTGTCATAGGCCATTCAGACCCTTGTAGGGGGTGGTGTTTGGGGTCAGCTTCGCCTCTGACTCCTGAGCGGTTCGAATCGCTCCCACTCCCTCGGTTCTAGACCTGGGACTTATTTGGGGGGCTGTAATGAAATTGCAACAGACAATTGAGTTTTGGTGCAAGAACTTTGATCTTTATTTGAGAAAGAAAATACAACACAATAATAATACTCTCATAAAATGGGGAAAACACTTCGACATACATGAGGGAAAAATTACAGTAGACAAAATCTCACACCCCTCCCAATCCCACCTTACTAGCTAAGTTAGGCTCTGAAGGACCCGGGATAATGCTCACCAAACGCAGGAATAGTTCATAGAGTGGGAAAACTTGCGAATCTTCAGTTTTCTTCCGAGTTGATTTTCTTTGGTCGCGGTGGCCCAATATTACCCGGTTGGCTGATGGTAATGTTCAGTTGCCCTTGTTGCCACGAGGTGTCTGATGATCACTGAAACTGTTGCTTCGGTTTCTTCTTGTGTTTGAACTGCTTCCAGAGCGAGAGGACTTCTGCGAGACTCCTTCGAACTGCAGCGAGTACTGACCACGAACTTGGAACTCTCTGTACTTCTTGAACTCCCACCTTGCTGAACTGTGCACTGTTCGAACTGTCTTTCAAACTTCTTCACTTCTCTGTCTTTAGAAAGCAGGCTTTTAATTATACTAATTGGGGCCTCCTAATCTGATTAAGTTGTTTAAAATGGTTTCGGGGTGGTTCCATCGATCTTAAGTTGTTTTAAGAACGTGTGAAGTGGTTTCGGGATGGTCCCATCGATTGTTTAACCTCTTGTTTAATTGCAGTAAATTTGTCTTTTCCTGTGGGACCAAGGTTCTTTTGTTGGTTGGTGGCATGTTTTCGCATTATGCAAGGTTTTCGATGGTCCTGTAATTTTGGCGGGAACTGCTTTTCCGTTGGTCTATTGTCAGTATGTAAAATGACTGAGACAGTCTAGAAAGTCCCCAGACAGCTTGGTTAATGCCAATACCCCAAACTGTCCATTTACAGAGGCCAATCCCAGTTCCTTTATTGCCGCTCCTTTTTCTTCCACAGGCTCGAACATGCTTTTAAAATATAAACCAAAATCCTGGGGTCCTTGATTTTTAAATCTCCCTTTGGCCCAATATTCTTATACCATTCTGACATGGTTTATTTATAGTCCAAAAGTCCCTTCTTTAGGGTAATCCTCTTGGTTTTGGGGAATCTGTTGAATTTTGCAAATCTTACACCCTCGAGCCTACTCCAACATTCAAATCGATTGTAGCGGTTTTTTACAACTGAGTGTCTCGCTGGGCCATTTCAGAGGGCAGTTAAGAGTCAACCGCATTGCTGTGGGTCTGGAGTCACATATAGGCCAGACCAGGTAAGGACGGCAGATTGTCTTCCCTAAAGGACATTACTGAACCAGATGGGTTTTTAACAACAATCCAATTGTTTCATGGTTACCATTAATGATACTAGCTTTTATTTTAAATTCCAAATTTATTTAATTAACTGAATTTAAATTCCCCAGCTACCTATGGTAGGATATGAACTCATGTCTCCAGATTATTAGTCCAGGCCTCCGGATTACTAACCCAGTAACATGCCCACTATACCGCCATACCCATGGCTGATCTGCACCTCAGTTCCACTTATCCGCCTTTGCTCCGTATCCCTTGACAGCTTTACTTAACAAAATCTATCGAACTGAGACTTGAAAGCTCCGATTGACCACAGCATCCACAGCCTCTTGCAGGGGTGGGGAGAGAGAGTTCCACATTTCAACTCCCTTTGTGTGAAAAAGTACTTTCTGATTTCACTCCTGAACGGCCAAACTCTAACTTTAAGGTTATGGCAAACATTCAAACACCGAATGGATGAGCTACAGAATTTGTTCATCCCAGTTTGGCATAAAAATAAAACAAAAAAGGTGACTCAACCGTGGCTAACAAGGGAAATTAGGGATAGCATAAGATCCAAGGAGAGGACATATAAATTGGCCAGAAAAAGCAGCAAACCTGAGGACTGGGAGCAGTTTAGGATTCAACAAAGGAGGACAAAGGGATCAATTAAGAAAGGGAAAATAGAATATGAGAGTAAGCTTGCAGGGAACATAAAAACTGACTGTAAAAGCTTTTATAGATATGTGAAGAGAAAAAGATTGGTGTAGTTTAGCGTAGGTCCCTTGCGGTCAGAATCAGGGGAATTTATAATGGGGAACAAAGAAATGGCAGACCAATTAAATACATACTTTGGTTCTGTCTTCACAAAAGAGGACACAAATAACCTCCCAGAGATGTCGGGAACATAGGGTCTAATGAGAGGGAGGAACTGAATGAAATCAGTATTTGTAGGGAAATGGCGTTAGGGAAATTGACGGGATTGAAAGCCGATAAATCCCCAGGGCCTGATAATCTACATCCTAGAGTACTTAAGGAAGTGGCCCTAGAAATAGTAGATGCATTGCTGATCATCTTCCAAAATTCGACAGACTCTGGAACAGTTCCCATGGATTGGCGGGTAGCTAATGTAACCCCACTGTTCAAAAAAGGTGGTAGAGAGAAAACGGGGAATTATAGACCAGTAAGCCTGACATCGGTAGTGGGGAAAATGCTAGAGTCCATTATAAAAGATAGCAGAGCACTTGGAAAATAGTGACCGGATCGGACAAAGTCAACATGGATTTACAAAAGGTAAATCATGCTTGACTAATCTACTGGAATTTTTTGAGGATGTAACTGGTAGACTAGATAAGGGAGAACCAGTGGATGTGGTGTATTTGGACTTTCAGAAGGCTTTCGATAAGGTCCCACATAAGAGATTAGCGTGTAAAGTTAAGGCACATGGGATTGGGGGCAAGGTACTGACTTGGATAAAGAACTGGTTGGCAGACAGGAAGCAAAGAGTTGGAATAAACGGGTCTTTTTCCAAGTGGCAGGCAGTGACTAGTGGGGTACCGCAGGGATTGGTCCTAGGACCCCAGCTATTCACAATATATATTTATGATCTAGACAAGGGAACTAGATGTAATATCTCCAAGTTTGCAGACGACACAAAGCTGGGTGGGCGTGTGTGCTGTGAGGAGGATGCCGAGAAACTCCAGTATGATTTGGACAGGTTGGGTGAGTGGGCAGATGCATGGCAGATGCAGTATAATGTGGATAAATGTGAGGTTATCCACTTTGGTGGCAAAAACAGGAAGGCAGATTATTATCTGAATGGCAATAGATTGGGAGAAGGGAAAGTGCAACGAGACCTAGGTGTCATTGTGCACCAGTCGCTGAAGGTAAGCATGCAGGTGCAGCAGGCGGTTAAGAAGGCAAATGGTATGTTGGCCTTCGTAGCGAGAGGGTTTGAGTACAGGAACAAGGATGTCTTGCTGCAGTTGTACAGGGCCTTGGTGAGACCACACTTTGAGTATTGTGTGTAGTTTTGGTCGCCTTATCTGAGGAAGGATGTTCTTGCCATGGAGGGAGTGCAGCGAAGATTCACCAGACTGTTACCTGGGTTGCAGGAATGACGTATGAAGAGAGATTGGGTCGATTGGGCTTATACTCGCTGGAGTTTAGAAGAATGAGTGGGGATCTCATTGAAACTTATAAAATTCTAACAGGACTAGACAGACTAGATGCAGGAAGGATGTTCCCGATGGCCGGGGTCACAGTCTAAGGATAAGGGGTAAGCCATTTAGGACAGAGATGAGGAGGAATTTCTTCACCCAGTGTAAGGGGTTTTCTCTCTGAGATCGCAGAGGTTTCTCTCGCCAGAGGCCTCTCTCTCTCTCTTTTGCACAGTAAAACCTTGAGTGGTTCGACCCACCCTCCCCTTAGGTTCTAGACACTGGACTTAGGTGCAGGAACTACAATGCAGAGAATACTCTTATAGACCAAGTTTAATGAAACAAAATGAAATTTTATTGCATAAGGAAAAACAAATCAAATGCAAACAAATAAGAGGGTACATGGGAGGGAAAAACAAATCATAACAATACAGTACTAGCTAAAGTAGATACAGGCATATTATACCTTACAACAGTCATCATGTAATGGGGAAACACACGGAACATCGAGGGACAACAACTCATGTTAATTATACCCAAAATGACCACCCCCTTTAACCTATCTAGATCCGATTATGAAGGGCCAGAAGCATGCTCACCAATCCAGTTGGAAAAGTATAGAGTTTTGAAACAGGTCTGCGTTTTGATCCTTTCAGGCGTCCTGTCTCCACGTGGTCGTTGGGCTGTGGGAGCAGCGGGCTGCTCAGGCTGATGGCTCCTTTACTTCAGCAAGACGAGCGGACCCTCATCTTGTTCACAGATTGTTTTTCTCTGTGCTCCAGCCCACGATGTGGTGGGGCGTTTCGTCCTCTCTTCTTCTCCTCGACTTTCTTCTCGTTTTGCAGCGGCCCCGGGGTTTTTGGATGATGATCTCCCGACGAATACCCCGGAGGCCGAACGCAAACTTGAACCACCTTCTCGACTCAGGAATGGCCGAGGCGTTCCCGCTCCCGACTTCTCTCTCTGGCTACGAGGTTTGAGCGTGCTCGTCTTCCAGAAGCATCTACAAGCTTCCTCCTAGATTTTCGATGGATCCCCAATGTCATCGGCTATCTGGGCGCTCAATTCTTTAACCAGTAGTGCTGTCTTTCCCCGGGATCCCCAATTATACTTCTCAATCGAGGCCTTATCTCGCGCCTAATCAAGGTTGGTCTTTGTTTAACTTTTGGCGGGCTTATAGCACAGCGGGGTAGTTATTATATTTAAACTGCTTTCGGGATGGCCGGTGATGGCCATCTCTGGTATGGAATGACCTGGTAATGTTTTAATGTTTTCTTGATGTCTTTAACGGGTCGTTGATGCATTCTTTATGAATATGGAACTGTTCCTCTTTGTCTGGGTAAACATTTAGATGGCCTTTATCTACAGGCCGATCTGACTGGATCTGCATCCAATCTTTATGTATGTGTTAAAGTCTGGTTTTGTTTTCTCAGAAACGGCTTCCAGAACTTACTGTGGGTTGAATCTACAAAGGCTGTCTGGGGACTGCAGGAACCATTTTAAAGTGTCCCAATAAGTCGGTCACGGGGTCTGGCGGACATTTTATGTGTCCCTTTTCTGGGCTTCTTTTAAAACAGTCTTTTAAAAATCAAGGCCTCTTCTGCCAGAGGGCCCTTATAGTACAATATTAATTTTGCGAATTCTACACCAGAGAGTGGTGAACCTGTGGAATTCTCTACCACAGAAGGCAGTGCAGGCCAATTCATTAAATATAATCAAGAAGGAGTTAGATATATTTCTTAAGGCTAATGGGATCAAGGGATATGGGGAGAAGGCAGGGACAGGGTACTGAATTTGGATGATCAGCCAATGGCGGAGCAGGCTCAAGGGGCCGAATGGCCTACTCCTGCTCCTATCTTCTATGTTTCTATGTTTCTATTTCCCCTTGTTCTTGATTCACCCACTGGAGAAAATGGTTTCTCCATATCTACCCGATCAAATCCTGTACACATCTCGATCAGATCACCCCTCGGTCTTCTATACTCAAGGTAATGCAAGTGAAGTTTGTGCAACCTGTCCTCATAAATTAACTCCCTCAGCCCCTCCCTCAGCCCCGGTGAATATGGTGAATCTGTGCTACACGTCCTCCAAGACCAATATCTCCTTCCCGAGGTGAGGTGTCCAGAGCTGAACGCAGTGCTCCAGGTGGGATCTGACTAAGGCTCTGTACACCTGAATCATAACTTCCTTCCCTTGATCCCATTAGCCTTTTGATTGCTTTTATACCTGTCCACAAGCTTTTAATGACCTATTTATTTGAATTCCCAAATCGCTCAGCTCCTCCACACTTCCTAGTTTCTCACCATTTAGAAAATACTCTGAGTTATCGTTCTTGGGTCCACGAGCCCACATTGAACTCCCATTTGCCACAATTTTGCCCACTCACTTAATCTGTCTGTCCCTCTGCAACTTCCTCCTCCCATCTGTCCCTCCTAACTTAGTGCAGGCAATCATAGCAGCTGGCAATAAGACCAGATCGTGTAAAATTATAAAAAGATATCGCTGTAATTATTTTGAGGATTTTCCCCCACCCTTGGTCACATGACATACATAGAAATTGACAACAGCTTAGAACATTCTATCAGGTCTGTTTCCACAGAAGCTGCCAGACTTCCTCAGTCATGGACTTTCCGCCCTCCTATCTGCAATCTCTCTTTCTAATCCCAATGTGAATCAAACAGATCTACTAATTTGGCTATAAACCTCAATTTCCTTTCTCGACAGGCATTGAGCCAATTCATTTGAACTATTTGTCTCCCGGATTCGTATTGCAGCAGTTGTGGCAAAGCCACTAAGAGACTCTTACAGGGACTTGTATAATTGCCTTTAATCATGTTTATTACCTTTTATTGTTGGCTCTGGTTAAACAGAGCTAGATCGACAAAATCGCGATCTGACGCGATGACGTCATCACGTGGGTCATGTGACGTCCCCAACGGCGGGAAACGTCATGACGTCAGAGGTAGAGGGCGTGGCCAGCCAGTCCTCGTGTGCAGTGATACAGAAAAGACCTGTTTAGAGCTTCTCCTGCATTTTCTTGTTTTGTAAAGTTTTAATACATTAAACTCAGTTTGTTAACTTCCAGTGAGTTTATAGATTCTTTGCTAGGAGTGCAGAGACTCCTACATTAGTGACCCCGAATCCTCACGATCGTTTTTCGCGGTGAGCGCAGAGAACGGGCCAGTAATGGAGGCCAATGCAGTGGCCTTGAAGCTCCCCCAATTCTGGGAACAACAGGCGGCCTCTTGGTTTGTGCAAGCCGAGGCGCAATTTGAGCTCCGCAACATCGTACAGGACCAGACCAGATATCTCCACGTGGTCTCCACCCTCGAGAGCTCAACGGCGTCGAGAGTCATCAGCCTTCTGGAGAGTCCCCCGAATGCTGACAAGTATGTCGCCATCAAGACATGATTGCTGCAGGTATTTGGTCTTACCAAAGCGGAGCGCGCTCGCTGTTTACTGACGCTACCAGGGTTAGGTGACTCTAAACCCTCGGAGCTTATGAGCCATATGTTGACTCTCCTGGGGTCCGAGCCCCAGTGCTTTCTGTTTCGCGAGCTGTTTCTTACTCAGCTCCCCGAGCAAGTCCAGGCGGCCCTCGCCCGAGCAGAAACTGCAGACTGCGTCGCGCTCACCGAAGAGGCAGATAAGATTTACGTAGTCCGGCAACAGTACTGCGCCCTCGCGCAATGCCCCACCATGAGGAGCCCGGCCCCGGCTCCGACCACGGCGCCTCTGATGACCGGTTACTGCTACTACCATGCTCGTTTCGGCCTGAAGGCCCGCTGCTTTCACCCAGCGTGCAGTTTCGTTACCAGACCGTCGAATAGACCGTCACGTGTCAAGCACGCCGGTCCCGGTACTTCCCCCGCGGCCACGACTCCATCTCGGGCCGTCGTTTTCTGTGCGACACGGGGGTGCAATGCAGCATACTTCCCGCCTCGGTGATCGACCTTCGCTCCGGCGGACGGGGTCCCCCTATGCAAGCGGCCAATGGGGGTTCGATCCGCACTTGCGGAAAGCGGCTCATCCAAGTATGTTTCGGTGGACAGTTTTTCACCTGGAACTTCGTCACCGCTCAAATCTCACAGGCCCTGTTGGGTGCCGACTTTTTGGGCGCCAAAAGTTGGTGGATGTGAAAAATCGACGCCTCGTTCGCGCCGCCACACTCGACGATATTTCAGGGGCGCGCAGCACGGCTGCATCACACACGATTTCGTGTGCGCGGCCACAGCCCGACGATTTCGCCCGTCTCCTCGAGGAGTTCCCCGAGCTGACGAAGCCCACCTTTTCGGCTCCAACCGTCAAGCACAGGGTGGAGCATCATATTTCGACTACCGGCTCTCCCGTTTACGCCAGGGCGCGATGTTTAGAGCCCAGCAAGCTAGCGGCAGCAAAGGCGGAGTTCGCCGTGATGGAGAAAAGGGGGATCATCCGTCGGTCCAGTAGCCCCTGGTCCTCCCCGCTCCACATCGTCCCCAAGCCCGGCGGGGGATGGCGGCCCTGTGGTGATTATCGCCGCCTCAATGAGATAACGACGCCTGACCGCTACCCCATTCCCCATATACAGGACTTCTCAGCCCATTTGGCGGGGACGTCCATCTTCTCGAAAATCGACCTCGTCCGTGGTTACCATCAGGTGCCGGTGCACCCTCAGGATGTCGAAAAGACAGCGGTAATTACCCCCTTTAGACTTTTTGAATTCCTGCGAATGCCCTTTGGGCTTAAGAACGCGGCGCAGGCGTTTCAGCGCTTCATGGATTCAGTCCTGCGGGACCTTGACTTTTTATTTGTTTATTTGGATGATATTCTGATTGCCAGCACCTCCAAGGAGGAACACCTCAAGCACCTTCGGGTCCTTTTCCAACGGCTCCAGCAGCATGGCCTCATCGTTAACCCGGACAAATGCCGTCTCGCCCTAGCGCAACTTGATTTCCTGGGCAACCGCATAACCCCTGCTGGGGCAATGCCACTTCGAGTCAAGGTGGAGGCAATAGCGGCGTTCCCGAAACCGAAATCCGTGAAAGCCTTACAGGAGTTCCTGGGGATGGTGAACTTCTATCATTGTATCATCCCCAGGGCAGCACAGCTCATGCGTCCGCTCTACGAGGCCCTCAGGGGCACGACGGGAAAGGAGCCCGTGGTGTGGTCGCAAGACATGGATCGTGCCTTCGAGGAGACGAAAGCTGCGCTCGCCAACACGACCATGTTAGCACACCCCCTGCCGGGAGCCACCATCGCCCTCACGACGGACGCATCAGACTACGCGGTGGGGGCCGTCCAGGAGCAGTGGGTCGATGGCGCGTGGCAGCCCCTGGCCTTTTTTAGCCGCCAGCTACAACGGCATGAGCGCCGGTAAAGTACTTTCGATCGAGAGCTCTTGGCTTTGTTTTTGGCCATCCGCCATTTTCGTTTCCTCCTCGAAGGACGACGCTTCATCGCGTTTGTTGACCACAAGCCATTGATGTTCGCAATGGCCAAGTCTGCAGAACCATGGTTGGCTCGGCAGCAACGGCTGCTGACGTACATGTCGGAGTTCACCACCGACATCCGGCATGTGGCCGGTAAGGACAATGTCGTCGCCGATTGCCTCTCCCGTGCCGCCGTCCAGGCTGTCCAATTGGGCATTGACTACACACAGATGGCGGCTGACCAAGCGGCCGACCCGGAGACCCAGGGTTTTCGTTCGGTTCCAACCAGCCTCCAGCCGAGGGATGTGCCGTTCCATTCCGCAGGTACTACTCTGCTCTGCGATGTTTTGTTGGGTGCACCCCGTCCGATCGTTCCGTCTAAATGGCGCCGAGCGGTTTTCGACGCCATACACGGCCTATCGCATCCTGGAGTGCGGGCATCGCAAAAGCTGCTGGTCTCCAAATTCGTATGGAGGGGAATACGCAAAGACATCAGAGACTGGGCGAACACTTGTGTTGTTTGCCAACGGGCCAAAGTGCAGCGGCATGTCAGGGCCCCGCTCGCCATCTTCGAGGTTCCAGAGCGGCAATTTGATCATATTCACATCGACTTAGTGGGCCCGCTCCCACCTTCCCAGGGCTTTACGTACCTTTTGACGATGGTGGATCGCACCACGAGGTGGCCGGAGGCAGTCCCCATTACGTCCACCACCTCTGCGGATGTTGCTCGGGCTTTCATTTCATCATGGGTAGCCCGTTTTGGTGTCCCTGCGGATATTTCGTCGGATCAGGGGCCATAATTTTCATCCGAACTGTGGAATGAGGTGATTTCTGTGTTGGGCGTTAAACTCCACCACACTACGGCCTATCAACTGCAAGCAAACGGCTTGTGCGAGCGGTTCCACCGTTCCTTGAAGGCGTCGCTCAGGGCCAGCCTGCTGGATGCATCCTGGGTCGACAAACTGCCGTGGGTGATGTTAGGACTCCGCACGGTGCTGAAGGAAGATCTTCAGTCATCGGTGGCGGAGATGGTTTACGGGCATCCGCTTCGAGTCCCGGGTGAATTCCTGCCGTCCCCTACGCGACCATGGTCCACGGCCAGGCAAAGAGAGACCCACCGGGATGCGGCCCGCTGTTTCCGCCCAGTTCCGACCTCACAGCACGGTTTGCCTTCGTCCAACGTCCCGGGGGAGTTGTCGAAAGCCAAGTTCGTGTTTGTGCACCAAGATGGCCATCGTACCCCGCTCGCACCTCCTTATGCCGGGCCCTTCAAGGTTTTGCAGGCAGGGGACAAGAGTTTCGTGATTGACGTCGGGGGCAAGCCGGATCACATCTCTGTTGATCACCTCAAGCCTGCGCACCTGGACCTCGAACGACCGATCGAGCTGGCGCAGCCTCCGCGCTGCGGCCGGCCGCCGCCACACCTGACAGCACCGTGTTACCTACCAGCTCGCTACCTGCTCAGCGTTTTCCCCTCCGGGAATTTAGGAGTCGGTCCAACAGACTTGTCCGACCTCCTCAGCGATTGACTCTTTTCGTTAAAGACAATTCTGGGGGGGCGTATGTGGCAAAGCCACTAAGAGACTCTCACAGTGACTTGTATAATTGCCTTTAATCATGTTTATTACCTTTCAATGTTGGCTCTGGTTAAACAGAGCTAGATCGACAAAATCGCGATCTGACGCGATGACGTCATCACGTGGGTCATGTGACGTCCCCAACGACGGGAAACGTGATGACGTCATGACGTCAGAGGTAGAGGGCGTGCCCAGCCAGTCCTCGTGTGGAGTGATAGAGAAAAGACCTGTTTAGAGCTTCTCCTGTAGTTTCTTGTTTTGTAAAGTTTTAATACATTAAACTCAGTTTGTTAACTTCCAGTGAGTTTATAGATTCTTTGCTAGGAGTGCAGAGACTACTACACAGTCAGCATTGATGACTTATTGTCTATAACTATTGTACTAGAGGAACTCGTGGAATATTGACTCTTGAAGGGGTGAGACTGAAACTTCTACATAGGAATATAGTGCCTGACTCTAATCCAATGACACATTTACTCTTGTGTACTTACTGACCCAGCTATAAACGGGTATGCTCTATTAAAGGATCAGTGGTGCTGCAGGCAGATTCTGCATCCACACTTTGCAAACTTGAAGCCAAAGTCATTAGGTGGCAAAACAACGACAACTTTAAGGAGTAGAAAGTCCCAGAGTGCTTCACAGAAGTGTCATTAGAAAATGGACACCAAGCCAAAGAAGGAGAAATTAGGCAGGGTGACAAAGCACATCTCTTTGACCAAGTGTTTGAAGTAGGGTCTTGGCGGTGGCGAGGAAAGGGGTCTGGGGAGGGGAGGAAATTCTAAAGCATGGAGCTGAGGTGGCTGAAGTCACAGCTGCCAAGGGTAGGATGCACAAGAGGACAGAGCCAAAGGAGCAAAGAGCACGAAACCATGCTCCAGGATCTCCTCACCTCGCACTGCTCAAATGTTCTCGTGGAGACGGTTACCACCTGTCTGCGCTCAGACCTACGACGCATAATCAACCTGTAAGTTCCCCGATGGACAATGGGAGTTGCTTTCACAGGACGAGACAGCAGCTACTAGGCCAAAAGGTTCACCAGGTTTTCTTTTAAACGGGGCGGGGGGTGGGGCAGGGTGAGGAAGATGTTCCACTAACACTTGCTCGAGCTAAAAATCTTTATTTTCTGCTTCAGTTCCTGCTAGTAGCTCTCTCCCTGCCACCTGCAGAGAACAGCTCCTGAATTTTAAAAAAATGTTTTATTTGTTTTATGGGATGTGGGTGTCATTGGCATTTATTGCCCATCCCTAATTGCCCTTGAGAAGGTGGTGGTGAGCTGCCTTCTTGAACCACTGCAGTCCGTGTGGTGAAGGTGCTCCCACAGTGCTGTTAGGGAGTTCTAGGATTTCGACCCAGCGACGATGAAGGATCGGCAATATACTTCCAGGTCAGGATGGTGTGTGACTTGGAAGGGAACTTGGAGGTGGCGGTGTTCCCATGCGCCTGCTGCCCTTGTCCTTCTAGGTGGAAGAGGTTGCGGGTTTGGGAGGTGCTGTCAAAGAAGCCTTGGCGAGTTGCTGCAGTGCATCTTGTAGATGGTACACACTGCAGCCACGGTGCGCCGGTGATGGAGGGAGTGAATGTTTAAGGTGATGGATGGGGTGCCAATCAAGTGGGCTGCTTTATCCTAAATGGTGTCGAGCTTCTTGAGTGTTGTTGGAGTTGCACTCATCCAGGCAAGTGGAGAGTATTCCATCACACTCATGACTTGTGCCTTGTAGATGGTGGAAAGGCTTTGGGGAGTCAGGAGATGAGACACTCGCCGCAGAATACCTAGCCTCTGACCTGCTCTTGTTGCCACAGTATTTATGTGGCTGGTCCAGTTAAGTTTCTGGTCAATGGTGACTCCCAGGATGTTGATGATGGGGGATTCGGCAATGGTAATGCCATTGAATGTCAAGGGGAGGTGGTTAGACTCTCGCTTGTTGGAGATAGTCATTGCCTGGCACTTCTGTGGCCTGAATGTTACCTGTCAGATATCAGCCCAAGCCTGAACATCGTCCAGGTCTTGTTGCATGCGGGCATGGACTGCTTCATTATCTGAGGAGTTGTGAATGGCGCTGAACACTGTGCAGTCATCAGCGAGCATCCCTTTTACAATGAATCTAAAGTAGTTCGGCACCTCTTTAGATGGATTGCAAGATTGGAACGATTGGTTATATATACTTAGAAGAATGATTTGGTTGTTGATGCGATGTTGAAACAGAATTGCATGGAGTTTGTATTTACTGTGAGGGCAAGCTGGCTTCAGCGAGAATAAACTGCAAAAGGCTTGTTGTCAGCAGGCCACTTATTGCATATTTCTTATGAAACTGAAATCGTGTAGATATGTTGCAATTTTATGTTGAAATAAATCACTGGCATTGCCATTAGAACCATTTTAAGTTGGTGTGACAAAAAAATTCAATTCAATATTTTCCAGATACAGTGCTAATTGCCACAGGTGTAAATCCTACGAGGTTAACGAGCTTACATTCCCATCTGTTTTTCAGGTCGAAGATTTTGAGTCCTCGGGGACAGTAACATGCACTCCTTCTAACCTGTCCCCTGATGGGCGCTTCATTCAGTGTCGCTTTCCCAGCATGGGGGGGGGGGAAGGGAGAGAAAAATCATGTCCCGAATAAATACAGCTGACGCATTCATTACACTATTGAGTCTCCTTTCTTGATGTTGAGGATCTGTTTGGTAAATCCTATCCACAATTACATCGCCAATTCTTAAGAGGTATCTGGGGCGCACCTCTTGACGTCAGAGTACCCAGTGAAATGAGCACCCTCAATGTTTCCAGGCTATTCCCAGTTGGTACCAAATGTAAAATGCATATTATGATGAGTAGGCTGGAGGTGAGCTATCCATCAACATGCTTTAAATTTCTTCAGTCCCACTTCAGTTTTGGATCAAGATGGCGGTTGGGCCTCCTTTGACAGAAAGTGACGGGGTTAACCAATGTTTAAAATGCCATTAACACCGACTGGATGTTGTGCTATACTTCGCTCACTGAAGGCGACATGCCTCGCTGAGCCTTTGAAAAAACGGGCATTCTGAAGTCTTAATTTTTTGTTTAGAATACAATGGCCTGGAATTTGCGGGCTTTTTGACGGTGAAACTGTCAGTGTTCGCTGTCATTACCCCTCTGAAACTGACCGGAGTTTCAGGATTTACCACTCGCGCAGCCTAACGCGGAAGTCCTGATGTTGCGGTCTGTCATTCCCTGCTCTGCCACAGGCTGCCCTATGGAACCCCCCCTAGAGCCGGCAATCAGTGAAACCATTTAATCTGACAAAAACTTGAGCTTTTCCCAACTGTCAGCAACCCCAGAAAAAGTTACGCCCTTTTCAATGAGGTGTAACTGGGTTTTTAACGGTGATCTAATTAATAACTGCTGATAAACAACCGTTCTGGCCCTGAATAACTAATTTTATGTTGGTGGAATGTCAAACTTCTCCATTATGATAAAAATTATTAGATTTAAAAAATATCCAAAACATTAATTTTGTTTAAAGTTTCTTTATGATATTTCAGCTTCTACCTTAACCCCATGTGCATGTCTCAATTTTATTTCGCTCTTGTAGGGGGTTTCTCTTGCTCGTTCTGGTCTCCTGCCAGGCTTCGTGCAATAATTACCCTTGAGTGGTTCGACCCACTCCCCCTACGGTTCTAGGCCTTGGACTTAGATGCAGAGAACAGTAGTGCAGAGAAAGGACTCAATAGACCAGGTTGAATAGCACGAAATGGATGCTTTTATTTTTAAACAGTTTGAAGCATTACAAAATACATGTCATAGGCACAGATTAAAGTAACTACAATCATGCACAAATTTATGAACTTGACTCTATGGAAATGGGGAACACACGGCACATCGTAAAAGGGAAAACACATTATGATTACCCTTAACTCCCTCCCCTATACCTAAACTAAGTTTCGACCTGGGGAACTTGGGATCATGCTCACCACTCTCAAAATCGCGAAAAGGGGGTTCGCAGCCTTTTGGCACCGCTTTCCGTCGTCACGTGGATTTGGAAACTTCTGGCGCAGTCGATATTCTCTCTCTCTCTCTCTCTCTCGAGGCGGTGGGGTAGACACAGCCTTGATGAGCGCTCGTCAAGGTTGAAGATTAGCTACAAGCAGTTGAAGAACTGCATACAAATGGGAGAATCTGAAGGTCTCTGGCCAAATGGTATGCCGAGGACCTTCCTCACTCCCGCCTGGCTCGGTGGCTTTCCAGAGGGTTTCTTCTCCTTCGGCCTGGGTCGTCGATGATCTCCCGACCCCAGTACCCGGGCCACCCTCGTCATCTTCTCGTTGTGGCCGAGCCTTGTCTGGCTGAACACCGACCACGTTGTCTTTTCACCGAAATTGTCCGTCCGAAGCGTCTTTAAAAAGACGAAACGTCTTCATCGATTCCGAGTCTACCGAGGTGGAAGAGGCGCCGATCCTGGCACCGTCTGTCCTTCGTTCGTCCGTTCGTTCCGTCGATCACTCCGATAACGTCGATCGTGTTTCCTCCGAATGTTCCTTGTAGAAGAAGCTGCTTTCCGAGCGTCTTTGATGGACTTTCAATCCATAGTTATACTCTTTTGGGACAGTCTTATCTCCCGCCAAATCATAGTCCTGTCTTTGTATTAATTTTGGCGGGCAGAAATCTCTGCAGGGGCGCTTTGTCTTGTAACGGGAGCCGGTGATAACTTAACTGGCCTTCCTGGCCGATAATGTCTTTTAATGTCTTTTACATTGTCATCGCGACTCGGTTCGCATATTGATCGGTCCGGAGATTTTCCTTGATGGCTGTTAAACGGTTTCTCCTTTGTACAATAAATGGGTATAAGTGTTTTTTGCATTGTCCGCCCATATCTTGATGGGCCCCATCCTGTACTTAGAATCCATTGAATATGTATGCTGTTTCCCTGAGTTTCGGTTCCCAGATACTGGCTTTTGCGGGCTTACTGTCTTCAATCCACAAGCCTGTCTGGCTTGCAGTAACAGAAATAAAATGGTCCAGAAAACTGATCACGAGGCCCGGCGGCCATTTTGTATGCCCTTTTATCAAAGGTTTTTCTGTGCAAGCTTACTTTGGTCAATAAACAGTCTTATTTTATCCGGTTTTCTTGCGTGATTATTGCTGAAAATTTCGAATCTTACAGGCCCCCCTGTGATACTGATAGCTTGCTTAAAGTATCAATAATCCTTGGTGAGCAAATTTTCCCTGATTCCCCACATCCAAACATTCCTGGTACTTAACTATCTATGACCCTCACGACACATGCAGTTCCCATTTCCGAAAAAAAACGAAAAATTACCTTTTGCACATTTGGACAATCATAGGCAGCATTTCTTAAACTATAACACATTCATCTGTCAGATGTGCAGGGGTTGATGCCCCCTTGCACCACCTGCATACACCTTTTATTAATCCAAAAAAACTTAAGAACGACTAATAACATAATAATATTCATATCCTTAAAACCAGAAACAAAGCACGCAAATGGCCAAAATCTAAAAATGGAGGGACGCTTAACCTTCAATACTAGCAGCTTAGAGTGGGGTGTCTTCTCCCCCCATTCGCACATAGCGTTCTCTCCATTCTCCTGTGTTCTCGTGCCTCTGGAGGCGTTTGCCTCTTTTGCAATGCACGAAGAGCAAAAATATCACAATTAAAACCTGACACACTACTAGGATGTGGGATGCTATTCTAATCCAGGCCGGGGCTTCTATGTTAGTGAACAAGTCCCACCATGGTGGGATGGTTATGTCCAATATGTCTTTTCCTATCTCTAAAGTCTTCTGCTCCAGTGTGTAAAAATGTTTCTGTGAAACTATAACGGCTTTTAAAATCTTAGTGAGGTGTTCGGGAAGAGGGGGAATGACATAACCAAAATGCGCGACGAATCGTTGCAAGTCCGTGAAATTTTCTTTGACAGTGAGGTGAACGGTGGAGGGTGCAGGAATGGGGACAATTCGTTGTTGTGCCACTTGAACCTCGGCCCTTGGTTTGAAACAGAAACTGCTATCACTGATCGAACACCACTCGTGTTGTCCGTAGCGGTAGTGAGGCACTGCAGTGGTGACGCAGTATGTCCCACCCCCGATATATCCTACCTGCGGGGGCACATGGTCCTCTGCCATTGCCTCCATGGTGCAATTTATCGGCTTCGCGCTAGCGGTTCTGAACCCGCACTGTGGTTTCAAAAAGGCATTCAAGTGCTGGGGACACAGGATGATGTGTGCTCCCCGGCTCCGACATCCCGAGAGGTCGGTGCCTGTCATCGTACGCTCCCATCTGATGACGTAAGGCGGGACCGCTGCGTAACGAATGTGTGCGCCCCCCCGAATGACTCCAATGTTCTCTACTCTGTACACCGGGGCGGGCTTTGCTGCGGGACCCAACGCCGGCATTCTTACCACTATTCCCATGATAGTATGATTTGAACGTCCGCAGTCCACTGGGACTGGGTACGCTTCTGCAGCTAGTCTGAGCTGGCACGGGCTTAATGCATTCTCAAAAGGGTGGAGCGCTTGCAAGTGCTTGTTGCTGATCCAGGACGGGACCAAACCCTGTTTTAAATCCTCAAGATTACTGCGGCCCTCGCCCAGTAACCACGCCCCGTATAGTACACAGGCCTCGTTTTGCGCAGCTTGATCGGACGCATTCCGATCCTCCTTAATGAGCGCATTTACCGTTCTCGCGTGTTTCTCCAGCTCAGCTATTATTTCCTTAAAGTGTAGTGTCATGGCCTGATCCTCATGTAACTCAGAACCCACTACCTTATTTTTGTCCGTCAGTATGTTTCTTAACTGGGCTTTTAAACCGTTGATCTGTGTCTGCAGCTCCACGTTATCTAGAGCGTTGACGACAGATGTCCCGGTATTAAAAGCAGTGAATATGTCATTTACTGTACCCCTTCTTTGCCTCCCGACTCGATCCAAAACTTCTGGTGGTGTGGTGTATAATTTGTCTTTGTCGATGTCGGCAAAGTCAAATTCGTAAAACTGTCTAAACATTCGGGTTAACAGGACCTAGTATAATTGTTCCGTTTCTTTGGGACACCACTCCGGCAATCGTACCTCAGTGAGATTTAAAATCACTGAGGCCACCGCGTAGTGTACCCCTTGGTACAGCACCTGACCGGTGGGTACCAATACTAAACCGTTCCCGGGTCCCTTGGTGGTGGTTGGGCACCCTTCTTTCTGGGCTAGTGCTACCGGAAGCGTGGGCAGGGGCTTGCGTGGGCGGGTGATGAGTTCGGTGGCGTTTACTGGAATAGGGGAGTATGGGGCTCCGCACGCTCGAGTGCTGACATCCCATCTCATCCCCTTTCCTTCATCCTGCCACTGCCTCTGGAAGAAGATGGATACGCCCTTGGGGCAAACGTGTCTCGAGCCCCACATATATTCCTTCATCTGGTTCCCACCATTTGTCCCAACACACACGTAATTGTCCGTGAGTCCCCGTAATAGTCCGATGGGTATTATTACCCAGTCGCTCCCACTCGACCGTAGAGTTTCTCATGTCCTTTCCCAGCTTTCGCAGCCACCACCATCGCCTTAGTGGTACGTTCCCATTACACACCAGACAGATCCTCTTTCCCACGGTAACGCTGACTCTGGGTGCAAGGATCCTCACTCGAGGGCACGTTAACAAAGTCTCTTGGTAGGCAAAACCGAAATTGCTGGAGTATTCCGTGGAATTCGTTCCCAGCCAACCTGGCCATCTCCCTTGGTGGAAGTAGGTGGCGGTTTCCTCAACCTCTCGCTCCCCTGTCCCATCCGTTGCGATGGGGGCCGTGTCCCCGGAGCACCCGAAGATGATGACGTCCTTGGTGCGGCCGCGGTAGGCCCACCCGCACCTGATCGCCACGAACACGATGAGAATCTTTTCCATCATATCCCAGGTTTCTGTAACCAATAAAATGATGTAGCCGGGCTCCCAATAGGTGCTGGCCTAATTAAATGGACGCGCGGGTTCCTGGACCCCGCTCCCAAACAAACACACATACCGGGCAGACTTCAAAATTGTACTCTTAACATTGCTTAACACCGTATACTACATATTCCTTAAACTATCACCATAATTACCTAACTTAACTTATGTACAGCACCGCCCTCCGCGGGGCGGCTTGCCTAATCCCTGTGAGGGCTGTCGCGCGCCACACCCTGTGGTGGGGCTGCACTGGCCCTCGGCTTTGATCCCCCGCAGCCTGTCGCTGTTGAACGGGAACCATGCCTTCCTGGGGCTGCTCTAAACCGTGGCTGGGAAAAATGGGGAGAATCTGGCCAAAACTTTCTGGGCTGGGGTGCTCGAGCCAACCTACGAGGGGCTGCTTTGGGTTGGGCTCCCGGGGCTGATGGACCGGGGGTCGGGACTTTCACCGTCACAGCCTGTGGTTCCTCCACAGCTGCCGGCTCCAGCTCCCCTCCCTCAGGCTCCGCCCCCCCGGGGTCAGGATTTGTGGCTTCCGACTCCACCTCACCTGTCCCTACAGGTAGTGAGTCTCCACCCCCACTCCCTACCTCTCCCAAGCTTGAGTCGAGGGCGGGATCGTCGTCCTCTGACTCTTCCTCCTCCGTGATTGGGTCTAAGGCGAGGTCGAGCTGTTCGGGCTCTTCCTCGTCCGAGTCCCATTCAAAAGGGGAGACCTCCCACTCCAATGGGATGGCCTCTCCCTTCACGCAGGCTACTGTTCCAGCCTGTGTGGTCTGTGACTCTGTTACCGGCTGAGGATCTTTGTTCTCAGACCTGGTCCCCTTTGATGGCCCTTGTGCACCCGGTTTAAACAGTTTACACCGCTTCATGTGAAACCACCTTTTGCGCTGGGACACCTCTACTGTATGAGTGGCGCAGACCGGCGGATTCTGCACCGATTCCGGCTCTTCCTCCTGGTCTATGGTTCTCTCGCCAGCGCATAGGGTTAGACCCAAGAATTTTACTTCTCGCTGGCCAACCCGCGCCTTCGTAGGGGTTTCCTTAACACCTTCTATCCCCTTCACACTCGTACCCTCTCCCCAGAGACAATGATTTCTCAGGTCCACGTGGATCCCGTGGGCTACCAAGAAATCAGACCCCAGGACTCCCGTTCCACCTCCCACCTCCCACTTCATCAGGATACACTTCCACGTGGTGCGGAGTGGTCCTAAACGAATGGAGAGGGGAAGGGAATGTGCGCCAGCCTGTTCTTCGCCTGTGAAGCCCAACAGACGATATGGGACCCCGGTGGACAGAGGCGAGGTGGTGGGGTTATCTGCGTGGATTACGGTGCACGATGCTCCCGTGTCCAACAGATAGGTTTCCTTCACCTCCTCTACCTCCATCTCTATGAGGGGTCGTCTCCATGCATCATAGCGGAGCGGACACAGGTAGACGGGCTGTGCCGACTCTAGTCATTTGGGTACAGCGATCGGAGTTTCGGGAGCGCCAAGGCCGGTGGTGACAGCTATTTTCCCCTGCGAGGTCATCAGAGACCGCATTGTCTGTATGATTGACTCAATCGCAGCGGGATCCACAACCGCACCACCCCCTATGGTTGGGGCAGGGGCTACGGTTGGGTTCTGGACTGGTGCTGGGGCAGCGGTCTGGGCTTGGGCTTGGACGGGTGTTGGGACAATGATCTGGCCGTGGGCTAGGACTTGGGCTTGGGCTCGGGCTTGGGCTGCGGCGAACGCTCTCTCTCTCTTATCCTTCCATGGATTCCTACAGTCTTTGCGCCAATGACCCTCCTTCCCACACCCGTAACAACTGCTGTTGGCTTGGGGAGGGCGATTTCCCTCCCGATACACGGGCCACAACCTTCCGGCGAAAACCCGTGGGGGTTCTCCCTCTAGCTGCACTGTCTTTTCTAAACGGAGGAACGGAGTTCCGTCCCCCTCTCCTATAATCTCCAGGATCTCATCCCGTAGCAACTCAAAGTCCCTGTGCCCTCTCTTGCTCTCGTCAGGGAGACACTGGAGGAGCGAGCTGTCCAGGGAGAACAGCAGCATTTTAGACTGTTCAACCCCGTCGCAGTCATTGACTGCTGCAGTCTGCTCCACGTCCCTGAAATGCACGGAGGGATCTCCTGACTCGGAGAGTTTTGGGATGTGACTAATCATTTCCCTTAGCTGTCGTGCGCTATGGGGCATTATGATCTGACTCTCAAGGGGTCCGTCATCGCCATTGTCTTCATTCGGACCGAGCCTCCGGTGTCTGGTTGGACACATCGGCGCCGGCCCTGACTCTACTATCTGGTGTTGCTCTACCTCCGGAATCTCTTCCTCTACCGTCTCCGTCTCCTTCCCCGGAGTCCAAGACTCATCATAAGCAGGAGGCGCAAAGGGTTCAGGGGTTGGTACCTGAACTATCTCTTGTGGAATCGGTCTTTTGGATTCCTTGGCTAGCAATAGCTGGCTCGCTGGTGGATTTATGAGACACACCAACCCGTTTGCCTTGGCTAGGGCCATTCTCAGGTCCTCTTGCTCCCGACGGCAAGCGCTGTGGTCGGTGCTCTCAGATCTATCCTCCATGGCCATCTTATAGGCTGCCCTGGCTCCCAGAAGTTTTTCCTCTTGGGCCTCTATTTGCTTAGCTAGACGGAAACACCTGTCTCTCATTCTACCTTCACTGGCCTTGGCCTCAATGACCTGACATTTTAAATATTCTACCCGGGTCTCGTGGCAGCGAATTATGGAGTGGCGTTCCTGATTCAGCGCGTTAAGCGATTCAATCAGTTTTTGACCTCCCGCAACTTTTTCCTCTACGTCTGTAAGCAACCCTTTGACCTGGGCTGTCTGTGCTGCAACTACCTGGTCCAAAAGCTGGACTTGCTTCTTGTAGCACATCAGCCAAACCGCCTTTTCTACAGATTTCTTATGCTCTTTACCCGCTGTCCACTTGATGGCTGCATCTAGCGGGCGCCTATCCCTTAATAGGTCAGATATCCATTGTTTTGTGAGGTTGACTTTTCCAAAAACATAATCTGCTATTCTTTCATCCATCACATTTCGTTTATTCAGACCTTGATCTAACACACTACTTTCCTGCTGCCAAGGTCCTGCCGTGGTCGCCATTTCTGTAGGGGGTTTCTCTTGCTCGTTCTGGTCTCCTGCCAGGCTTCGTGCAATAATTACCCTTGAGTGGTTCGACCCACTCCCCCTACGGTTCTAGACCCTGGACTTAGATGCAGAGAACAGTAGTGCAGAGAAAGGACTCAATAGACCAGGTTGAATAGCACGAAATGGATGCTTTTATTTTTAAACAGTTTGAAGCATTACAAAATACATGTCATAGGCACAGATTAAAGTAACTACAATCATGCACAAATTTATGAACTTGACTCTATGGAAATGGGGAACACACGGCACATCGTAAAAGGGAAAACACATTATGATTACCCTTAACTCCCTCCCCTATACCTAAACTAAGTTTCGACCTGGGGAACTTGGGATCATGCTCACCACTCTCAAAATCGCGAAAAGGGGGTTCGCAGCCATTTGGCACCGCTTTCCGTCGTCACGTGGATTTGGAAACTTCTGGCGCGGTCGATATTCTCTCTCTCTCTCTCTCGAGGCGGTGGGGTAGACACAGCCTTGATGAGCGCTCGTCAAGGTTGAAGATCAGCTACAAGCAGTTGAAGAACTGCATACAAATGGGAGAATCTGAAGGTCTCTGGCCGAATGGTATGCCGAGGACCTTCCTCGCTCCCGCCTGGCTCGGTGGCTTTCCAGAGGGTTTCTTCTCCTTCGGCCTGGGTCGTTGATGATCTCCCGACCCCAGTACCCGGGCCACCCTTGTCGTCTTCTCGTTGTGGCCGAGCCTTGTCTGGCTGAACACCGACCACGTTGTCTTTTCACCGAAATTGTCCGTCCGAAGCGTCTTTAAAAAGACGAAACGTCTTCATCAATTCCGAGTCTACCGAGGTGGAAGAGGCGCCGATCCTGGCACCGTCCGTCCTTCATTCGTCCGTTCGTTCCGTCGATCACTCCGATATCGTCGATCGTGTTTCCTCCGAATGTTCCTTGTAGAAGAAGCTGCTTTCCGAGCGTCTTTGATGGACTTTCAATCCATAGTTATACTCTTTTGGGACAGTCTTATCTCCCGCCAAATCATAGTCCTGTCTTTGTATTAATTTTGGCGGGCAGAAATCTCTGCAGGAGCGCTTTGTCTTGTAACGGGAGCCGGTGATAACTTAATTGGCCTTCCTGGCCGATAATGTCTTTTAATGTCTTTTACATTGTCATCGCGACTCGGTTCGCATATTGATCGGTCCGGAGATTTTCCTTGATGGCTGTTAAACGGTTTCTCCTTTGTACAATAAATGGGTATAAGTGTTTTTTGCATTGTCCGCCCATATCTTGATGGGCCCCATCCTGTACTTAGAATCCATTGAATATGTATGCTGTTTCCCTGAGTTTCGGTTCCCAGATACTGGCTTTTGCGGGCTTACTGTCTTCAATCCACAAGCCTGTCTGGCTTGCAGTAACAGAAACAAAATGGTCCAGAAAACTGATCACGAGGCCCGGCGGCCATTTTGTATGCCCTTTTATCAAAGGTTTTTCTGTGCAAGCTTACTTTGGTCAATAAACAGTCTTATTTTATCCGGTTTTCTTGCGTGATTATTGCTGAAAATTTCGAATCTTACACTCTCTGCAAATTTTCTTTTAAAATGATTGATTATTAGTGCATTCCATTTCCTGGTTTGCTTTCTGTGAGAATTCTTCGTTGTGATTGGCTGCTTAGACAGCTTGATGACATCACTGCCGCTCTCCGCTGGAGTTCCGTGTTTGACAGCGCTTCAATCAATTAAACGTTGAGGAAGGTGAATTTCTCGCCGTGGAGATCGCGACGTGTCTGTGGGCAGCTTTATCCGAGGTCAGCGGTGAGCGCCTTCGCTTCGCCACTGACCGCAAATTACTGGCCAATCATTTCGCGCTTACCTGATACTGAAAAATTACCCACCTGAAACTCAAGAGGAGTAATCAAGCAGACGTGATGATAACAGGTCGGAGTTTAAAAAAAGTTTTATGTAATGCATTTTCAGATGCAGTTCTTGTAAAGAGCTGTGATCTGTTGGAAATTAAATAAAGCCAGTAATGAGGTTTATAAACCAACTCTCAATCTATATTGGTTTACATTTGAAAAAAATAGCAACTCAAGTTTTCTATACCAAATCTCATGATTTCTAAGAGTTTGTCTCTTGATTTATGAGATGTGGGGTTGGCATCACTGTGCTGCTGTTTTCTGTTTTGGTTTTGAACTGATTTGGAGTAATTCGCTCGAGTGTTTGATTCAATTATGGAATTGGTGTTCAGTGGGTTTGAACTGCAGCCAGCCACTAATGCAAATTCTGTGAACTGTCCCTAGGTGTACAACTTGGGATTATCAGGAAATATTTGGCATTTTCAGAGTTCATTACCCATTACAGGAATCATGAGAGTGTGAATGGGTTGTTCAACGTTCTTTTCAATTTAACATCGTAACCCCCCAGGAATGGGAGAGTTTAGGGGAAAATTGGCATTAGACATTTTAAATTAAAGACGCGTGGTGTGGATTCATTTCGACTGAAATACGAGTATTAAATACACAAAAGAGTTTTAAAAAGTGAAAAAACAGCTTCTGCAAACTGCTATTGTGTGACTGACTCCACCCCACCCCCTACAGTTTCACAAGCACAGGTAATTACTTGCTGTACTAGTCATTTCTAAAGTAGATCTCACTCCTTTACAGCTTCCAGCACTTCCATATGCTTTTGAGTGGAGAGGCAGGACACTTCACAAAAGATGGCAGACAGGCGAGAGGGCTCCTGCTCCCATATTCAGGATCTAGCCATCACAAATCCCGCTCCCCGGGAGCGATGGAAGCTAAACTGGACAAACTATTGGCTTTGATGACCACCACTAATATCGCTGGAACTTCTCAAACAAACAAACAAGTAGCGGTGATGAGCAAACCGTCTGCCCCTCCCGTCCAGAGAGAGGGGCAGTAACCTCAATCTCACAGCAAATGATGACCAAGCTGGACCTATAGTCTCTGTTGTTACTGATGGGAGCCAACAGCAGACACAGGGTCAATGTGACCATCATTCATACTCCATATGCTGAACACCTCACTGCGGCTGGAGGGAAGCACTTTTAACGGGCTCATCACAGCTTGCGTTTCAGTTGGGTTCTGCTCGACTATCATTGCAGGGTACAGAATGTGACATATTTGACCCTAAAATGAGCTTCTGACCACATATCCGCAGCATAACTAAGACCACCTATTTCCACCTCCGTAACATCGCCCGTCTCCGCCCCTTGCCTCAGCTCATCCGCTGCTGAAACCCTCATCCATGCCTTTGTTACCTCGAGACTTAACTATTCCAACACACTCCTGGCTGGCCTCCCACATTCTACCCTACGTAAACTTGAGGTCATCGAAAACTCGGCTGTCTGTGTCCTAACTCGCACCAAGTCCCATTCACCCATCACCCCTGTACTCACTGACCTACATTGGCTCCCGGTTAAGCAATGCCTCAATTTCAAAATTCTCATCCTTGTTTTCAAATCCCTCCATGGCCTCGCCCCTCCCTATCTCTGCAATCTCCTTTAGCCCCACAACCCCTGAGATATCTGCGCTCCTCTAATTCTGCCCTTTTGAGCATCCCTGAATATAATCGCTCAATCACTGGTGGCCGTGCCTTCTGTTGCCTGGGCCCTGAGCTCTGGAATTCCCTCCCTAAACCTCTCCGCCTCGCTACCTCTTTCCTCCATTCAGACGATCCTTAAAACCTACCTCTTTGACCAAGCTTTTGGTCACCTGCCCTAATTTGTCCTTATATGGCTCAGTGTCAAATATTTTGTCTTATAAAACTCCTGTGAAGCGCCTTGGGACATTTTACTACATTAAAGGTGCTATATAAATACAAGTTGTTGTTGTTGTAATAAAAATAAGCTCTGCGGTGGCAATGCAAACTAATGACGGGAGAGGTATACCGGGAAACGCTGTGTTAAACCAGTATGGTGTTGTTATAGATTATGCCAACAATATTGTCAACTCTCGTGATTTAATCACGGGGCATGCGATTTTTTATGAAAATTCACCCCAACTCGCCATCTCATGATTCAACTCAGGTGGGTTTTTTTTAACGTTTTTTTTTTACTGTATTAATCTTCGTCACCGCCTCCTGTGATTGGTTGCATAAAGTAGAAGTCATTGAACGGCTACCCCTGCCTGTGTCTAAAACAGCCCTCCAACCACTCTGGGCTTGGTGGGGTATCAGAGGGCTATATCACCTTTCGCTGATCTCACTAAACCATTTTATGAGTTGCTTAAAGGAAAGGACGATGTGAAATCACAACGGATGCAACAGCGCACTGAGGCTGTGTAACTAAAGGAAGCAGCGATGCAAGCGACTTACCTGAGCACCCGGACCCGAGTAAGCCCTTCCACTTGGAGGTAGAAGCAACTGATCAGAGCTTAGCAGCTGTCGTGTGCCAAGATGTGCAAGGTAATCTCTCACTTATGCATCACGAATACGGACAGTGGTGGAGAAGCCTTATGACCCGTGCGAGAGACACCGGTTGGCTACCTTCTGGGCAGTCAAACATTTTCGGTATATTCCGGGCCTCCAGACATTGATAATCCACTCTCCGCACAGTCCGCTGAATCTGCTCTTGAACCCCGGAGACACCCTTGTCTATTGGGCTCGGCTGAGTCATTGGACACTTTAGTTAATGGAACAGCATTTCGACATTACTCCGAAACAAATACCCCACTACCATCACTGTTGCAGTATAGGGGCGAGCCACACACATGCCCCCTCCACTGTTGCAGTATAGGAGCGAGCCACACGCATGCCCCCTCCACTGTTGCAGTATAGGGGCAAGCCACACGCATGCCCCCTCCACTGTTGCAGTATAGGGGCGAGCCACACACATGCCCCCTCCACTGTTGCAGTATAGGGGCGAGCCACACGCGTGCCCCCTCCACTGTTGCAGTATAGGGGCGAGCCACACGCGTGCCCCCTCCACTGTTGCAGTATAGGGGCGAGCCACACGCGTGCCCCCTCCACTGTTGCAGTATAGGGGCGAGCCACACGCGTGCCCCCTCCACTGTTGCAGTATAGGGGCGAGCCACACGCGTGGCCCCACCGCTGTTGCAGTATAGGGGCGAGCCACACGCGTGGCCCCACCGCTGTTGCAGTATAGGGGCGAGCCACACGCGTGGCCCCACCACTGTTGCAGTATAGGGGCGAGCCACACGCGTGGCCCCACCGCTGTTGCAGTATAGGGGCGAGCCACACGCGTGGCCCCACCGCTGTTGCAGTATAGGGGCGAGCCACACGCGTGGCCCCACCGCTGTTGCAGTATAGGGGCGAGCCACACGCGTGGCCCCACCGCTGTTGCAGTATAGGGGCGAGCCACACGCGTGGCCCCACCGCTGTTGCAGTATAGGGGCGAGCCACACGCGTGGCCCCTCCACTGTTGTTGGATTTCAAGGCCCAGTTCAGAAGACTGCAATACCTGGTGCCCCACATGTCTGTGTGGATGGATCATCATCTTATTATGAGTGAAAAACAGTTACAGGGTTTGCAGTAGTTCTCCAAGATCAAGTTATCCAGCACAAGTCGGTGCCACACTTTGGCAGCTTTAATTCAGACTAGGGACCAATCAGTTAATATTTAGTCTGACTAAGCTATCAACACCATGTTGTCACTTGCTTTGTATTGTAAAAATTATAGAACTTCTGACAGCACATTGTTGGTTATTGAGTGAAGTGATCTTCAGGTGCAGAGTATCTATACAGTTCGATAGTGATCAAGAAGTGCCGAGTGGATGATTCATATCGGCCTCCTCCCGAGGTCCCCACCATCACAGAAGCCAGTCTTCAGCCAATTCGATTCACTCCAAATACCAAGAAATGGCTGAGCGCACTGGATACAGCAAAGGCTATGGGCCCCGACAACATCCCGGCTATCGTGCTGAAGATTTGTGCTCCAGAACTAGCGGCGCCTCTAGCCAAGCTGTTCCAGTACAGCTACAACACTAGCATCTACCCGACAATGTGGAAAACTGCCCAGGTATGTCCTGTCCACAAAAAGCAGGACAAATCCAACCTGGCCAATTACCGCCCCATCAGTCTACTCACAATCATTAGCAAAGTGATGGAAGGTGTCATCGGCAGTGCTATCAAACAGCACTTACTCACCAATAACCTGCTCACTGATGCCCAGTTTGGGTTCCACCAAGACCACTCGGCTCCAGACCTCATTACAGCCTTGGTCCAAACATGGACAAAGGAGCTGAATTCCAGAGATGAGGTGAGAGTGACTGCCCTTGACATCAAGGCAGCATTTGACTGAGTGTGACATCAAGGAGCCCTAGTAAAACTGAAGTCAATGGGAATCGGGGGGGAAACTCTCCACTGGCTGGATTCATGCCTAGCACAAAGGAAGATGGTTGTGGTGGTTGAAGGTCAATCATGTCAGCCCCAGGACATTGCTGCAGGAGTTCCTCAGGGCAGTGTCCTAGGCCCAACCATCTTTAGCTGCTTCATCAATGACCTTCCCTCCAACATAAGGTCAGAAATGAGGATGTTCGCTGATGACTGCACAGTGTTCAGCGCCATTCACAACTCCTCAGATAATGAAGCAGTCCATGCCCGCATGCAACAAGACCTGGATGACATTCAGGCTTGGGCTGATAAGTGGCCGGTAACATTCGCGCCACACAAGTGTCAGGCAATGACTATCTCCAACAAGCGAGAGTCTAACCACCGCCCCTTGACATTCAACGGCATTACCATCGCTGAATCCCCCACCATCAACATCCTGGGGGTCACCATTGACCAGAAACTTAACTGGACCAGCCACATAAATACTGTGGCAACAAGAGCAGGTCAGAGGCTGGGTATTCTGCAGCAAGTGTCTCACCTTTTCACTCCCCAAAGCCTTTCTACCATCTACAAGGCACAAGTCAGGAGTGTGATGGAATACTCTCCACTTGCCTGGATGAGTGCAGCTCCATCCTGACTTGGAAGTATATCGCCGATCCTTCATCGTCGCTGGGTCAAAATCCCGGAACTCCCTCCCTAACAGCACTGTGGGAGTACCTTCACCACACGGACTGCAGCGGTTCAAGAAGGCAGCTCACCACCACCTTCTCAAGGACAATTAGGGATGGGCAATAAATGCTGGCCTTGCCAGCGATGCCCACATCCCATGAATGAATTTTTTAAAAAGACCATGTTTTACAGGAAAAATTTTCACTGAACTCCAAAGATTTATGGGCATTAAGCACAAGTTGCATATTTCAAATCTCTCACCGTCCTAGGGTGTAGTAGAAAGGGGAAATCGGCCCTGAAAACAGTGTTAAAATTCTTTTGTGTAGATCACCCCACTCAATGAGCCAATATGTTGCCTATGTGTCTTATGGCAATCAGATCAACCCCACATGCCACCACAGGTATCTGACTGGATCAGGCAATGACGGGGAGACTGATGCACACACCAGGACACTTATTGTGGGCAGTAGGAATTAAAAGGTTGAATCAGATGGTAGAGTGTGTAAATAAGACCAATCAACTTGCAGCTAAAAACATTGGAAGATCAGAACAGCAGATGTTGTGTATGTAATATGTGTGCTACTTTGAACCTATGGACAGGACTGCACTACTTGTTGGGCGTAGTGATACGCAGTACCACTCCTGGCCATAGGGGTATAAATAGTACTGTGGGTACTGATTCCCCTCAGTTCCCGCCTGTGGGCATGAAGTAAAGACCTATGTGCAGTCCCTACCTCCAACCAGTAAAGGCCTGTTTGAGTTATACGTTTAAGTCTTTGTGTTAATTGTTCAATACAATACACATACTTAACACTGGCGACGAGTCAGGCTCTTACCCTGCGGCAGTTATTCCAGGCGGCTTCGTCCAAAGACAGGACGTTGAAGAGAGGTTTCAATCCTCAACACCCCACTCAAAACTGAAGGGCAGCAGAAATCCTGACAGCTTCCAGCGACTAGAAGCGACAGGCATTAGGACCCTGAAGCCTCCATCAGCTTGTGAACCGGAGTAAAGACAGGACTGGGGAAGAGAGAGAGGTAGGGCGATAGCGATAGCGATCGGCAGATAAGGGCCGGGCCGCTTTGAAGTGAGGGGCGCAGCCGGACCAGCGATCGGGACCAAAGATAAGAGCCGCACTCGGACTGAAAGGCGCGGCGGCTGCAGAAGCTCAAGGTGCGAGAGTCGCGGTGCACAGCGCGGGCTATCGATCGCGGCGAAGATAAGGGCCGCACTCGAGGGCTGAAGGGAGACGGCGTCGGGGGACGGGTGAAGACCGCCAAGCGCGGGAAAACCGCCATTTTGTGGGCGGAGGACGACGGCAAGAGCGGGAAGCCGCCATCTTTGATAACAAGTAAAGAAAATAAAATCTGAGAAATTGCAAATCTACAATGCCTAAACACGGGAATATTAGCACCTTTGATAGTGACCTCGAAGATTGGGCCATATATGTTGAAAGAGTAAAAAATTATTGTAAGGCCAATAAAATTCGTGACCAAGATAAAGCTCTAACATTATTAAATTTAATGGGTGCGAAGACGTACGGGCAATTGAAACACCTGTTATCACCAGATGAACCGGCGGATAAGACGTTCGATGAGATTGTTACTGTCCTGAAAGATCATCTAAACCCCACGCCGCTGATGCTAGCGGAACGATTTAAATTTTACGACAGAAGGCAGCTACAGCATGAAAGCAATGCTGAATATTTGCTGGAATTGCGTAAATTAGCGAAATATTGCCAGTTTGGAACGGGATTGACAGATGCACTACGAGACAAATTTGTGTGTGGTTTATTTAAACAGGATACACAAAAGCGACTGCTCGAGGAGAATGAGCTGACGCTTGAGAAGGCGGTCACTATGGCAGCAGCACACGAAGCCGCAGCGAGAGGCACGGCAGTAATGCAGCTACGGTCACCGGAGCTCAGTGCACACAAATTGGGTGTGAGTTCTGGCAAATGTTATCGTTGTGGAAAGACAACGCATGATCAGAACCAGTGTTGGTTTAAAAACCAAGAATGTAGAACTTGTGGTAGGCTTGGACATATAGCTAGAGTATGCAGGTCAGGGAAGAAGACCAGCAACAAGAAGTCACCGCAAGGAAAATACGCAAAGGTACACAAGGTGACCGAACAGGAGTCCGATTCAGACGCTAGCAGTAATGAACTGGCTAGCTTAAGCTGTAATGAACTGGCTAGCTTAAGAGTACTCAACGCTGGTAAGGGTGCAGACCTCCAGACAATTTGGGTCACTCTTCAGATAGAAGGAGTCCAAGTAAAACTGGAATTGGACACTGGATCGGCATTGACGGTCATAAATAAGAAAGATTACGGAAAGTTATTCCAGCATATTCCCCTACAGGATATGGGGATTATATTGAAAACATACACGGGGCAAAGAGTGTACCCCATCGGGAAAATAGAGGTTGCAGTGGTCCACAAGGGCGAAGACAGTCAAATAATGGACTTATATGTGATATCTGAAGGAGGTCCTCCACTACTAGGACGGGAGTGGATTAGGAAAATGAATATGGACTGGCATTTCCTACAAACAATAACGAGTGAGAACTCGGTGAAGATAGTCGGCCCAGACTCTGGAACGGATGATGGTAAGCCCAACTCAGGTGCAAAAGACAAAGTTTCAGCACAGAATTCCACTGAGCAACAACAACATAGTTTAACTGTGGATTCTGAGTCTGGCAAGTCTACTGATGTGCCCATTTCTGAGGGACACCGGGCTAGAACTCAACTCCATTTCAAACTACAACAGCAATTAGAACAAATGCTTCGCCGTTTTGAGCAAGAGTTGAATGCAACGAAAGAGTTCTTTGATATAGAGTTGGAGAATCTGGAAAGACAACAGAAGCAGCTGATGGAGAAAATGGAGCAGGAGCACACAAAACGTCTGATGTCAGAGGAGTTAACGGTCAGCCAACTCCTGCATATGCTGAAGGACAGGACTCTGAAATGGGAAAAACTTGAACATGAACTTCAATATTCAAACGAAAGGGGTTCGGAGCTCTCAAAGGTTATTGGAAGAGCTGAGGTGGCAACACAGACTGAGATGACTGCAACAGAGCAGCCCTTGGATGCCAAAAGTACGCTGACTCACGTCAACGTAGAACAACAGACCGCTGAAACAGCTGCTCCGGTAGAGGGATTGCATAGTCCGATCAATCAATCTCCAAAGGAAGTTGAAGTATTAAAATCACAAATGAGGTCACTAGTAAACGACTTGCTGAAAGCCCAGAAAAAGCTGGATGCAGAGGTACACATGAAGAAGTCTCTTCAGGAAAGATGTCTGGATTTGGAACAAGAGCTGGCTAACGTCCAGCTAGGTATGGAGGAAATAGACGACCCTCTCACTGGTCTAGCTCAGGACGACACCGAATATTACGATGTCCTATCCTGCCCAGCTTGTAACTTCGACTCCCAAAGTGCAGAAATTATGGAGGAGCACCAAAAGTCTACGGAACATCGGGAGAAGCTGGCTCTACGACGGAAACAGGAGGAAGAGAAGGAGGAACTGCGCATGCAGCTGGCAGCTGTGGCAGCTGACAATGGAGCCCAGAGAGTCTCCAAGAAGCAGAAAAGGAAAAGTAAAAACAGAAGATGACCCATCTGAACCATTATCACCTCTACCAGATCACACACGTGGTCCCTCCGAACGGAGCCAATTCAGTTCGGAAGTTCAAACTGTTAAATCCATGGAAGGACTATTGAATGAGTCACTCTAGCAACGTGAACCGACTACACCACAGAGATTGAATCTGTGAACTGTTTTCCGCAGAGACTGAATCTGTGATCTGTTTTTGACATGAAGTTATCTATGTATCTATGTTATTCTGTTATGTAAACCTGAAGTTATATATGTATATATGTTATTACGTTATGTTAAATGGGGAGATGACTGTAAAGCTAGGAAGGGAGGAATGTTGTGTATGTAATATGTGTGCTACTTTGAACCTATGGACAGGACTGCACTACTTGTTGGGCGTAGTGATACGCAGTACCACTCCTGGCCATAGGGGTATAAATAGTACTGTGGGTACTGATCCCCCTCAGTTCCCGCCTGTGGGCATGAAGTAAAGACCTATGTGCAGTCCCTACCTCCAACCAGTAAAGACCTGTTTGAGTTATACGTTTAAGTCTTTGTGTTAATTGTTCAATACAATACACATACTTAACAGCAGACTAAGCAGTATTTTGACAATAAAGTCAAGCCATCGGAATAGGAGGCTGGTGACGTAGGGATGGTACTAAATTACAGTTAGAAAGAACACCTATTTGAACCATAATGGAAAGGACCTTTCCCTATTGTGGACAAAGCAAGTCCAGCCATTTACCGAATCCGGCGTATCGATAAAGGTAACTAAATGGTACCACATCAACCAGCTTAAGACAGTCAGAAGTGAAACTGATAATTAACACATAATATGCTTGGTTTACAGAACTAAAACTGGAATTGGAGATTGGACAGTATCGACTGTTCAGACTGACATCCGACCTGGGGGCGGACCCACAGCCAACGACTCAAGCATGCAACATCATGGTCACTGGAGATGGAGTTCAGAGAGGAACACTCTCTTAGGCAGTCCCTCGGAACCGAGGATGACTTGCTTCCACATTAAAAATGAGTTTGCAGGTGACTGATGAGTCCAATGCGGGACCTACAGTCTCTGTCACAGGTGGGGCAGACGGTGGTTGAAGGGGCGGGTGGGTGGGATGCTTGGGTTGACATGCACTCCTTGCGCTTGGCTTCTGCTTGCTCCCGGCGAAGAGACTCGAGGTGTTCGGCACCTTCCCAGATGCTTCTCCTCCACTTTGCACTGGAACAGTCACTACCACGACTACATATATTGGGAACAGAAAGCGTATGAACTGCGTGCTGAATGAACCCTAGTAATGATTTACAAGATCCCTGAAGGGTCGGAGGTTTTCTATTCAATGTTCAGAATCGCATCACATGTCTTGGTGGTGTAGCAAGTGGCTGTTGTTGTTATATTTGTATTATGATGTACTGTTTAAAGTGCATGCTTAGAAGGCTTAGCCGACGCGCTAATAATCTGGAGCTAGCTGCCCTTCCGCAGGAGCAAGAGGATGAATAGTGGTCCTGTTAGGGGAAGGCTTGGAGAAAGAAAGCCAGCAAGTGGTTGGGGGAACAATTAAACAACTGAAAGAAGTCATGTTGTCCATAGAACTGATCTGGTAAACTTCTAACATTATGCAGCCCACCTTTTGCTTCACCCCGGTAGAACCAACTCCAATTGGACCCATTGTGCTGCCCCCACTACCCCAACATAATGAGGTGAATCAGCAGATATTAATAGTGAGAGGTTGGCACTGGCGGTGCCGTCCTCTGAAGGCAGGGACTGTAAGAATATTGGGCACAAGAGCAAAATGAGCTTCTTTTGCTTGGCAATATGTTTCTTGCAATGCAAATCATCTAAAGTGATATTGTTTAAACCCCCGACTGCTGACGCAGCTCAGAAGCTGATCACATCATCGGGTCATTGTCCTGATTAGGATAGATCATAGAAATTTACAGCACAGAAGGAGGCCATTCGGTCCATTGTGTTAGTGCCGGCCGACAAAGAGCTCTCCAGACTAATCCCACTTCCCAGCTCTTGGTCCGTAGCCCTGTAGGTTACGGCACTTCAAGGGCAGATCCAAGCACTTTTTAAATGTGATGAGAGTCTCTGCCTCTCCCACCCTTTCAGTAGTGAGTTCCAGACCCCCACCACCCTCTGGGTGAAAAAAATTCCCCTCAACTCCCCTCTAATCCTTCTACCAATTACTTTAAATCTATGCCCCCTGGTTATTGACCTCTCTGCTAAAGGAAATAGGTCATAGAAACATAGAAGATAGGAGCAGGAGTAGGCCATTCGGCCCCTCAAGCCTGTTCCGCCATTTAATGCGATCATGGCTGATCATCCAAATTCAGTACCCTGTCCCTGCCTTCTCTCCATATCCCTTGATCCCTTAAGAAATATATCTAACTCCTTCTTGAATATATTTAATGAATTGGCCTCAACTGCCTTCTGTGGTAGAGAATTCCACAGGTTCACCACTCTCTGGGTGAAGAAATTCCTCCTCATCTCTGTCCTAAATGGCTTACCCCTTATCTTTAGACTGTGACCCCTGGTTCTGGACTCCCCGGCCATCGGGAACATCCTTCCTGCATCTTGTCTGTCTAGCCCTGTTAGAATTATATAAGTTTCAATCAGATCCCCTCTCATTCTTCTAAACTCCAGCGCGTATAAGCCCAATCGACCCAATCTCTCCTCATACGTCATTTCTGCCATCCCAGGTATCAGTCTGGTGAATCTTCGCTGCCCTCCCTCCATGGCAAGAACATCCTTCCTCAGATAAGGCGACCAAAACTGCACACAATACTCAAGGTGTGGTCTCACCAAGGCCCTGTAGAACTGCAGCAAGACATCCTTGTTCCTGTACTCGAATCTTCTTGCTACGAAGGCCAACATACCATTTGCCTTCTTAACCGCCTGCTGCACCTGCATGCTTACCTTCAGTGACTGGTGCACAAGGACACCCAGGTCTTGTTGCACTTCCCCTTCTCCCAATCTACTGCCGTTCAGATAATAATCTGCCTTCCTGTTTTTGCCACCAAAGTGGATAACCTCGCATTTACCCACATTATACTGCATCTGACCAATCACCCAACCTGTCCAAATCATACTGGAGTTTCTCGGCATCCTCCTCCCAGTACACACGCCCACCCAGCTTTGTGTCATCTGCAAACTTGGAGATATTACATCTAGTTCCTTCGTCTAGATCATTAATATATATTGTGAATAGCTGGTGTCCTGCGGTACCCTACTAGTCACCACCTGCCACTCGGAAAAAGAGCCATTTATTCCAACTCTTTGCTTCCTGTCTGCCAACCAGTTCTCTATCCAAGTCAGTACCTTGCCCCCAATCCCATGTGCTTTAACTTTACACACTAATCTCTTATGCGGGACCTTATCGAAAGCCTTCTGAAAGTCCAAATACACCACATCCACTGGTTCTCCCTTATCTATTCTACCAGTTACATCCTCAAAAAATTCCAGTAGATTAGTCAAGCACGATTTACCTTTTGTAAATCCATGTTTGTTAAGTCTGTGAATTATTTAGTTAATTAAAACAGACTAATGAGTAACAATAAAAACAGGTCTTTACTGGTTGGAGGTAGGGACTATACTGAATACAAGATTACTGCACAGTGCTTATATACCGGTGTGTTCACCCCCGGTATTACGTCTACAGCAGCCTGAGAAAGTAGTACATCTCTTAAGGTGGAACAGGCTTAAGCTCTCTTAAGGTGGAACAGGTTACATACACAACACTCCTCCCTTCTTAGCTTTATAGTCATCCCCCCCATTTAACATAACGTAATAACATATATACATATATAACTTCATGTTTAACGTAACATATCACAGATTCAGTCTCTGCGGAAAACAGTTCACAGATTCAATCTCTGTGGTGTAGTCGGTTCACGTTACTCATTCAATAGTCCTTTCATGGATTTAACAGCTTGAACTTCCGAACTGATTTGGCTCCGTTCGGAGGGACCACGTGTGTGATCTGGTAGAGGTGATAATGGTTCAGATGGGTCATCTTCTGTTTTTACTTTTCCTTTTCTGCTTCTTGGAGACTCTCTGGGCTCCATTGTCAGCTGCCACAGCTGCCAGCTGCATGCGCAGTTCCTCCTTCTCTTCCTCCTGTTTCCGTCGTAGAGCCAGCTTCTCCCGATGTTCCGTAGACTTTTGGTGCTCCTCCATGATTTCTGCACTTTGGGAGTCGAAGTTACAAGCTGGGCAGGACAGGACATCGTAATATTCGGTGTCGTCCACCAGGTCATGGTAATATTCGGTGTCGTCCTGAGCTAGACCAGTGAGAGGGTCGTCTATTTCCTCCATACCCAGCTGGACGTTAGCCAGCTCTTGTTCCAAATCCAGACATCTTTCCTGAAGAGACTTCTTCATGTGTACCTCTGCATCCAGCTTTTTCTGGGCTTTCAGCAAGTCGTTTACTAGTGACCTCATTTGTGATTTTAATACTTCAACTTCCTTTGGAGATTGATTGATCGGACTATGCAATCCCTCTACCGGAGCAGCTGTTTCAGCGGTCTGTTGTTCTACATTGACGTGAGTCAGCGTACTTTTGGCATCCAATGGCTGCTCTGTTGCAGTCGTTTCAGTCTGTGTCGTCACATCAGCCATCTCAATGACTTTTGAGAGCTCCGAACCCTTTTCCTTTGAAGATCGCAGCTCGTGTTCAAGTTTTTCCCATTTCAGAGTCTTGTCCCTCAGCATATGAAGGAGTTGGCTGACCGTTAACCCTTCTGACACCAGATTATGGCACGCACCTTCAGAACCTGAATCAGCTTTGATTCGTTCGGCCTCCTCGCGCAGATGGTTGGTGTGCTCCTGCTCCATTTTCTCCATCAGTTGCTTCTGTTGACTTTCCAGATTCTCCCACTCTGTAACAAAGAACTTTTTTATTTCATTCATCTCTTGCTCAAAACGGCGAATCATTTGTTCTAATTGCTGTTGTAGTTTGAAATGGAGTTGAGTTCGAGCCCAGTGTCCCTCAAAAATGTGCATATCAGTAGACTTGACAGACTCAGAATTCTCTGTTAAACTATGTTGCTGTTGCTCAGTGGAATTCTGTGCTGAAACTTTGTCTTTTGCACATGGGTTGGTCTTACCATCATCAGTTCTAGAGTCTGGGCTGATTATCTGCACCGAGTTCTCACTCTTTATGGCTTTTAGCGAATGCCAGTCCATATTTATGTTTCTAAACCACTCCCGGCCTAGTAGTGGTGGACCTCCCTCCGGTAGCACATATAAGTCCATTATTTGACTTCCTTCGCCCTTGTTGGCCACTGCAACCTTTATTGTCCCGATGGGGTACACTCTCTGCCCCGTGTAGGTTGTCAATATAATCTCCGTATCCTGTAGGGGAATATGTTGGAATAACCTTCTGTAATCTTTCTTATTCATGACCGACAATGCCGATCCAGTGTCCAATTCCATTTTTACTTGGACTCCTTCTATCTGAAGAGTAACCCAAATTGTCTGGAGGTCTGCACCCTTACCAACGTTGAGTACCCTTAAGCTAGCCAGTTCAATACTGCTTGCGTCTGAATCGGACTCCTGTTCGGCCACCTTGTGTACCTTTGCGTATTTCCCTTGCGGTGACTTCTTGTTGCTGGTCTTCTTCGCTGACCTGCATACTCTAGCTATATGTCCAAGCCTACCACAAGTTCTACATTCTTGGTTTTTAAACCAACACTGGTTCTGATCATGCGTTGTCTTTCCACAATGATAACATTTGCCAGAACTCACACCCAATTTGTGTGCACTGAGCTCCGGTGACCGTAGCTGCATTACTGCCGTGCCTCTCACTGCGGCTTCGTGTGCTGCTGCCATAGTGACCGCCTTCTCAAGCGTCAGCTCATTCTCCTCGAGCAGTCGCTTTTGTGTATCCTGTTTAAATAAACCACACACAAATTTGTCTCGTAGTGCATCTGTCAGTCCCGTTCCAAACTGGCAATATTTCGCTAATTTACGCAATTCCAGCAAATATTCAGCATTGCTTTCATGCTGTAGCTGCCTTCTGTCGTAAAATTTAAATCGTTCCGCTAGCATCAGCGGCGTGGGGTTTAGATGATCTTTCAGGACAGTAACAATCTCATCGAACGTCTTATCCGCCGGTTCATCTGGTGATAACAGGTGTTTCAATTGCCCGTATGTCTTCGCACCCATTAAATTTAATAATGTTAGAGCTTTATCTTGGTCACGAATTTTATTGGCCTTACAATAATTTTTTACTCTTTCAACATATATGGCCCAATCTTCGAGGTCACTATCAAAGGTGCTAATATTCCCGTGTTTAGGCATTGTAGATTTGCAATTTCTCAGATTTTATTTTCTTTACTTGTTATCAAAGATGGCGGCTTCCCGCTCTTGCCGTCGTCCTCCGCCCACAAAATGGCGGTTTTCCCGCGCTTGGCGGTCTTCACCCGTCCCCCGACGCCGTCTCCCTTCAGCCCCCGAGTGCGGCCCTTATCAGCGGATGCGATCGATGGCCCGGCTGCGCCTCGCACTTGAAAGCGGCCCGGCCCTTATCTGCCGATCGCTATCGCCCTGTACCTCTCTCTTCCCCAGTCCTGTCTTCTACTCCGGTTCACAAGCTGATGGAGGCTTCAGGGTCCTAATGCCTGTCGCTTCCAGTGGGGTGGTGAGTGGTGAGGTTTGAAACCTCTCTTCAACCGCCGTGGAATAACTGCCACAGGGTAAGAACCTGACTCGTCGCCAGTGTTAAGTCTGTGAATTATTTAGTTAATTAAAACAGACTAATGAGTAACAATAAAAACAGGTCTTTACTGGTTGGAGGTAGGGACTATACTGAATACAAGATTACTGCACAGTGCTTATATACCGGTGTGTTCACCCCCGGTATTACGTCTACAGCAGCCTGAGAAAGTAGTGCATCTCTTAAGGTGGAACAGGCTTAAGCTCTCTTAAGGTGGAACAGGCTACATACACAACAATGTTGACTTTGTCTGATCCTGTCACTGTTTGCCAAGTGCTCTGCTATTACATCTTTTATAATGGACTCTCGCATTTTCCCCACTACCAATGTCAGGCTTACTGTGGTCTATAATTCCCCATTTTCTCTCTACCACCTTTTTTGAATAGTGGGGTTACATTAGCTACCCTCCAATCCATGGGAACTGTTCCAGAATCTATAGAATTTTGGAAGATGACCAGCAATGCATCTATTATTTCTAGGGCCACTTCCTTAAGTACCCTAGGATGTAGATTATCAGGCCCTGAAGATTTATCGGCCTTCAATCCCATCAATTTCCTTAACACCATTTCCCTACAAATACTGATTTCATTCAGTTCCTCCCTCTCATTAGACCCTTCCTATCCACTCTATCTAGGCCCCTCATAATTTTATACACCTCAATTAAGTCTCCCCTCAGCCTCCTCTGTTCCAAAGTAAACAACCCCAGCCTATCCAATCTTTCCTCATAGCTAAAATTCTCCAGTCCTGGCAACATCCTGGTAAATCTCCTCTGTACCCTCTCTAGAGCAATCACATCCTTCCTGTAATGTGGTGACCAGAACTGCACACAGTACTCTAGCTGTGGCCTAACTAGTGTTTTATACAGTTCCAGCATAACCGCCCTGCTTTTATATTCTATGCCTCGGTTAATAAAGCAAAGTTCTTTTTCCTGCTTGTTTCCAGTTCTAACGTAAGGTCTTCGACCCGAAACGTTGGCTCGGTTTCTCTCTCCACGGATGTTGCCCTGGCCTGCTGACTTTATCCAGCGTTTTCTGTTGTTATTTCAGATTTCCAGCATCCGCAGTATTTTGCTATTGTAAAGTATCCTGTATGCCTTCTTAACTACCTTATCTACCTGTCCTGCTGCCTTCAGGGATCTGTGGACTTGCACTCCAATGTCCCTCTGTTGTTCTTCTATACTTCTCAGTGTCCTACCATTTATTGTGTATTCCCATTAGTTGGGACAATGGGGAAGCATTGTCGGTGCGGCAACATCCCATGAGAGGTGTTAATATCAGACTGGCCAGAACAATTGAGGCACCCAAGATCACATTAACCATCTGGGATGGTCTCAATTTCCCCTCATGCTCCTTTGAAGTGCTAGGCAGGAAACTACAGTTTAAGTTGACCAATAGTCAAACAAACAGGATGGCCATTTTCTGTTGGACAGAGGTGATGGTTGAGGAAATGGGATAAAGCTATTGAATTGCCTCTCCAGGGGTCGAGAATGCAGACTGCAGCTTTCTTGTTCCTTGGGGTTAAAAGCAGATGCAAGCTTGCAGTTCAAGTTGCAGGGTCAAAACTGGGAGTCACACCGCAACGGAGGAAGGCACAGCTTGACTGGGGACTGGCATACGGGGCATTGGGCCTTACCCAGGATAGGAGCGGGTAATATCAGTCCTGGCCCTATTCTGTTAACTACCACTTAAATACTTGCAGGCATTGATATTTTACTAAATAACAACAGAAAATGCTGGAAAAACTCAGCAGGCCAGGCAACATCCGTGGAGAGAAAATAGAGTCAACGTTTCAGGTGAAAACCCTTTATCAAGACTAAAGAAGCACAGGAAATGAAATAGGTTAAGAGGCCAGGCTGGGAGAGAACAAAAGAGAAGAGACATTAAGAGGTATTCAAAACGAGACGAGATGGTGATAGGACTAGCGGAGACAAAAGACAGCTCTAGATTAGGTGTGAAATGTTCTGGCAGAATGGGAGACAGCTGCCATGTGGGAGAGAGAAAAAGGGGGGGGGAAAGGGCCAAAACAAAGGTGTGGATAAAAAATAAGTAAAATTGTAATGGGGGCCGAGGTTATGATCTGAAATTGTTGAACTCGATATTGAGTCCGGAAGGCTGCAAAGTGCCTAATCGGAAGATGAGGTGCTGTTCCTCGAGTTTACGTTGAGCTTCCATGGAACAATGCAAGAGGCCAAGGACGGTGAGGTCTGAGTGGGAATGGAGCGATGAATTAAAATGACAGGCGACCGGAATATTTTACTAGTTGACAATAAAATAGCCACTGTAAACTGTATTGTGCCAGTCTTGAACCATTCCTCCACAAATTGAGAAACCGCACAAGACTCCAGCTGCCATCTCCACTACAATGGGATGGGACGCAGCTTGAGACAGATATCGTGCAATCTCACTGGATCGCTGCTGGCGAGCTGGAAGAACATTTTGCAAGCTTTTGTCCTCTTGGAAATGTAATGGCATTGACCTCTCTCAAGAGATTCAAGAGGCTGGAAAGAATCGCAGACAGGTTGGACATTCTCAATCAACTGCACAAATTGTATCTGGTTGGACAGGAATGTAATTTCAGTTTGGAAAGAGTGACGTTCCGTGCGGTCAATCCAAGCTCACAGTTTGAAGCTGCGCTTCTCATTTCCTGGAAAAGTTCTGCTGCAAATTTTGGTTTTCTTGGAAAAAGAGGCTGGAAAATAGAAGAGTGACTAACACTTCAAAAGTTGGCTGTGAAGCGCTGTGGGACATCCCGAGCTTGTGCAAGGCGCTGTAGAAATGAAAGTCTTTCCTTCTGTTGACTGAAGAAGTTTCGGGGAATGGTGCTGAGACACAGAAGAGGAGGGGCAGCATGACTGTAATGTTATCTTAATAACGTAATTACGAGTCTCCCAAGCAGTTGTAGTGGAGTGCCATTTATTCAGTCCTGACTCTCTGTCCCGTAGTACAGTACTTCAAGCATGGCCAAGATGGCGTCGGATCCCACCCCCAGATATGACATCAGCCGTCAACCAGCTGTCAATCAAACCCCGCTGCCTTTACGACAGCTACGGTTATCCATACATCTTCCCCCTTCAATGAAGACATAACACAGTAACAACATAACATAACACATAGAACACTTGTTAACATCATATAGAAACAGTCAGTGTAACTACACCGTTGAACTAATTGCAGGTAGGTATAAACCATACCCACACCCAGGAGTCCATTAACTGTTTACAGTCCTATCAATCCCTGTCTACAGGTCAAGTTTAGCTACAGGCTTTCTGGTGCGCTGTGACCTGCGTGGCTGAACGGGTGTTTGCTGAACCACCCCAGTTGTATCCCTTAAGTTCATGTCTGTACCACACAGGTCCCTTGTCACATTATCACTACTGTGTCCTTCGTCACTTTGTGGCATTTCCCTCATCTCATCTCTTTGTGGCATTTCCCTCATCTCGTCATCCTCTCCGTCCTCCTGAGGCTGAAAGGTCTGTGTGGTTTTCACTAGGTGCCTCCTGTTAAACACATTGCCGTTCTCTGTCATGACACTGTATGACCTGGGGGCGACCTGTTGTAGAACGGTGGCTCTTTTAGGCCATGACTCAGGCCCTTCAATGCGAACTATATCTTTCTCCTGTAGAGGCACTAGTGTAGTGGCTGTGAGGTCATGAAGTGTTTTTTGTTTCTGTTGTAGTTTCTGAGCCTTGTCTGCCCACACCTCATCTCTGTGGTCAGGTGTGACATAACTGGGAAGTCGTGTACGGATTTTCACGGTGGCATAGTGGTTAGCACTGTTGCCTCACAGCGCCAGGGACCCGGGTTCAAATCCGGCCTCGGGTGACTGTCTGTGTGGAGTTTGCACATTCTCCCCGTGTTTGCGTGGGTTTTCTCCGGGTGCTCCGGTTTCCTCCCACAGTCCAAAGATGTGCGGGTTAGGTTGATTGGCCATGATAAAAAATTGGCCCTTAGTGTTAGGGGGGATTAAATACGTGGGGTTACGGGGATAGGGCTTGGGTGGGATGGCTGTCGGTGTAGGGACCGGGTGCTAGGGTTTGGATGATCAGCCATGATCTCGTTGAATGGCGGAGCAGGCTCGAAGGGCCGAATGGCCTACTCCTGCTCCTATCTTCTATGTTTCTATGTTATGTAAGAGCTCAGCTGGAGACTTGCCACTTGCTAGCGGGCCCGCCCTGTACGACATCAGGGCCAGGTATGGGTCAGTGTTGCTGTGTGCTGCTTTCTTTAATAGTCTTTGGTATGGATGTTTGTGCTTTTATTTTCAAGTCCGTCAAAAAAAATCAAAGGATTCTCCTTGCTTTTGCACGCGGGAGTGAAACACGAATCTCTTATACGTTTCATTCTTTTTTGGAGTGCAGTATTTGTCGAACCGTTCTATCACCTTGTCCAGATCATTTTTATCATCTCTGGCTGCAAACGTAAATGTGTTAAACAGCTCGATTGCCTGCGAGCCAGCCACTGGTAGCAACAAAGCTACTTCACGTGTTCCAGAGCTAGTCGAAGCGTCAATCACTGTGAGGTAGAGAAGAAAGCGTTGCTTGAAGACACGCCAATTTTCATCCACATTTCCTTCTAGTTGCAGGCTAGCCGGAGGTTTTATTCCTTCCATTGTTGTAGTATGTCCTTATCGTGAGTTCTATAAATCCTGGTACCATGTAATGTTATCTTAATAACGTAATTACGAGTCTCCCAAGCAGTTGTAGTGGAGTGCCATTTATTCAGTCCTGACTCTGTGTCCCGTAGTACAGTACTTCAAGCATGGCCAAGATGGCGTCGGATCCCGCCCCTGGATATGACATCAGCTGTCAATCAAACCCCGCTGTCTTTACGACAGCTAGTTATCCGTACAATGACTGTGTGTAAAGTTTCTAAATGACTCGGAATCCCGAGACTGTTTTAATATTGCGTCACACACAACACCCTCCAGGATACTGAGACTGGGAGAAATATCGGCAAAAATAGATTCCCCACCCATGCTTTGCAGCATCCAATTCCACACATTCCACGGGAAAATCAATCTCCCACCCCAGCAACTTGATCTCTTTTGGGTTTTTATACAACATGTGACCGGCGTTAATCGTTTATTTTGCATTTCAAATTCTCTGGTTCAATGCGGGAGCAGCACCCTCGCCTGGTTTGTGATTTGGGGGGCTCGCAGGAATATTCGGAGTCATGTCTCAGAACCCCCCCCAGGACCCTGTGCTTCTTGCTCACACAGAGAGGAAGCGCTGCATCGTTCATTGAAATATTCCATGTCCATGTGCTTTCTGAATGACTCAAGGGCACGATAATTACAGCAGCATGATCCCATGAGGGAGTGGGTAAGGTTAGCCACTCAACTCCTGCTTTATTGAGGCTGGCAGAGCGCCAGGCTGATCATCAGACTGCACCACACAATGATGTAGGACACCTCACCTGCAACTCAGTTTATGCGCAGTCTAAAAATATCTTCTGGAAGCAAGGAAATAGCAATGTTAAATGCAGCTGGCTGTTTGCACACCCATTTTATTGGTGCAATTAGATCACGATTACTTATCTATCTACACAGCACATCACATTCTAAAGACTGAGCCCAGAAGTCATCCAAAAAGCTCAGGAATCCAAGAGTCGCTTTAATCTGCAACAGTGAATCACCTCTATCAGCAAGACTCACCTTACAAAATATTCAAGAGAGTGTGAGAGAGAGAGAGAGAGAAAAAGGGGGAGAGAAGAGAGAGCGGGAGAGAAGACAGGGGAGATGAGGGCGATGGGGGAAGAGAGAGAGTGAAGGGGAGAGAGCGAAAGGGAGAGAGAGCAAAGGAGAGAGAGAGAGCGAAAAAGAGAGTGCAAAGGAGAGAGAGAGAAGGCGAGAGAGCGAAGGAGAGAGAGAGAGAGAGAGAGAGAAGGGGGAGAGAGCGAAGGTGAGACAGAGTGAAGGAGAGAGGGAGTGAAGGAGAGAGGGAGCGAAGGAGCGAGACAAAGGAGCGAGAGTGAAGGAGAGAGAGAGAAGGAGAGAGAGCGAAGGAGAGAGAGCGAAGGAGAGAGAGAGCGAAGGAGAGAGAGCGAAGGAGAGAGAGAGAAGGAGAGAGAGAGCGAAGGAGAGAGAGAGCAAAGGGGAGAAAGAGCGAAGGAGAGAGAGAGCGAAGGAGAGAGAGAGCGAAGGAGAGAGAGTGAAGGAGAGAGAGAGCGAAGGAGAGAGAGAGCGAAGGAGAGAGAGCGAAGGAGAGGGAGAGAGCGAAGGAGAGAAAGAGCGAAGGAGAGAAAGAGCGAAGGAGAGAGAGAGCGAAGGAGAGAGAGAGAGCGAAGGAGAGAGCGAAGGAGAGAGAGAGCGAAGGAGAGAGAGAGCGAAGGAGAGAGAGAGCGAAGGAGGGAGAGAGCGAAGGAGAGAGAGAGGGAAGGAGAGAGAGAGCGAGGGAGAGAGAGAGTGAAGGAGAGAGAGAGCGAAGGAGAGAGAGAGCGAAGGAGAGAGAGAGGGAAGGAGAGAGAAAGTGAGGGAGAGAGAGAGCGAAGGAGAGAGAGAGCGAAGGGGAGAGGGAGTGAAGGAGAGAGAGAGCTAAGGAGAGAGAGTGCGAAGGAGAGAGAGAGCTAAGGAGAGAGAGAGCGAAGGAGAGAGAGATAGCGAAGGTGAGAGAGAGCGAAGGAGAGAGAGAGCAAAGGAGAGAGAGCGAAGGAGAGAGAGCGCGAAGGAGAGAGAGCGAAGGAGAGAGAAAGCGAAGGAGAGAGAGAGCGAAAGAGAGAGCGAGCGAAGGAGAGAGAGAGCGAAGGAGAAAGAGAGCGAAGGAGAGAGAGAGCGAAGGAGAGAGAGAGCGAAGGAGAGAGCGAAGGAGAGAGAGCGAAGGAGAAAGAGAGCGAAGGAGAGAGAGAGCGAAGGAGAGAGAGAGCGAAGGAGAGAGAGAGAGAAGGAGAGAGAGAGCGAAGGAGAGAGAGAGCGAAGGAGAGAGAGAGCGAAGGAGGGAGAGAGTGAAGGAGAGAGAGAGTGAAGGAGAGAGAGAGCGAAGGAGGGAGAGAGCGAAGGAGAGAGAGAGGGAAGGAGAGAGAGAGCGAGGGAGAGAGAGAGCGAAGGAGAGAGAGAGCGAAGGAGGGAGAGAGCAAAGGAGAGAGAGAGGGAAGGAGAGAGAGAGCGAGGGAGAGAGAGAGCAAAGGAGAGAGAGAGCGAAGGAGAGAGAGATAGCGAAGGAGAGAGAGAGCGAAGGAGAGAGAGAGCGAAGGACAGAGAGAGCGAAGGGGAGAGAGAGCGAAGGACAGAGAGAGCGAAGGAGAGAGAGAGCGAAGGAGAGACAGAGCGAAGGAGAGACAGAGCGAAGGAGAGAGAGAGCGAAGGAGAGAGAGAGCGAAGGAGAGAGCGAAAGAGAGAGAGAGCGAAGGAGAAAGAGAGCGAAGGAGAGAGAGAGCGAAGGAGAGAGAGAGCGAAGGAGAGAGCGAAGGAGAGAGAGAGCGAAGGAGAAAGAGAGCGAAGGAGAGAGAGAGCGAAGGAGAGAGAGAGCGAAGGAGAGAGAGAGAGAAGGAGGGAGAGAGCGAAGGAGAGAGAGAGCGAAGGAGGGAGAGAGCGAAGGAGAGAGAGAGGGAAGGAGAGAGAGAGCGAGGGAGAGAGAGCGAAGGAGAGAGAGAGCGAAGGAGAGAGAGAGCGAAGGAGGGAGAGAGCGAAGGAGAGAGAGAGGGAAGGAGAGAGAGAGCGAGGGACAGAGAGAGCGAAGGAGAGAGAGAGCGAAGGAGAGAGAGATAGCGAAGGAGAGAGAGAGCGAAGGAGAGAGAGAGAGCGAAGGACAGAGAGAGCGAAGGGGAGAGAGAGCGAAGGACAGAGAGAGCGAAGGAGAGAGAGAGCGAAGGAGAGAAAGAGCGAAGGAGAGACAGAGCGAAGGAGAGAGAGAGCGAAGGAGAGAGAGAGCGAAGGAGAGAGCGAAAGAGAGAGAGAGCGAAGGAGAAAGAGAGCGAAGGAGAGAGAGAGCGAAGGAGAGAGAGAGCGAAGGAGAGAGCGAAGGAGAGAGAGAGCGAAGGAGAGAGAGAGCGAAGGAGAGAGAGAGAGAAGGAGAGAGAGAGCGAAGGAGAGAGAGAGCGAAGGAGAGAGAGCGCGAAGGAGGGAGAGAGTGAAGGAGAGAGAGAGTGAAGGAGAGAGAGAGCGAAGGAGGGAGAGAGCGAAGGAGAGAGAGAGGGAAGGAGAGAGAGAGCGAGGGAGAGAGAGAGCGAAGGAGAGAGAGCGAAGGAGAGAGAGAGCGAAGGAGGGAGAGAGCGAAGGAGGGAGAGAGCGAAGGAGAGAGAGAGGGAAGGAGAGAGAGAGCGAGGGAGAGAGAGAGCGAAGGAGAGAGAGATAGCGAAGGAGAGAGAGAGCGAAGGAGAGAGAGAGCGAAGGAGATAGAGAGCGAAGGAGAGAGAGAGCGAAGGAGAGAGAGAGCGGAGGAGAGAGAGCGAAGGAGAGAGAGAGCGAAGGAGAGAGAGAGCGAAGGAGACACCGAAGGAGAGAGAGAGGGAAGGAGAGAGAGAGCGAGGGAGAGAGAGAGGGAAGGAGAGAGAGAGCGAAGGAGAGAGAGAGGGAAGGAGAGAGAGAGCGAGGGAGAGAGAGAGCGAAGGAGAGAGAGAGCGAAGGAGAGAGAGATAGCGAAGGTGAGAGAGAGCGAAGGAGAGAGAGAGCGAAGGAGAGAGAGAGCGATGGAGAGAGAGAGCGAAGGAGAGAGAGAGCGAAGGAGAGAGAGCGAAGGAGAGAGAGAGCGAAGGAGAGAGAGAGCGAAGGAGAGAGAGCGAAGGAGAGAGAGCGAAGGAGAGAGAGAGCGAAGGAGAGACCAAGGAGAGAGAGAGCGAAGGAGGGAGAGAGCAAAGGAGAGAGAGAGCGAAGGAGAGAGAGAGCGAAGGAGAGAGAGAGTGAAGGAGTGAGAGAGCGAAGGAGAGAGAGAGCGAAGGAGAGAGAGAGCGAAGGAGAGAGAGAGCGACAGAGAGAGAGAGCGAAGGAGAGAGAGAGCGAAGGAGAGAGAGAGAGCGAAGGAGAGAGAGCGAAGGAGAGAGAGAGCGAAGGAGAGAGAGTGAAGGAGAGAGAGCGAAGGCGAGAGAGAGCGAAGGAGAGAGCGAAGGAGAGAGAGAGCGAAGGAGAGAGAGAGGGAAGGACAGAGAGAGCGAAGGAGAGAGAGAGAGAAGGAGAAAGAGAGTGAAGGAGAGAGAGAGCGAAGGAGAGAGAGAGCAAAGGAGAGAGAGAGCGAAGGAGAGAGAGCGAAGGAGAGAGAGAGCAAAGGAGAGAGAGAGCGAAGGAGAGAGCGAGCAAAGGAGAGAGAGAGAGCGAAGGTGAGAGAGAGAGCGAAGGAGAGAGAGAGCGAAGGACAGAGAGCGAAGGAGAGCAAGAGGGAAGGATAGAGAGAGCGAAGGAGAGAGAGACAGAAGGAGAGAGAGAGCGAAGGAGAGAGAGAGCGAAGGAGAGAGAGAGGGAAGGACACAGAGAGCGAAGGAGAGAGAGAGAGAAGGAGAGAGCGAGCAAAGGAGAGAGAGAGCGAAGGAGAGAGAGAGCGAAGGGGAGCGAGAACGAAGGAGAGGGAGAGCGAAGGAGAGAGAGAGCGAAGGAGAGAGAGAGGGAAGGAGAGAGAGAGGGAAGGAGAGAGAGAGCGAAGGAGAGAGAGAGCGAAGGAGAGAGAGCGAAGGAGGGAGAGAGCAAAGGAGAGCGAGAGCGAAGGAGAGAGAGAGCGAAGGAGAGAGAGAGCAAAGGAGAGAGAGCGAAGGAGAGAGAGCGCGAAGGAGAGAGAGCGAAGGAGAGAGAAAGCGAAGGAGAGAGAGAGCGAAAGAGAGAGCGAGCGAAGGAGAGAGAGAGCGAAGGAGAAAGAGAGCGAAGGAGAGAGAGAGCGAAGGAGAGAGAGAGCGAAGGAGAGAGCGAAGGAGAGAGAGCGAAGGAGAAAGAGAGCGAAGGAGAGAGAGAGCGAAGGAGAGAGAGAGCGAAGGAGAGAGAGAGAGAAGGAGAGAGAGAGCGAAGGAGAGAGAGAGCGAAGGAGAGAGAGAGCGAAGGAGGGAGAGAGTGAAGGAGAGAGAGAGTGAAGGAGAGAGAGAGCGAAGGAGGGAGAGAGCGAAGGAGAGAGAGAGGGAAGGAGAGAGAGAGCGAGGGAGAGAGAGAGCGAAGGAGAGAGAGAGCGAAGGAGGGAGAGAGCAAAGGAGAGAGAGAGGGAAGGAGAGAGAGAGCGAGGGAGAGAGAGAGCAAAGGAGAGAGAGAGCGAAGGAGAGAGAGATAGCGAAGGAGAGAGAGAGCGAAGGAGAGAGAGAGCGAAGGACAGAGAGAGCGAAGGGGAGAGAGAGCGAAGGACAGAGAGAGCGAAGGAGAGAGAGAGCGAAGGAGAGACAGAGCGAAGGAGAGACAGAGCGAAGGAGAGAGAGAGCGAAGGAGAGAGAGAGCGAAGGAGAGAGCGAAAGAGAGAGAGAGCGAAGGAGAAAGAGAGCGAAGGAGAGAGAGAGCGAAGGAGAGAGAGAGCGAAGGAGAGAGCGAAGGAGAGAGAGAGCGAAGGAGAAAGAGAGCGAAGGAGAGAGAGAGCGAAGGAGAGAGAGAGCGAAGGAGAGAGAGAGAGAAGGAGGGAGAGAGCGAAGGAGAGAGAGAGCGAAGGAGGGAGAGAGCGAAGGAGAGAGAGAGGGAAGGAGAGAGAGAGCGAGGGAGAGAGAGCGAAGGAGAGAGAGAGCGAAGGAGAGAGAGAGCGAAGGAGGGAGAGAGCGAAGGAGAGAGAGAGGGAAGGAGAGAGAGAGCAAGGGACAGAGAGAGCGAAGGAGAGAGAGAGCGAAGGAGAGAGAGATAGCGAAGGAGAGAGAGAGCGAAGGAGAGAGAGAGAGCGAAGGACAGAGAGAGCGAAGGGGAGAGAGAGCGAAGGACAGAGAGAGCGAAGGAGAGAGAGAGCGAAGGAGAGAAAGAGCGAAGGAGAGACAGAGCGAAGGAGAGAGAGAGCGAAGGAGAGAGAGAGCGAAGGAGAGAGCGAAAGAGAGAGAGAGCGAAGGAGAAAGAGAGCGAAGGAGAGAGAGAGCGAAGGAGAGAGAGAGCGAAGGAGAGAGCGAAGGAGAGAGAGAGCGAAGGAGAGAGAGAGCGAAGGAGAGAGAGAGAGAAGGAGAGAGAGAGCGAAGGAGAGAGAGAGCGAAGGAGAGAGAGCGCGAAGGAGGGAGAGAGTGAAGGAGAGAGAGAGTGAAGGAGAGAGAGAGCGAAGGAGGGAGAGAGCGAAGGAGAGAGAGAGGGAAGGAGAGAGAGAGCGAGGGAGAGAGAGAGCGAAGGAGAGAGAGAGCGAAGGAGAGAGAGAGCGAAGGAGGGAGAGAGCGAAGGAGGGAGAGAGCGAAGGAGAGAGAGAGGGAAGGAGAGAGAGAGCGAGGGAGAGAGAGAGCGAAGGAGAGAGAGATAGCGAAGGAGAGAGAGAGCGAAGGAGAGAGAGAGCGAAGGAGAGAGAGAGCGAAGGAGAGAGAGCGAAGGAGAGAGAGAGCGGAGGAGAGAGAGCGAAGGAGAGAGAGAGCGAAGGAGAGAGAGAGCGAAGGAGACACCGAAGGAGAGAGAGAGGGAAGGAGAGAGAGAGCGAGGGAGAGAGAGAGGGAAGGAGAGAGAGAGCGAAGGAGAGAGAGAGGGAAGGAGAGAGAGAGCGAGGGAGAGAGAGAGCGAAGGAGAGAGAGAGCGAAGGAGAGAGAGATAGCGAAGGTGAGAGAGAGCGAAGGAGAGAGAGAGCGAAGGAGAGAGAGAGCGATGGAGAGAGAGAGCGAAGGAGAGAGAGAGCGAAGGAGAGAGAGCGAAGGAGAGAGAGAGCGAAGGAGAGAGAGAGCGAAGGAGAGAGAGCGAAGGAGAGAGAGCGAAGGAGAGAGAGAGCGAAGGAGAGACCAAGGAGAGAGAGAGCGAAGGAGGGAGAGAGCAAAGGAGAGAGAGAGCGAAGGAGAGAGAGAGCGAAGGAGAGAGAGAGTGAAGGAGTGAGAGAGCGAAGGAGAGAGAGAGCGAAGGAGAGAGAGAGCGAAGGAGAGAGAGAGCGACAGAGAGAGAGAGCGAAGGAGAGAGAGAGCGAAGGAGAGAGAGAGAGCGAAGGAGAGAGAGCGAAGGAGAGAGAGAGCGAAGGAGAGAGAGTGAAGGAGAGAGAGCGAAGGCGAGAGAGAGCGAAGGAGAGAGCGAAGGAGAGAGAGAGCGAAGGAGAGAGAGAGGGAAGGATAGAGAGAGCGAAGGAGAGAGAGAGAGAAGGAGAAAGAGAGTGAAGGAGAGAGAGAGCGAAGGAGAGAGAGAGCAAAGGAGAGAGAGAGCGAAGGAGAGAGAGCGAAGGAGAGAGAGAGCAAAGGAGAGAGAGAGCGAAGGAGAGAGCGAGCAAAGGAGAGAGAGAGAGCGAAGGTGAGAGAGAGAGCGAAGGAGAGAGAGAGCGAAGGACAGAGAGCGAAGGAGAGCAAGAGGGAAGGATAGAGAGAGCGAAGGAGAGAGAGACAGAAGGAGAGAGAGAGCGAAGGAGAGAGAGAGCGAAGGAGAGAGAGAGGGAAGGACACAGAGAGCGAAGGAGAGAGAGAGAGAAGGAGAGAGCGAGCAAAGGAGAGAGAGAGCGAAGGAGAGAGAGAGCGAAGGGGAGCGAGAACGAAGGAGAGGGAGAGCGAAGGAGAGAGAGAGCGAAGGAGAGAGAGAGGGAAGGAGAGAGAGAGGGAAGGAGAGAGAGAGCGAAGGAGAGAGAGAGCGAAGGAGAGAGAGCGAAGGAGGGAGAGAGCAAAGGAGAGCGAGAGCGAAGGAGAGAGAGAGCGAAGGAGAGAGAGTGCGAAGGAGAGAGAGAGCGAAGGAGAGAGAGAGGGAAGGAGAGAGAGAGGGAAGGAGAGAGAGAGCGAAGGAGAGAGAGAGCGAAGGAGAGAGAGAGAGCGAAGGAGAGAGAGAGCGAAGGAGAGAGAGAGAGCGAAGGAGAGAGAGCGAAGGAGAGAGAGAGCGAAGGAGAGAGAGAGAGAAGGAGAGAGAGAGTGAAGGAGAGAGACAGCAAAGGAGAGAGAGAGCGAAGGAGAGAGAGAGGGAAGGAGAGAGAGAGGGAAGGAGAGAGAGAGCGAAGGAGAGAGAGAGAGAGAAGGAGAGAGAGAGCGAAGGAGAGAGAGAGCGAAGGAGAGAAAGAGCGAAGGAGAGAAAGAGAGAAGGAGAGAGAGAGCGAAGGAGAGAGAGAGCGAAGGAGAGAGAGAGCGAAGGAGAGAGAGAGCGAAGGAGAGAGAGCGAAGGAGAGAGAGAGCGAAGGAGACAGATAGCGAAGGAGAGAGAGCGAAGAAGAGAGAGAGGGAAGGAGAGAGAGAGCGAAGGAGAGAGAGAAAGAAGGAGAGAGAGAGCGAAGGAGAGAGAGAGGGAAGGAGAGAGCGAGCGAAGGAGAGAGAGAGCGAAGGAGAGAGAGAGGGAAGGAGAGAGCGAGCGAAGGAGAGAGAGAGGGAAGGAGAGAGCGAGCGAAGGAGAGAGAGAGGGAAGGAGAGAGAGCGAAGGAGAGAGAGAGGGAAGGAGAGAGAGTGAAGGAGAGAGAGAGCGAAGGAGAGAGAGAGCGAAGGAGAGAGAGCGAAGGAGAGAGAGAGGGAAGGAGAGAGAGCGAAGGAGAGAGAGTGCGAAGGAGAGAGAGAGCGAAGGAGGGAGAGAGCGAAGGAGAGAGAGCGAAGGAGAGAGAGAGTGAAGGAGAGAGAGAGCGAAGGAGAGAGAGAGCGAAGGAGAGGGAGAGTGAAGGAGAGAGTGAGCGAAGGAGAGCGTAGGAGAGAGAGAGAGCGAAGGAGAGAGAGAGCGAAGGTGAGAGAGAGCGAAGCATAGAGAGAGTGAAGGAGAGAGAGAGCGAAGGAGAGAGAGCGACGGAGAGAGAGAGCGAAGGAGAGAGAGAACGAAGGGGAGAGAGCGAAGGAGAGAGAGAGCGAAGGAGAGAGAGAGCGAAGGAGAGAGAGCGCGAAGGAGAGAGAGAGCGAAGGAGAGAAAAAGAGCGATGGAGAGAGAGAGCGAAGTAGAGAGAGAGAGAAGGAGAGATAGAGCGAAGGAGGGTGAGAGCGAAGGAGACAGAGAGCGAAGGAGAGAGAGGGCGAAGGAGAGAGAGAGCGAAGGAGGCAGAGCGAAGGAGAGAGAGAGCGAAGGAGAGAGAGCGAAGGACGGAGAGCGAAGGAGAGAGAGAGCGAAGGAGAGAGAGAGCGAAGGAGAGAGCGAAGGAGAGAGAGAGCGAAGGAGAGAGAGAGCGAAGGAGAGAGAGAGAGGAGAGAGAGAGTGAAGGAGAGAGAGAGCGAAGGAGAGAGAGAGCAAAGGAGAGAGAGAGCAAAGGAGAGAGAGAGCGAAGGAGAGAGAGAGAGAAGGAGAGCGAAAGCAAAGGAGAGAGAGAGTGAAGGGGGAGAGAGAGCGAAGGAGAGAGAGAGCGAAGGAGAGAGAGAGGGAAGGAGAGAGAGAGGGAAGGAGAGAGCGAGCGAAGGAGAGAGAGAGCAAAGGAGAGAGAGAGGGAAGGAGAGAGCGAGCGAAGGAGAGAGAGCGAAGGAGAGAGAGAGTGAAGGAGCGAGCGAGCGAAGGAGAGAGAGAGCGAAGGGGGAGAGAGAGCAAAGGAGAGAGAGAGAGAGCAAAGGAGAGACCCCTTTAGATGTCACACCAGCCATCGCAAATCGGAACAACCTTGATCGTGAAATAAATAAAAGCGGTAGGGAGGTAGTGCAACTCTGCCGAGCCTTAGGCCTGTACATAGTTAACGGTAGGTTCAGAGGGGACTCCTTTGGGAGACTCACATACTCCTCAACTCTTGGGTCTAGTGTGGTGGACTATACAATCACTGACCTGGACCCCTGCGATATCAACTCATTCACTGTCAGGCAGCAATCCCCCCTCTCAGACCATAACCAAATAAATATGTACCTTAAACTTTCTGCCCAAACTACAGACACAAAAAAGGAACCCAGTAAGCTCCATAAAATAAACCAGACATACAGATGGGCCCCAGACAGTGGAGAAAAATTCATCACAGCACTAAAGTCACCTGACCTCACAAGTAAAATATCAAAATGTAAAGAAAACCCATACAAGATCACCAGAGATGGTGTAAACATGGCCATAGAGGATATAAATATGATCTTCCATGAGGCAGCTGTAAAAGCCAACCTTGTGAAACAGAAGAGGAAGCGTCACAAAAGACAAAATAAAAATAAGAAATGGTTTGACCACGAATGCAAAAATGCCAGAAAAGACCTGAGAAAAATATCAAACCAAAAGCATCGCCAACCAAACAATCCGGACCTACGTACTAGATACAATGAAACCCTCAAAAGATATAAACACACCATTAGGAACAAAACACAAAACTATACCCACAAAATACTCGAAGAAATTGAAAACTCCACCAATCCAAAACAATTCTGGGAAATGTGGAATAACCTGAGTACAACACAATTGCAAGCATTACCAATCCAAGATGGCGACATCTGGAGAACACATTTTGAAAACCTCTACAAAGACATCCCAATAAACGAAACAAACCCAAGTCAACATCAGGTCACAGAAAAACTCCACACATTAGAAGCAACAATTAAAGACAACCAAAACCCTCTAGACTCCCCAATCACATGGAAAGAACTGGCCACAAAAACAAAATCTCTCCACCTAAAGAAAGCCTGTGGCCCAGACAACATCAAAAATGAAATGCTCAAGTTCAGCAATATGGAGATGCAGGGTGCGATACTCAAACTATTCAACATCATATTACGCTCAGGCTGTTTTCCCGATATCTGGTGCCAAGGACTAATCTCCCCCATATATAAAAGTGGAAACAAATCAGACCCAAATAACTACCGCGGCATCTGTGTCAACAGTTGTCTAGGGAAGTTATTCTGCAGTATTCTAAATAGTAGATTACTTGATTTTCTTAACAAACATAATATCCTCAGAAAAAACCAAATAGGCTTTCTTCCAAAACACCGCACAGCCGACCATATCTATACCCTTCACACCCTCATTGGAAAACATATACACCAAACAAAAAATGGGAAAATATTCGCCTGTTTCATCGACTTCAAGAAAGCCTTTGACTCTATATGGCACGAAGGGCTCTATTATAAACTTCTTCAGTGTGGAATAGGGGGCAAAGTCTATGACCTTATTAAATCAATGTATCTGAAAAACAAATGCGGGGTCAAAATTGGAGACAAACGCACCGATTTCTTCACCCAGAGAAGAGGCGTCCGGCAGGGCTGCAATTTGAGCCCGACCCTGTTCAACATATACATAAATGAATTAGCAGACATGCTGGAGCAAAGCGAGTCACCAGGTCTCCGTCGCCTGGATGGAGAAGTGAAATCCCTGTTCTATGCGGACGACCTGGTTCTGCTGTCTCCCACAGAACAGGGATTACAGCAACAACTAGACCTACTCGACAAATACTGCCAAAATTGGGCTCTAACAGTAAATCTAAAGAAAACCAACATCATGATTTTTCAAAAAAGGCCCAGATGTCAGGAAAACAAATACCAGTTTACCCTCAGTGATACCACTATAGGACACACTATGAGCTACACCTACCTTGGTCTAACTATTACAGCATCAGGGAGCTTCAGCATAGCAGTGAATGCACTAAAAGAAAAAGCCCGAAGAGCCCTATATGCAATAAAAAGAAAATTCTACAACATCCAAATCCCAATCAAAATCTGGCTCAAAATATTTGACAGCATAATCCTGCCCATTGCACTGTACGGTAGCGAAGTATGGGGCCCGCTAAATCACCAAAGCTACACTAAATGGGAAAAACACACAATAGAAGCCCTACATGCAGAATTCTGCCGAAGCATCCTTCGCACCCAAAGAAAAACGCCAACAAATGCATGCAGAGCCGAACTAGGCAGATACCCACTGATAATAAACATCCAAAAACGAGCACTAAACTTCCTAAATCACCTCAAATCTAGCTCCCCAGACACCCTTCATTTCAAAGCCTTTCAGACCCAAGAGCTAAACCCAGAAAAGAGTCCCCTGAGTCAGCTGCTACTGAAACTAAGTACTCAGCCGGACCCTGACCAGCCCCAGACCAACACAGCCGTCCAAACACCAATCCGAGTGAACCAAATCATTAAAAAATGCAAAGAAACCTACCTGGAACATTGGAACAAAATAACCGAAAGCCAAAGCAGATTAGAATGTTACCGGGCCCTAAAAAGAGAATATAAACTGGCAGACTACCTCACGACCATCAGAGACACAAAACAGAGACAGACCCTCACCAGGTACAGACTAAGCGACCACCAACTGGAAATTGAAAAAGGCAGATACAAGAAATCCTGGCAGCCTAGAGAGAATAGAATATGCGATCAATGTCTGGCCGGCGAGGTTGAAACAGAAATGCATTTCCTCCTAAAATGCGAAAAATTCAACACATCAAGAAACATATTATTCAACAAGCTAAGCCAAACAACCCCAGATTTCAAGGAATTGGATGATCTGTCAAAATTGAGATTAGTCCTAGGAGAAGGAGACAGACCATACCTTGGGGCCAAATATGTAACAACATGTCACAACCTGAGGACTGTTTAAAATTAAGACTGTTTATAATTAATATTGAACGTACCAAATGAAGTACAAAGACTGTTTAAAATTAATATTGTTCAAAAGTAATATTGTATGTACCCAACAAATGTCAAATCGATTGACACCTACAGAATGTTAGAAAACTGTACCTTTTTGCAATGTAAGCTTTGGCAATATGGTTCTCTGTAAACTTTCATGCCAATAAAGCATTTGAATTGAATTGAATTGAATTGAGAAGGAGAGAGAGAGGGAAGGAGAGAGAGAGCGAAGGGGGAGAGAGAGCAAAGGAGAGAGAGAGAGAAGGAGAGAGAGAGGGAAGGAGAGAGAGATGGAAGGAGAGAGAGAGCGAAGGAGGGAGAGAGCGAAGGAGGGAGAGAGCGAAGGACAGAGAGAGCGAAGGACAGAGAGAGCGAGGGAGAGAGATCAAAGGAAGAGAGAGCGAAGGAGAGAGAGAGCGAAGGAGAGAGAGAGCAAAGGAGAGAGAGACAGCGAAGGAGAGAGAGAGCGAAGGAGAGAGAGAGCGAAGGAGAGAGAGAGCGAAGGAGAGAGACCGAAGGAGAGAGAGAGCGAAGGAGAGAGCGAGCGAAGGAGAGAGAGCGAAGGAGAGAGAGAGCGACAGAGAGAGAGAGCAAAAGAGAGAGAGAGAGCAAAGGAGAGAGAGAGAGCGAAGGAGAGAGAGAGCGAAGGAGGGAGAGAGCGAAGGAGAGAGAGAGCGAAGGAGAGAGAGGAAAGGAGAGAGAGAGCGAAGGAGAGAGAGAGCGAAGGAGAGAGAGAGAGCGAAGGAGAGAGAGAGCAAGGACAGGATGTGCACCTGACTTCATAGACCCACAGGGCAACAACCATGTGTTTGGCCAGACCCCTCTATATGTCACACCAGCCATCGCAAACCGAAACAACCTCGATTGTGTAATAAATAAAAGCGGTAGGGAGGTAGTGCAACTCTGCCGATCCTTAGGCCTGTACATAGTTAACGGTAGGTTCAGAGGGGACTCCTTAGGGAGACTCACATATTCCTCAACTCTTGGGTCTAGTGTGGTGGATTATACAATCACTGACCTGGACCCCTGCGGTATCAACGCATTCACTGTCAGGCAGCAATCCCCCCTCTCAGACCATAACCAAATAAATGTGTACCTTAAACTTTCTGCCCAAACTACAGACACAAAAAAGGAACCCATTAAGCTACATAAAATAAACCAGACATACAGATGGGCCCCAGACAGTGGAGATAAATTCATCACAGCACTAAATTCACCTGATCTCACAAGTAAAATTTCAAAATTTAAAGAAAATCTATATGAGATCACCAGAGATGGTGTAAACATGGCCATAGAGGATATAAATATGATCTTCCATGAGGCAGCTGTAAAAGCCGACCTCGTGATACAGAAGAGGAAGAGTCACAAAAGACATAATAAAAATAAGAAATGGTTTGACCACGAATGCAAAAATGCCAGAAAAGACCTGAGAAAAATATCAAACCAAAAGCATCGGCAACCAAACAATCCGGACCTACGTACTAGATACAATGAAACCCTCAAAAGATATAAACACACCATTAGGAACAAAACACAAAACTATACCCACAAAATACTCGAAGAAATTGAAAACTCCACCAATCCAAAACAATTCTGGGAAATGTGGAATAACCTGAGTACAACACAATTGCAAGCATTACCAATCCAAGATGGCGACATCTGGAGAACACATTTTGAAAACCTCTACAAAGACATCCCAATAAACAAAACAAACCCAAGTCAACATCAGGTCACAGAAAAACTCCACACATTAGAAGCAACAATTAAAGACAACCAAAACCCTCTAGACTCCCCAATCACATGGAAAGAACTGGCCACAAAAACAAAATCTCTCCACCTAAAGAAAGCCTGTGGCCCAGACAACATCAAAAATGAAATGCTCAAGTTCAGCAATATGGAGATGCAGGGTGCGGTACTCAAATTATTCAACATCATATTACGTTCAGGCTGTTTTCCCAATATCTGGTGCCAAGGACTAATCTCCCCCATATATAAAAGCGGAAACAAATCAGACCCAAATAACTACCGCGGCATCTGTGTCAACAGTTGTCTAGGGAAGTTATTCTGCAGTATTCTAAACAGTAGATTACTTGATTTTCTTAACAAACATAATATCCTCAGAAAAAACCAAATAGGCTTTCTTCCAAAACACCGCACCGCCGACCATATCTATACCCTTCACACCCTCATTGAAAAACATAAACACCAAACAAAAAATGGGAAAATATTCGCCTGTTTCATCGACTTCAAGAAAGCCTTTGACTCTATATGGCACGAAGGGCTCTATTATAAACTTCTTCAGTGTGGAATAGGGGGCAAAGTCTATGACCTTATTAAATCAATGTATCTGAAAAACAAATGCGGGGTCAAAATTGGAGACAAACGCATCGATTTCTTCACCCAGAGAAGAGGCGTCCGACAGGGCTGCAATTTGAGCCCGACCCTGTTCAACATATACATAAATGAATTAGCAGACATGCTGGAGCAAAGCGAGTCACCAGGTCTCCGTCTCCTTGATGGAGAAGTGAAATCCCTGTTCTATGCGGACGACCTGGTTCTGCTGTCTCCCACAGAACAGGGATTACAGCAACAACTAGACCTACTCGACAAATACTGCCAAAATTGGGCTCTAACAGTAAATCTAAAGAAAACCAACATCATGATTTTTCAAAAAAGGCCCAGATGTCAGGAAAACAAATACCAAATTACCCTCAGTGATACCGCTATAGGACACACTATGAGCTACACCTACCTTGGTCTAACTATTACAGCATCAGGGAGCTTCAGCATAGCAGTGAATGCACTAAAAGAAAAAGCCCGAAGAGCCCTATATGCAATAAAAAGAAAATTCTACAACATCCAAATCCCAATCAAAATCTGGCTCAAAATATTTGACAGCATAATCCTGCCCATTGCACTGTACGGTAGTGAAGTATGGGGCCCGCTAAATCACCAAAGCTACACTAAATGGGAAAAACACACAATAGAAGCCCTACATGCAGAATTCTGCCGAAGCATCCTTCGCACCCAAAGAAAAACGCCAACAAATGCATGCAGAGCCGAACTAGGCAGATACCCACTGATAATAAACATCCAAAAACGAGCACTAAACTTCCTAAATCACCTCAAATCTAGCTCCCCAGACACCCTTCATTTCAAAGCCTTTCAGACCCAAGAGCTAAACCCAGAAAAGAGTCCCCTGAGTCAGCTGCTACTGAAACTAAGTACTCAGCCGGACCCTGACCAGCCCCAGACCAACACAGCCGTCCAAACACCAATCTGAGTGAACCAAATCATTAAACAATGCAAAGAAACCTACCTGGAACATTGGAACAAAATAACCGAAAGCCAAAGCAGATTAGAATGTTACCGGGCCCTAAAAAGAGATTATAAACTGGCAGACTACCTCACGACCATCAGAGACACAAAACAGAGACAGACCCTCACCAGGTACAGACTAAGCGACCACCAACTGGAAATTGAAAAAGGCAGATACAAGAAATCCTGGCAGCCTAGAGAGAATAGAATATGCGATCAATGTCTGGCCGGCGAGGTTGAAACAGAAATGCATTTCCTCCTAAAATGCGAAAAATTCAACACATCAAGAAACATATTATTCAACAAGCTAAGCCAAACAACCCCAGATTTCAAGGAATTGGATGACCTGTCAAAATTGAGATTAGTCCTGGGAGAAGGAGACAGACCATACCTTGGGGCCAAATATGTAACAACATGTCACAACCTGAGGACTGTTTAAAAGTAAGACTGTTTAAAATTAATATTGTTAAAAGTAATATTGTATGTACCCAACAAATGTCAAATCGATTGACACCTACAGAATGTTGGAAAACTGTACCTTTTTGCTATGTAAGCTTTGGCAATATGGTTCTCTGAAAACTTTCATGCCAATAAAGCATTTGAATTGGAATTGGAATTGGAGCAAAGGAGAGAGAGGGAAGGACAGAGAGAGCGAAGGAGAGAGAGAGCGAAGGAGAGAGAGCGAAGGAGAGAGAGAGAGCGAAGGAGGGTGAGAGCGAAGGAGAGAGGGAGCGAAGGAGGGAGAGCGAAGGAGAGAGAGAGCGAAGGAGAGTGAGAGCGAAGGAGAGAGAGTGCAAAGGAGAGAGAGAGCGAAGGAGAGAGAGAGCAAAGGAGAGAGCGAGCGAAGGAGAGAGAGCGAAGGAGAGAGAGAGCGAAGGAGAGAGAGAGCAAAGGAGAGAGAGCGAAGGAGAGAGAGAGCGAAGGAGAGAGAGAGCGAAGGAGAGAGAGAGCGAAGGAGAGAGAGAGCGATGGGGAGAGAGAGCGAAGGAGAGAGAGAGCGAATGGGAGAGAGCAAAGGAGAGAGAGAGCGAAGGAGAGAGAGAGCAAAGGAAAGAGAGAGCGAAGGAGAGAGAGAGCGAAGGAGGGAGAGAGCGAAGGAGAGAGAGAGCGATGGGGAGAGAGAGCGAAGGCGAGAGCGAGCGAAGGGGAGAGAGAGCGAAGGAGAGAGAGAGCGAAGGCGAGAGACCGAAGGAGAGAGAGAGCGAAGGAGAGAGAGAGCCAAGGAGAGAGAGTGCGAAGGAGAGAGAGCAAAGGAGAGAGAGAGCGAAGGGGAGAGGGGGAAGGAGAGAGAGAGCGTAGGAATAGAGAGAACGAAGGAGAGAGAGAGCGAAGGAGGGAGAAAGCGAAGGAGAGAGAGAGTGAAGGGGAGAGAGGGAAGGAGAGAGAGAGCGAAGGAATAGAGAGAGCGAAGGAGAGAGAGAGCGAAGGAGGGAGAAAGCGAAGGAGAGAGAGAGTGAAGGAGAGAGAGAGCGAAGGGGAGAGAGCGCGAAGGAGAGAGAGAGCGAAGGAGAGAGAGAGCGAAGGAGAGAGAGGGAAGGAGAGAGAGAGCGAAGGAGAGAGAGAGCAAAGGAGGGAGAAAGCGAAGGGGAGAGAGAGCGAAGGAGAGAGAGAGCGAAGGAGAGAGAGAGCGAAGGAGAGAGAGAGCGAAGGAGAGAGAGCGAAGGAGAGAGAGAGCGAAGGGGAGAGAGAGCGAAGGAGAGAGAGAGCGAAGGAGAGAGAGAGCGAAGGAGAGAGAGAGCGAAGGAGAGAGAGCGAAGGAGAGAGAGAGCGAAGGGGAGAGTGAGCGAAGGAGAGAGAGAGCGAAGGAGGGAGAGAGCGAAGGAGAGAGTGAAGGGGAGAGAGAGCGAAGGGGAGAGAGAGCGAAGGAGGGAGAGAGCGAAGGAGAGAGAGAGCGAAGGAGAGAGAGAGCGAAGGAGAGAGAGAGCGAAGGAGGGAGAGAGCGAAGGAGAGAGTGAAGGGGAGAGAGAGCGAAGGGGAGAGAGGGCGAAGGAGGGAGAGAGCGAAGGAGAGAGAGAGCGAAGGAGAGAGAGAGCGATGGAGAGAGAGAGTGAAGGAGAAAGAGAGAGCGAAGGGGAGAGCGAGCGAAGGAGAGAGAGAGCGAAGGAGAGAGAGAGAGCGAAGGCGAGAGCGAGCGAAGGAGAGAGAGAGCAAAGGAGAGAGCGAAGGAGAGAGTGAAGGAGAGAGAGAGCGAAGGAGAGAGAGAGCGAAGGAGAGAGAGAGAGAAGGAGAGAGAGAGCGAAGGAGAGAGAGAGCGAAGGAGAGAGAGAGAGAGGGAGAGAGAGAGCGAAGGAGAGAGATAGAGCGAAGGAGAGAGAGAGAGAAGGAGAGAGAGAGCGAAGGAGAGAGAGAGCGAAGGGGAGAGAGTGAAGGAGAGAGAGAGCGAAGGAGGGAGAGAGCGAAGGAGGGAGAGAGCGAAGGGCAGAGAGAGCGACGGACAGAGAGAGCGAGGGAGAGAGAGATCGAAGGAAGAGAGAGTGAAGGAGAGAGAGATCGAAGGAGTGATAGAGCAAAGGCGAGAGAGAGAGCGAAGGAGAGAGAGAGTGAAGCAGAGAGCCAGCGAAGGAGAGAGAGCGAATGAGAGAGAGAGCGAAGGAGAGAGAGAGCGAAGGCGAGAGAGAGCAAAGGAGAGAGAGAGCAAAGGAGAGAGAGGGCAAAGGAGAGAGAGAGCGAAGGAGAGAGCGAGCGAAGGAGAGCGGGCGAAGGAGAGAGAGAGCGACGGAGAGAGAGAGCAACGGAGAGAGAGAGAGCGAAGGAGAGAGAGCGCGAAGGAGAGAGAGAGCGAAGGAGGGAGAGAGCGAAGGAGAGAGAGAGCGAAGGAGAGAGAGCGAAGGAGAGAGAGAGCGAAGGAGAGAGAGAGCGATGGAGAGAGAGAGAGCAAAGGAGAGAGAGAGCGAAAGAGAGAGAGGGAAGGACAGAGAGAGCGAAGGAGAGAGTGAGCGAAGGAGAGAGAGCGAAGGAGAGAGAGAGAGCGAAGGAGGGCGAGAGCGAAGGAGAGAGAGAGTGAAGGAGAGAAAGAGCGAAGGAGAGAGAGAGTGAAGGAGAGAGAGAGCGAAGGAGAGAGAGAGCGAAGGAGACAGAGTGCAAAGGAGAGAGAGAGCGAAGGAGAGAGAGAGCGAAGGAGAGAGAGAGCGAAGGGGAGAGAGAGCAAAGGAAAGAGAGCGAAGGAGAGAGAGCGAAGGAGAGAGAGAGCGAAGGAGAGAGAGAGCGAAGGAGAGAGAGAGCGAAGGAGAGAGCGAGCGAAGGAAAGAGACAGCGAAGGAGAGAGAGAGCGAAGGAGAGAGGGAGCGAAGGAGAGAGCGAAGGAGGGAGAGAGCGAAGGAGAGAGAGAGCGAAGGGGAGAGAGAGAGAAGGAGAGAGAAAGCGAAGGGGAGAGAGCGAAGGAGAGAGAGAGCGAAGGGGAGAGAGAGCGAAGGAGAGAGAGAGCGAAGGAGAGAGACCGAAGGAGAGAGAGAGCGAAGGAGAGAGAGAGCGAAGGAGGCAGAGCGAAGGAGAGAGAGAGCGAAAGGGAGAGAGGGAAAGAGAGAGAAAGCGTAGGAATAGAGAGAGCGACGGAGAGAGAGAGCGAAGGAGGGAGAGCGAAGGAGAGAGAGAGCGAAGGGGAGAGAGGGAAGGAGAGAGAGAGCGAAGGAATAGAGAGAACGAAGGAGAGAGAGAGCGAAGGAGGGAGAAAGCGAAGGAGAGAGAGAGTGAAGGAGAGAGAGAGCGAAGGGGAGAGTGCGCGAAGGAGAGAGAGATCGAAGGAGAGAGAGAGCGAAGGAGAGAGAGGGAAGGAGAGAGAGAGCGAAGGATTGAGAGAGCGAAGAAGGGAGAAAGCGAAGGAGAGCGAGAGCGAAGAGGAGAGAGACCGAAGGAGAGAGAGAGCGAAGGAGAGAGAGAGCGAAGGAGAGAGAGAGCAAAGGAGAGAGAGAGCGAAGGAGAGAGAGCGAAGGAGAGAGAGAGCGAAGGGGAGAGTGAGCGAAGGAGAGAGAGAGTGAAGGAGGGAGAGCGAAGGGGAGAGAGAGCGAAGGAGAGAGAGAGCGAAGGAGAGAGAGAGAGCGAAGGAGAGAGAGAGTGAAGGAGGGAGAGAGCAAAGGAGAGAGAGAGCGAAGCAGAGAGAGAGCGAAGGAGAGAGAGAGCGAAGGAGAGAGAGAGAGCGAAGGGGAGAGCGAGCGAAGGGGAGAGAGAGAGCGAAGGGGAGAGCGAGCGAAGGAGAGAGAGAGCGAAGGAGAGAAAGAGCGAAGGAGAGAGCGAAGGAGAGAGAGTGAAGGAGAGAGAGCGAAGGAGAGAGAGAGAGCGAAGGAGGGCGAGAGCGAAGGAGAGAAAGAGCGAAGGAGCGAGCGAGCGAAGGAGAGAGAGAGCGAAGGAGAGAGAGAGCGAAGGAGAGAGAGAGCGAAGAAGAGAGAGCGAAGGAGAGAGAGAGCGAAGGAGAGAGAGAGCGAAGGAGAGAGAGCGAAGGATAGAGAGAACGAAGGAGAGAGAGAGCGAAGGAGAGAGAGGGCGAAAGATAGAGAGAGCGAAGGAGAGAGAGAGCGAAGGAGAGAGAGAGCGAAGGAGAGAGAGCGAAGGATAGAGAGAACAAAGGAGAGAGAGAGCGAAGGAGAGAGAGGGCGAAAGATAGAGAGAGCGAAGGAGAGAGAGAGCGAAGGAGAGAGAGAGCGAAGGAGAGAGAGCGAAGGATAGAGAGAACGAAGGAGAGAGAGAGCGAAGGAGAGAGAGGGTGAAAGATAGAGAGAGCGAAGGAGAGAGAGAGCGAAGGAGAGAGAGAGCGAAGGAGAGAGAGCGAAGCAGAGAGAGAGCGAAGGAGAGAGAGAGCGAAGGAGAGAGAGAGCGAAGGAGAGAGAGCGAAGCAGAGAGAGAGCGAAGGAGAGAGAGAGCGAAGGAGAGAGAGAGAGCGAAGGAGAGAGAAAGCGAAGGAGAGAGAGAGCGAAGGGGAGAGAGAGCGAAGGAAAGAGAGAGCGAAGGAGGGAAAGAGCGAAGGAGAGAGAGAGCGAAGGAGAGAGAGAGCGAAGGAGAGAGAGAGCGAAGGGGAGAGAGAGCGAAGGAAAGAGAGAGCGAAGGGGAGAGAGAGCGAAGGAGAGAGAGACCGAAGGGGAGAGAGAGCGAATGAGAGAGAGAGCGAAGGAGAGAGAGAGCGAAGGAGAGGGAGAGCGAAGGAGAGAGAGGGAAGGAGAGAGAAAGCGAAGGAATGAGAGGGCGAAGGCGAGAGACAGCGAAGGAGAGAGAGAGCGAAGGAGAGAGAGAGCGAAGGAGAGAGAGGGAAGGAGAGAGAAAGCGAAGGAAAGAGAGAGCGAAGGAGAGAGAGAGCGAAGGAGGGAGAGAGCGAAGGAGAGAGAGAGCGAAGGAGAGAGAGAGAGCGAAGGAGAGAGAGGGAAGGAGAGAGATAGCGAAGGAAAGAGAGAGCGAAGGAGAGAGAGAGCGAAGGAGGGAGAGAGCGAAGGAGAGAGAGAGCGAAGGAGAGAGAGAGCGAAGGAGAGAGAGAGCAAAGGAGAGAGAGAGCGAAGGAGAGAGAGCGAAGGAGAGAGAGAGCGAAGGGGAGAGAGAGCGAAGGAGAGAGATAGCGAAGGGGAGAGAGAGCGAAGGAGAGAGAGAGCGAAGGAGAGAGAGAGCGAAGGAGAGAGAGCAAAGGAGAGGGAGAGCGAAGGAGAGAGAGGGAAGGAGAGAGAAAGCGAAGGAATGAGAGAGCGAAGGAGAGAGAGAGCGAAGGAGGGAGAGAGCGAAGGAGAGAGAGAGCGAAGGGGAGAGAGAGCGAAGGAGAGAGAGAGCGAAGGAGAGAGAGAGCGAAGGAGAGAGAGCGAAGCAGAGAGAGAGCGAAGGAGAGAGAGCGAAGGAGAGAAAGAGCGAAGTGGAGAGAGAGCGAAGGAGAGTGAGAGCGAAGGAGAGCGAGAGTGAAGGAGGGAGAGAGCGAAGGAGAGAGAGAGCGAAGGATAGAGAGAGCGAAGGAGAGAGAGAGCGAAGGAGGGAGAGAGCGAAGGAGACAGAGAGCGAAGGAGAGGGAGCGAAGGAGAGATAAAGCGAAGGAGAGAGAGCGAAGGAGAGAGAGAGCGAACGAGAGAGACAGAGAAGGAGAGAGAAAGCGAAGGAGAGAGAGAGCGAAGGAGAGAGAGAGAGCGAAGGAGAGAGAGAGAGAAGGAGAGAGAGAGAGCGAAGGAGAGAGAGAGAGCGAAGGAGAGAGAGAGCAAAGGAGAGAGCGAGCGAAGGAGAGAGAGAGCGAAGGAGAGAGAGAGCGAAGGAGAGAGAGAGCGAAGGAGAGAGCGAGCGAAGGAAAGAGACAGCGAAGGAGAGAGAGAGCGAAGGAGAGAGGGAGCGAAGGAGAGAGCGAGGGAGAGAGGGAGCGATGGAGAGAGAGAGCGAAGGAGAGAGAGAGAAGGAGAGAGAGCGAAGGAGAGAGAGAGCAAAGGAGAGAGAGAGCGAAGGAGAGAGAGAGCGAAGGAGAGAGAGAGCGAAGGAGAGAGCGAAGGAGAGAGAGAGCAAAGGAGAGAGAGAGCGAAAGAGAGAGAGAGCGAAGGAGAGAGAGTGAGCGAAGGAGAGCGAGAGCGAAGGAGAGCGATAGCGAAGGAGAGAGAGAGCGAAGGAGAGAGAGAGAGCGAAGGAGAGAGAGAGCGAAGGAGAGAGAGAGCGAAGGAGGGAGAGAGCGAAGGAGGGAGAGAGCGAAAGAGAGAGAGAGCAAAGGAGGGAGAGAGCGAAGGAGAGAGAGAGCGAAAGAGAGAGAGAGCGAAGGAGAGAGAGAGCGAAGGAGAGAGAGTGCGAAGGAGAGAGAGAGAGCGAAGGAGAGAGAGAGCGAAGGAGAGAGAGAGCGAATGAGGGAGAGAGCGAAGGAGAGAGAGTGAAGGAGAGAGACAGCGAAGGAGAGAGAGAGCGAAGGAGAGAGAGCGAAGGCGAGAGAGAGCGAAGGAGAGAGAGAGCGAAGGAGAGAGAGAGCGAAGGAGAGAGAGAGAGCGAAGGAGAGAGAGAGCGAAGGAGAGAGAGAGCGAAGGAGAGAGAGAGCGAAGGGGAGATAGCGCAAAGGAGAGAGAGAGCGAAGGAGAGAGAGAGCGAAGGAGAGAAAGAGCGAAGGAGAGAGAGAGCGAAGGAGAGAGAGAGCGAAGGAGAGAAAGAGCGAAGGAGAGAGAGATAGCGAAGGAGAGAGAGAGCGAAGGAGAGAGAGAGCGAAGGAGAGAGAGAGCAAAGGAGAGAGAGAGCGAAGGAGAGAGGGAGCGAAGGAGAGAGAGAGCGAAGGAGAGAGAGAGCGAAGGAGAGAGAGAGTGAAGGAGAGAGAGAGCGAAGGAGAGAGAGAGCGAAGGAGAGAGAGAGCGACGGAAAGAGAGAGCGAAGGAGAGAGAGAGCGAAGGAGGGAGAGAGCGAAGGAGAGAGAGAGCGATGGGGAGAGAGAGCGAAGGCGAGAGAGAGCGAAGGGGAGAGAGCGAAGGAGAGAGAGAGCGAAGGAGGGAGAGAGCGAAGGAGAGAGAGAGCGAAGGAGAGAGACGAAGGAGAGAGAGAGCGAAGGGGAGAGCGAGCGAAGGAGAGAGAGAGCGAAGGGGAGAGCGAGCGAAGGAGAGAGAGAGCGAAGGAGAGAGAGAGAGCGAAGGGGAGAGAGAGCGAAGGAGAGAGAGAGCGAAGGGGAGAGCGAGCGAAGGAGAGAGAGAGCGAAGGAGAGAGAGAGAGCGAAGGGGAGAGAGAGCGAAGGAGAGAGAGAGCGAAGGGGAGAGCGAACGAAGGAGAGAGAGAGCGAAGGAGAGAGAGAGAGCGAAGGGGAGAGCGAAGGAGAGAGAGAGGGAAGGAGAGAGAAAGTGAGGGAGAGAGAGAGCGAAGGAGAGAGAGAGCGAAGGAGAGAGAGAGAGCGAAGGAGAGAGAGAGTGAAGGAGGGAGAGAGCAAAGGAGAGAGAGGGCGAAGCAGAGAGAGAGCGAAGGAGAGAGAGAGCGAAGGAGAGAGAGAGAGCGAAGGGGAGAGCGAGCGAAGGAGAGAGAGAGAGCGAAGGGGAGAGCGAGCGAAGGAGAGAGAGAGCGAAGGAGAGAAAGAGCGAAGGAGAGAGCGAAGGAGAGAGAGTGAAGGAGAGAGAGCGAAGGAGAGAGAGAGAGCGAAGGAGGGCGAGAGCGAAGGAGAGAAAGAGCGAAGGAGTGAGCGAGCGAAGGAGAGAGAGAGCGAAGGAGAGAGAGAGCGAAGGAGAGAGAGAGCGAAGAAGAGAGAGCGAAGGAGAGAGAGAGCGAAGGAGAGAGAGAGCGAAGGAGAGAGAGCGAAGGATAGAGAGAACGAAGGAGAGAGAGAGCGAAGGAGAGAGAGGGCGAAAGATAGAGAGAGCGAAGGAGAGAGAGAGCGAAGGAGAGAGAGCGAAGGATAGAGAGAACGAAGGAGAGAGAGAGCGAAGGAGAGAGAGGGCGAAAGATAGAGAGAGCGAAGGAGAGAGAGAGCGAAGGAGAGAGAGAGCGAAGGAGAGAGAGCGAAGGATAGAGAGAGCGAAGGAGAGAGAGGGCGAAAGATAGAGAGAGCGAAGGAGAGAGAGAGCGAAGGAGAGAGAGAGCGAAGCAGAGAGAGCGAAGCAGAGAGAGAGCGAAGGAGAGAGAGAGCGAAGGAGAGAGAGAGCGAAGGAGAGAGAGCGAAGCAGAGAGAGAGCGAAGGAGAGAGAGAGCGAAGGCGAGAGAGAGAGCGAAGGAGAGAGAGAGCGAAGGAGAGAGAGAGCGAAGGGGAGAGAGAGCGAAGGAAAGAGAGAGCGAAGGAGGGAAAGAGCGAAGGAGAGAGAGAGCGAAGGAGAGAGAGAGCGAAGGAGTGAGAGAGCGAAGGCGAGAGAGAGCGAAGGGGAGAGAGAGCGAAGGAGAGGGAGACCGAAGGGGAGAGAGAGCGAATGAGAGAGAGAGCGAAGGAGAGAGAGAGCGAAGGAGAGGGAGAGCGAAGGAGAGAGAGGGAAGGAGAGAGAAAGCGAAGGAATGAGAGAGCGAAGGAGAGAGACAGCGAAGGAGAGAGAGAGCGAAGGAGAGAGAGAGCGAAGGAGAGAGAGGGAAGGAGAGAGAAAGCGAAGGAAAGAGAGAGCGAAGGAGAGAGAGAGCGAAGGAGGGAGAGAGCGAAGGAGAGAGAGAGCGAAGGAGAGAGAGAGCGAAGGAGAGAGAGAGAGCGAAGGAGAGAGAGGGAAGGAGAGAGATAGCGAAGGAAAGAGAGAGCGAAGGAGACAGAGAGCGAAGGAGGGAGAGAGCGAAGGAGAGAGAGAGCGAAGGAGAGAGAGAGCGAAGGAGAGAGAGAGCAAAGGAGAGAGAGAGCGAAGGAGAGAGAGCGAAGGAGAGAGAGAGCGAAGGAGAGAGATAGCGAAGGGGAGAGAGAGCGAAGGAGAGAGAGAGCGAAGGAGAGAGAGAGCGAAGGAGAGAGAGCAAAGGAGAGGGAGAGCGAAGGAGAGAGAGGGAAGGAGAGAGAAAGCGAAGGAATGAGAGAGCGAAGGAGAGAGAGAGCGAAGGAGGGAGAGAGCGAAGGAGAGAGAGAGCGAAGGGGAGAGAGAGCGAAGGAGAGAGAGAGCGAAGGAGAGAGAGAGCGAAGGAGAGAGAGAGCGAAGGAGAGAGAGCGAAGCAGAGAGAGAGCGAAGGAGAGAGAGCGAAGGAGAGAGAGAGCGAAGGGGAGAGAGAGCGAAGGAGAGTGAGAGCGAAGGAGAGCGAGAGTGAAGGAGGGAGAGAGCGAAGGAGAGAGAGAGCGAAGGATAGAGAGAGCGAAGGAGAGAGAGAGCGAAGGAGGGAGAGAGCGAAGGAGACAGAGAGCGAAGGAGAGAGAGCGAAGGAGAGATAAAGCGAAGGAGAGAGAGCGAAGGAGAGAGGGAGCGAACGAGAGAGACAGAGAAGGAGAGAGAAAGGGAAGGAGAGAGAGAGCGAAGGAGAGAGAGAGAGCGAAGGAGAGAGAGAGAGAAGGAGAGAGAGAGAGCGAAGGAGAGAGAGAGAGCGAAGGAGAGAGAGAGCAAAGGAGAGAGCGAGCGAAGGAAAGAGAGAGCGAAGGAGAGAGAGAGCGAAGGAGAGAGAGAGCGAAGGAGAGAGCGAGCGAAGGAAAGAGACAGCGAAGGAGAGAGAGAGCGAAGGAGGCAGGGAGCGAAGGAGAGAGCGAGGGAGAGAGGGAGCGATGGAGAGAGAGAGCGAAGGAGAGAGAGAGAAGGAGAGAGAGCGAAGGAGAGAGAGAGCAAAGGAGAGAGAGAGCGAAGGAGAGAGAGAGCGAAGGAGAGAGAGAGCGAAGGAGAGAGAGAGCGAAGGAGAGAGCGAAGGAGAGAGAGAGCGAAGGAGAGAGAGCGAAAGAGAGAGAGAGCGAAGGAGAGAGAGTGAGCAAAGGAGAGCGAGAGCGAAGGAGAGCGATAGCGAAGGAGAGAGAGAGCGAAGGAGAGAGAGAGAGCGAAGGAGAGAGAGAGCGAAGGAGAGAGAGAGCGAAGGAGGGAGAGAGCGAAGGAGGGAGAGAGCGAAAGAGAAAGAGAGCAAAGGAGGGAGAGAGCGAAGGAGAGAGAGAGCGAAAGAGAGAGAGAGCGAAGGAGAGAGAGAGCGAAGGAGAGAGAATGCGAAGGAGAGAGAGAGAGCGAAGGAGAGAGAGAGCGAAGGAGAGAGAGAGCGAAGGAGGGAGAGAGCGAAGGAGAGAGAGCGAAGGAGAGAGACAGCGAAGGAGAGAGAGAGCGAAGGAGAGAGAGCGAAGGCGAGAGAGAGCGAAGGAGAGAGAGAGCGAAGGAGAGAGAGAGCGAAGGGGAGATAGCGCAAAGGAGAGAGAGAGCGAAGGAGAGAGAGAGCGAAGGAGAGAAAGAGCGAAGGAGAGAGAGAGCGAAGGAGAGAGAGAGCGAAGGAGAGAAAGAGCGAAGGAGAGAGAGATAGCGAAGGAGAGAGAGAGCGAAGGAGAGAGAGAGCGAAGGAGAGAGAGAGCAAAGGAGAGAGAGAGCGAAGGAGAGAGGGAGCGAAGGAGAGAGAGAGCGAAGGAGAGAGAGAGCGAAGGAGAGAGAGAGTGAAGGAGACAGAGAGCGAAGGAGAGAGAGAGCGAAGGAGAGAGAGAGCGAAGGAGAGAGAGAGCAACGGAAAGAGAGAGCGAAGGAGAGAGAGAGCGAAGGAGGGAGAGAGCGAAGGAGAGAGAGAGCGATGGGGAGAGAGAGCGAAGGCGAGAGAGAGCGAAGGGGAGAGAGCGAAGGAGAGAGAGAGCGAAGGAGGGAGAGAGCGAAGGAGAGAGAGAGCGAAGGAGAGAGACGAAGGAGAGAGAGAGCGAAGGGGAGAGCGAGCGAAGGAGAGAGAGAGCGAAGGGGAGAGCGAGCGAAGGAGAGAGAGAGCGAAGGAGAGAGAGAGAGCGAAGGGGAGAGAGAGCGAAGGAGAGAGAGAGCGAAGGGGAGAGCGAGCGAAGGAGAGAGAGAGCGAAGGAGAGAGAGAGAGCGAAGGGGAGAGAGAGCGAAGGAGAGAGAGAGCGAAGGGGAGAGCGAACGAAGGAGAGAGAGAGCGAAGGAGAGAGAGAGAGCGAAGGGGAGAGCGAAGGAGAGAGAGAGTGAAGGAGAGAGAGAGCTAAGGAGAAAGAGAGCAAAGGAGAGAGAGAGCGAAGGAGAGAGAGAGAGAGAAGGAGAGAGAGCGCGAAGGAGAGAGAGAGCGAAGGAGAGAGAGAGCGAAGGAGAGAGAGAGCGAAGGAGAGAGAGCAAAGGAGAGAGAGAGCGAAGGAGAGAGAGCGCGAAGGAGAGAGAGAGCGAAGGAGAGAGAGAGCGAAGGAGAGAGAGAGAGTGAAGGAGAGAGAGAGTGGAGGAGAGAGTGAGCGAAGGAGAGAGAAAGAGCGAAGGAGAAAGACAGCGAAGGAGAGAGAGAGCGAAGGAGAGAGAGAGCGAAGGGGAGATAGCGCGAAGGAGAGAGAGAGCGAAGCAGAGAGAGAGCGAAGGGGAGATAGCGCGAAGGAGAGAGAGAGCGAAGGAGAGAGAGAGCGAATGAGAGAGCGCGAAGGAGAGAGAGAGAGCGAAGGAGAGAGAGCGAAGGAGAGAGCGAAGGAGAGAGAGAGCGAAGGAGAGAGAGAGCGAAGGAGAGAGAGAGCGAAGGAGAGAGAGAGAGCGAAGGAGAGAGAGAGGGAAGGAGAGAGAGAGCGAAGGAGAGAGAGAGCGAAGGAGAGAGGGAGCGAAGGAGAGAGAGAGAGCGAAGGAGAGAGAGAGCGAAGGAGAGAGAGAGCGAAGGAGACAGAGAGCGAAGGAGAGAGAGAGCGAAGGACAGAGAGAGCGAAGGAGAGAGAGAGCGAAGGAAAGAGAGCGTGAAGGAGAGAGAGAGCGAAGGAGGGAGAGAGTGATGGAGAGAGAGAGCGATGGGGAGAGAGAGCGAAGGAGAGAGAGAGTGAAGGAGAGAGACCGAAGGAGAGAGAGAGCAAAGGAGAGAAAGAGCGAAGGAGAGAGAGCGAAGGATAGCCAGAGCGAAGGGGACAGAGAGCGAATGAGAGAGCGAAGGAGGGAGAGCGAAGGAGAGAGAGAGCGAAGGAGAGAGAGGGAAGGAGAGAGAGAGCGAAGGAATAGAGAGAGCGAAGGAGAGAGAGGGCGAAGGAGGGAGAAAGCGAAGGAGAGAGACAGCGAAGGAGAGAGAGAGTGAAGGGGAGAGAGCGCGAAGAGAGAGATAGCGAAGGAGAGAGAGAGCAAAGGAGAGCGAGGGAAGGAGAGAGAGAGCAAAGGAATAGAGAGAGAGAAGGAGAGAGAGAGTGAAGGATGGAGAAACCGAAGGAGAGAGAGAGTGAAGGGGAGAGAGAGTGGAGAGAGAGAGCAAAGGAGAGAGCGAGCGAAGGAGAGAGAGCGAAGGAGAGAGAGAGCGAAGGAGAGAGAGAGCGAAGGACAGAGAGCGAAGGAGAGAGAGAGCGAAGGAGAGAGAGAGAGCGAAGGGGAGAGCGAGCGAAGGAGAGAGAGAGCGAAGGAGAGAGAGAGAGAGAAGGAGAGAGAGCGCGAAGGAGAGAGAGAGAGAAGGAGAGAGAGAGCGAAGGAAAGAGAGCGCGATGGAGAGAGAGAGAGAAGGAGAGAGCGAGCGAAGGAGAGAGAGAGAGCGAAGGAGAGAGAGAGAGAGAAGGAGAGAGAGAGCGAAGGAGAGAGAGAGCGAAGGAGAGAGAGAGCGAAGGGGAGAGAGCGAAGGAGAGAGAGAGCGAAGGAGGGAGAGAGCGAAGGAGGGAGAGAGCGAAGGACAGAGAGAGCAAAGGACAGAGAGAGCGAGGGACAGAGAGATCGAAGGAAGAGAGAGGGAAGGAGAGAGAGAGCAAAGGAGAGAGAGAGCGAAGGAGGGAGAGAGCGAAGGAGAGAGAGCGAAGGAGAGAGACAGCAAAGGAGAGAGAGAGCGAAGGAGAGAGAGCGAAGGAGAGAGAGAGCGAAGGAGAGAGAGAGCGAAGGAGAGAGAGAGAGCGAAGGGGAGAGAGAGCGAAGGAGAGAGAGAGCGAAGGAGAGAGAGAGCGAAGGGGAGATAGTGCGAAGGAGAGAGAGAGCGAATGAGAGAGAGCGAAGGAGAGAGAGAGAGCGAAGGAGAGAGAGCGAAGGAGAGAGAGAGCGAAGGTGAAAGAGGGAGAAGGAGAGAGAGAGCGAAGGAGAGAGAGAGCGAAGGAGAGAAAGAGCGAAGGAGAGAGAGAGAGCGAAGGAGAGAGAGAGCGAAGGAGAGAGAGAGCGAAGGAGAGAGAGAGCGAAGGAGAGAGAGAGCAAAGGAGAGAGAGAGCGAAGGAGAGAGGGAGTGAAGGAGAGAGAGAGCGAAGGAGAGAGAGAGCGAAGGAGAGAGAGAGCGAAGGAGACAGAGAGCGAAGGAGAGAGAGAGCGAAGGAGAGAGAGAGCGAAGGAGAGAGAGAGCGACGGAAAGAGAGAGCGAAGGAGAGAGAGAGCGAAGGAGGGAGAGAGCGAAGGAGAGAGAGAGCGATGGGGAGAGAGAGCGAAGGCGAGAGAGAGCGAAGGGGAGAGAGCGAAGGAGAGAGAGAGCGAAGGAGAGAGAGAGCGAAGGAGAGAGAGAGCGAAGGAGAGAGAGAGCGAAGGAGAGAGACCGAAGGAGAGAGAGAGCGAAGGAGAGAGAGAGCGAAGGAGAGAGTGAGCGAAGGGGAGAGAGCACGAAGGAGAGAGAGAGCGAAGGAGAGAGAGAGCGAAGGAGGGAGAGGGAAGGAGAGAGAGAGCGAAGGAATTGAGAGAGCGATGGAGAGAGAGAGCGAAGGAGGGAGAAAGCGAAGAAGAGAGAGAGCGAAGGGGAGAGAGAGCGAAGGAGAGAGAGAGCGAAGGAGAGAGAGAGAGCGAAGGAGAGAGAGAGCGAAGGAGAGAGAGAGCGAAGGAGAGAGCAAAGGAGAGAGAGAGCGAAGGCGAGAGAGAGCGAAGGGGAGAGCGAGCGAAGGAGAGAGTGAGCGAGGGAGAGAGAGAGAGCAAAGGGGAGAGAGAGCGAAGGAGAGAGAGATCGAAGGAGAGAGCGAAGGAGAGAGAGAGTGAAGGAGAGAGAGAGCTAAGGAGAAAGAGAGCAAAGGAGAAAGAGAGCGAAGGAGAGAGAGCGCGAAGGAGAGAGAGAGCGAAGGAGAGAGAGAGCGAAGGAGAGAGAGAGCGAAGGAGAGAGAGAGAGCGAAGGAGAGAGAGAGTGGAGGAGAGAGAGAGCGAAGGAGAGAGAGAGCGAAGGAGAGAGAGCGCGAAGGAGAGAGAGAGCGAAGGGGAGAGCGAACGAAGGAGAGAGAGAGCGAAGGAGAGAGAGAGAGCGAAGGGGAGAGCGAAGGAGAGAGAGAGGGAAGGAGAGAGAAAGTGAGGGAGAGAGAGAGCGAAGGAGAGAGAGAGCGAAGGAGAGAGAGAGAGCGAAGGAGAGAGAGAGTGAAGGAGGGAGAGAGCAAAGGAGAGAGAGAGCGAAGCAGAGAGAGAGCGAAGGAGAGAGAGAGCGAAGGAGAGAGAGAGAGCGAAGGGGAGAGCGAGCGAAGGAGAGAGAGAGAGCGAAGGGGAGAGCGAGCGAAGGAGAGAGAGAGCGAAGGAGAGAAAGAGCGAAGGAGAGAGCGAAGGAGAGAGAGTGAAGGAGAGAGAGCGAAGGAGAGAGAGAGAGCGAAGGAGGGCGAGAGCGAAGGAGAGAAAGAGCGAAGGAGTGAGCGAGCGAAGGAGAGAGAGAGCGAAGGAGAGAGAGAGCGAAGGAGAGAGAGAGCGAAGACGAGAGAGCGAAGGAGAGAGAGAGCGAAGGAGAGAGAGAGCGAAGGAGAGAGAGCGAAGGATAGAGAGAACGAAGGAGAGAGAGAGCGAAGGAGAGAGAGGGCGAAAGATAGAGAGAGCGAAGGAGAGAGAGAGCGAAGGAGAGAGAGCGAAGGATAGAGAGAACGAAGGAGAGAGAGAGCGAAGGAGAGAGAGGGCGAAAGATAGAGAGAGCGAAGGAGAGAGAGAGCGAAGGAGAGAGAGAGCGAAGGAGAGAGAGCGAAGGATAGAGAGAGCGAAGGAGAGAGAGGGCGAAAGATAGAGAGAGCGAAGGAGAGAGAGAGCGAAGGAGAGAGAGAGCGAAGCAGAGAGAGCGAAGCAGAGAGAGAGCGAAGGAGAGAGAGAGCGAAGGAGAGAGAGAGCGAAGGAGAGAGAGCGAAGCAGAGAGAGAGCGAAGGAGAGAGAGAGCGAAGGCGAGAGAGAGAGCGAAGGAGAGAGAGAGCGAAGGAGAGAGAGAGCGAAGGGGAGAGAGAGCGAAGGAAAGAGAGAGCGAAGGAGGGAAAGAGCGAAGGAGAGAGAGAGCGAAGGAGAGAGAGAGCGAAGGAGTGAGAGAGCGAAGGCGAGAGAGCGAAGGGGAGAGAGAGCGAAGGGGAGAGAGAGCGAAGGAGAGGGAGACCGAAGGGGAGAGAGAGCGAATGAGAGAGAGAGCGAAGGAGAGAGAGAGCGAAGGAGAGGGAGAGCGAAGGAGAGAGAGGGAAGGAGAGAGAAAGCGAAGGAATGAGAGAGCGAAGGAGAGAGACAGCGAAGGAGAGAGAGAGCGAAGGAGAGAGAGAGCGAAGGAGAGAGAGGGAAGGAGAGAGAAAGCGAAGGAAAGAGAGAGCGAAGGAGAGAGAGAGCGAAGGAGGGAGAGAGCGAAGGAGAGAGAGAGCGAAGGAGAGAGAGAGCGAAGGAGAGAGAGAGAGCGAAGGAGAGAGAGGGAAGGAGAGAGATAGCGAAGGAAAGAGAGAGCGAAGGAGACAGAGAGCGAAGGAGGGAGAGAGCGAAGGAGAGAGAGAGCGAAGGAGAGAGAGAGCGAAGGAGAGAGAGAGCAAAGGAGAGAGAGAGCGAAGGAGAGAGAGCGAAGGAGAGAGAGAGCGAAGGAGAGAGAGCAAAGGAGAGGGAGAGCGAAGGAGAGAGAGGGAAGGAGAGAGAAAGCGAAGGAATGAGAGAGCGAAGGAGAGAGAGAGCGAAGGAGGGAGAGAGCGAAGGAGAGAGAGAGCGAAGGGGAGAGAGAGCGAAGGAGAGAGAGAGCGAAGGAGAGAGAGAGCGAAGGAGAGAGAGAGCGAAGGAGAGAGAGCGAAGCAGAGAGAGAGCGAAGGAGAGAGAGCGAAGGAGAGAGAGAGCGAAGGGGAGAGAGAGCGAAGGAGAGTGAGAGCGAAGGAGAGCGAGAGTGAAGGAGGGAGAGAGCGAAGGAGAGAGAGAGCGAAGGATAGAGAGAGCGAAGGAGAGAGAGAGCGAAGGAGGGAGAGAGCGAAGGAGACAGAGAGCGAAGGAGAGAGAGCGAAGGAGAGATAAAGCGAAGGAGAGAGAGCGAAGGAGAGAGGGAGCGAACGAGAGAGACAGAGAAGGAGAGAGAAAGCGAAGGAGAGAGAGAGCGAAGGAGAGAGAGAGAGCGAAGGAGAGAGAGAGAGAAGGAGAGAGAGAGAGCGAAGGAGAGAGAGAGAGCGAAGGAGAGAGAGAGCAAAGGAGAGAGCGAGCGAAGGAAAGAGAGAGCGAAGGAGAGAGAGAGCGAAGGAGAGAGAGAGCGAAGGAGAGAGCGAGCGAAGGAAAGAGACAGCGAAGGAGAGAGAGAGCGAAGGAGAGAGGGAGCGAAGGAGAGAGCGAGGGAGAGAGGGAGCGATGGAGAGAGAGAGCGAAGGAGAGAGAGAGAAGGAGAGAGAGCGAAGGAGAGAGAGAGCAAAGGAGAGAGAGAGCGAAGGAGAGAGAGAGCGAAGGAGAGAGAGAGCGAAGGAGAGAGAGAGCGAAGGAGAGAGCGAAGGAGAGAGAGAGCGAAGGAGAGAGAGCGAAAGAGAGAGAGAGCGAAGGAGAGAGAGTGAGCAAAGGAGAGCGAGAGCGAAGGAGAGCGATAGCGAAGGAGAGAGAGAGCGAAGGAGAGAGAGAGAGCGAAGGAGAGAGAGAGCGAAGGAGAGAGAGAGCGAAGGAGGGAGAGAGCGAAGGAGGGAGAGAGCGAAAGAGAAAGAGAGCAAAGGAGGGAGAGAGCGAAGGAGAGAGAGAGCGAAAGAGAGAGAGAGCGAAGGAGAGAGAGAGCGAAGGAGAGAGAATGCGAAGGAGAGAGAGAGAGCGAAGGAGAGAGAGAGCGAAGGAGAGAGAGAGCGAAGGAGGGAGAGAGCGAAGGAGAGAGAGCGAAGGAGAGAGACAGCGAAGGAGAGAGAGAGCGAAGGAGAGAGAGCGAAGGCGAGAGAGAGCGAAGGAGAGAGAGAGCGAAGGAGAGAGAGAGCGAAGGGGAGATAGCGCAAAGGAGAGAGAGAGCGAAGGAGAGAGAGAGCGAAGGAGAGAAAGAGCGAAGGAGAGAGAGAGCGAAGGAGAGAGAGAGCGAAGGAGAGAAAGAGCGAAGGAGAGAGAGATAGCGAAGGAGAGAGAGAGCGAAGGAGAGAGAGAGCGAAGGAGAGAGAGAGCAAAGGAGAGAGAGAGCGAAGGAGAGAGGGAGCGAAGGAGAGAGAGAGCGAAGGAGAGAGAGAGCGAAGGAGAGAGAGAGCAACGGAAAGAGAGAGCGAAGGAGAGAGAGAGCGAAGGAGGGAGAGAGCGAAGGAGAGAGAGAGCGATGGGGAGAGAGAGCGAAGGCGAGAGAGAGCGAAGGGGAGAGAGCGAAGGAGAGAGAGAGCGAAGGAGGGAGAGAGCGAAGGAGAGAGAGAGCGAAGGAGAGAGACGAAGGAGAGAGAGAGCGAAGGGGAGAGCGAGCGAAGGAGAGAGAGAGCGAAGGGGAGAGCGAGCGAAGGAGAGAGAGAGCGAAGGAGAGAGAGAGAGCGAAGGGGAGAGAGAGCGAAGGAGAGAGAGAGCGAAGGGGAGAGCGAGCGAAGGAGAGAGAGAGCGAAGGAGAGAGAGAGAGCGAAGGGGAGAGAGAGCGAAGGAGAGAGAGAGCGAAGGGGAGAGCGAACGAAGGAGAGAGAGAGCGAAGGAGAGAGAGAGAGCGAAGGGGAGAGCGAAGGAGAGAGAGAGTGAAGGAGAGAGAGAGCTAAGGAGAAAGAGAGCAAAGGAGAGAGAGAGCGAAGGAGAGAGAGAGAGAGAAGGAGAGAGAGCGCGAAGGAGAGAGAGAGCGAAGGAGAGAGAGAGCGAAGGAGAGAGAGAGCGAAGGAGAGAGAGCAAAGGAGAGAGAGAGCGAAGGAGAGAGAGCGCGAAGGAGAGAGAGAGCGAAGGAGAGAGAGAGCGAAGGAGAGAGAGAGAGTGAAGGAGAGAGAGAGTGGAGGAGAGAGTGAGCGAAGGAGAGAGAAAGAGCGAAGGAGAAAGACAGCGAAGGAGAGAGAGAGCGAAGGAGAGAGAGAGCGAAGGGGAGATAGCGCGAAGGAGAGAGAGAGCGAAGCAGAGAGAGAGCGAAGGGGAGATAGCGCGAAGGAGAGAGAGAGCGAAGGAGAGAGAGAGCGAATGAGAGAGCGCGAAGGAGAGAGAGAGAGCGAAGGAGAGAGAGCGAAGGAGAGAGCGAAGGAGAGAGAGAGCGAAGGAGAGAGAGAGCGAAGGAGAGAGAGAGCGAAGGAGAGAGAGAGAGCGAAGGAGAGAGAGAGGGAAGGAGAGAGAGAGCGAAGGAGAGAGAGAGCGAAGGAGAGAGGGAGCGAAGGAGAGAGAGAGAGCGAAGGAGAGAGAGAGCGAAGGAGAGAGAGAGCGAAGGAGACAGAGAGCGAAGGAGAGAGAGAGCGAAGGACAGAGAGAGCGAAGGAGAGAGAGAGCGAAGGAAAGAGAGCGTGAAGGAGAGAGAGAGCGAAGGAGGGAGAGAGTGATGGAGAGAGAGAGCGATGGGGAGAGAGAGCGAAGGAGAGAGAGAGTGAAGGAGAGAGACCGAAGGAGAGAGAGAGCAAAGGAGAGAAAGAGCGAAGGAGAGAGAGCGAAGGATAGCCAGAGCGAAGGGGACAGAGAGCGAATGAGAGAGCGAAGGAGGGAGAGCGAAGGAGAGAGAGAGCGAAGGAGAGAGAGGGAAGGAGAGAGAGAGCGAAGGAATAGAGAGAGCGAAGGAGAGAGAGGGCGAAGGAGGGAGAAAGCGAAGGAGAGAGACAGCGAAGGAGAGAGAGAGTGAAGGGGAGAGAGCGCGAAGAGAGAGATAGCGAAGGAGAGAGAGAGCAAAGGAGAGCGAGGGAAGGAGAGAGAGAGCAAAGGAATAGAGAGAGAGAAGGAGAGAGAGAGTGAAGGATGGAGAAACCGAAGGAGAGAGAGAGTGAAGGGGAGAGAGAGTGGAGAGAGAGAGCAAAGGAGAGAGCGAGCGAAGGAGAGAGAGCGAAGGAGAGAGAGAGCGAAGGAGAGAGAGAGCGAAGGACAGAGAGCGAAGGAGAGAGAGAGCGAAGGAGAGAGAGAGAGCGAAGGGGAGAGCGAGCGAAGGAGAGAGAGAGCGAAGGAGAGAGAGAGAGAGAAGGAGAGAGAGCGCGAAGGAGAGAGAGAGAGAAGGAGAGAGAGAGCGAAGGAAAGAGAGCGCGATGGAGAGAGAGAGAGAAGGAGAGAGCGAGCGAAGGAGAGAGAGAGAGCGAAGGAGAGAGAGAGAGAGAAGGAGAGAGAGAGCGAAGGAGAGAGAGAGCGAAGGAGAGAGAGAGCGAAGGGGAGAGAGCGAAGGAGAGAGAGAGCGAAGGAGGGAGAGAGCGAAGGAGGGAGAGAGCGAAGGACAGAGAGAGCAAAGGACAGAGAGAGCGAGGGACAGAGAGATCGAAGGAAGAGAGAGGGAAGGAGAGAGAGAGCAAAAGAGAGAGAGAGCGAAGGAGGGAGAGAGCGAAGGAGAGAGAGCGAAGGAGAGAGACAGCAAAGGAGAGAGAGAGCGAAGGAGAGAGAGAGCGAAGGAGAGAGAGAGAGCGAAGGGGAGAGAGAGCGAAGGAGAGAGAGAGCGAAGGAGAGAGAGAGCGAAGGGGAGATAGTGCGAAGGAGAGAGAGAGCGAATGAGAGAGAGCGAAGGAGAGAGAGAGAGCGAAGGAGAGAGAGCGAAGGAGAGAGAGAGCGAAGGTGAAAGAGGGCGAAGGAGAGAGAGAGCGAAGGAGAGAGAGAGCGAAGGAGAGAAAGAGCGAAGGAGAGAGAGAGAGCGAAGGAGAGAGGGAGTGAAGGAGAGAGAGAGCGAAGGAGAGAGAGAGCGAAGGAGAGAGAGAGCGAAGGAGACAGAGAGCGAAGGAGAGAGAGAGCGAAGGAGAGAGAGAGCGAAGGAGAGAGAGAGCGACGGAAAGAGAGAGCGAAGGAGAGAGAGAGCGAAGGAGGGAGAGAGCGAAGGAGAGAGAGAGCGATGGGGAGAGAGAGCGAAGGCGAGAGAGAGCGAAGGGGAGAGAGCGAAGGAGAGAGAGAGCGAAGGAGAGAGAGAGCGAAGGAGAGAGAGAGCGAAGGAGAGAGACCGAAGGAGAGAGAGAGCGAAGGAGAGAGAGAGCGAAGGAGAGAGTGAGCGAAGGGGAGAGAGCACGAAGGAGAGAGAGAGCGAAGGAGAGAGAGAGCGAAGGAGGGAGAGGGAAGGAGAGAGAGAGCGAAGGAATTGAGAGAGCGATGGAGAGAGAGAGCGAAGGAGGGAGAAAGCGAAGAAGAGAGAGAGCGAAGGGGAGAGAGAGCGAAGGAGAGAGAGAGCGAAGGAGAGAGAGAGAGCGAAGGAGAGAGAGAGCGAAGGAGAGAGAGAGCGAAGGAGAGAGCAAAGGAGAGAGAGAGCGAAGGCGAGAGAGAGCGAAGGGGAGAGCGAGCGAAGGAGAGAGTGAGCGAGGGAGAGAGAGAGCAAAGGGGAGAGAGAGCGAAGGAGAGAGAGATCGAAGGAGAGAGCGAAGGAGAGAGAGAGTGAAGGAGAGAGAGAGCTAAGGAGAAAGAGAGCAAAGGAGAAAGAGAGCGAAGGAGAGAGAGCGCGAAGGAGAGAGAGAGCGAAGGAGAGAGAGAGCGAAGGAGAGAGAGAGCGAAGGAGAGAGAGAGAGCGAAGGAGAGAGAGAGTGGAGGAGAGAGAGAGCGAAGGAGAGAGAGAGCGAAGGAGAGAGAGCGCGAAGGAGAGAGAGAGCGAAGGGGAGATAGCGCAAAGGAGAGAGAGAGCGAAGGAGAGAGAGAGCGAAGGAGAGAAAGAGCGAAGGAGAGAGAGAGCGAAGGAGAGAGAGAGCGAAGGAGAGAAAGAGCGAAGGAGAGAGAGATAGCGAAGGAGAGAGAGAGCGAAGGAGAGAGAGAGCGAAGGAGAGAGAGAGCAAAGGAGAGAGAGAGCGAAGGAGAGAGGGAGCGAAGGAGAGAGAGAGCGAAGGAGAGAGAGAGCGAAGGAGAGAGAGAGTGAAGGAGACAGAGAGCGAAGGAGAGAGAGAGCGAAGGAGAGAGAGTGCGAAGGAGAGAGAGAGCGACGGAAAGAGAGAGCGAAGGAGAGAGAGAGCGAAGGAGGGAGAGAGCGAAGGAGAGAGAGAGCGATGGGGAGAGAGAGCGAAGGCGAGAGAGAGCGAAGGGGAGAGAGCGAAGGAGAGAGAGAGCGAAGGAGGGAGAGAGCGAAGGAGAGAGAGAGCGAAGGAGAGAGACGAAGGAGAGAGAGAGCGAAGGGGAGAGCGAGCGAAGGAGAGAGAGAGCGAAGGGGAGAGCGAGCGAAGGAGAGAGAGAGCGAAGGAGAGAGAGAGAGCGAAGGGGAGAGAGAGCGAAGGAGAGAGAGAGCGAAGGGGAGAGCGAGCGAAGGAGAGAGAGAGCGAAGGAGAGAGAGAGAGCGAAGGGGAGAGAGAGCGAACGAGAGAGAGAGCGAAGGGGAGAGCGAACGAAGGAGAGAGAGAGCGAAGGAGAGAGAGAGAGCGAAGGGGAGAGCGAAGGAGAGAGAGAGTGAAGGAGAGAGAGAGCTAAGGAGAAAGAGAGCAAAGGAGAGAGAGAGCGAAGGAGAGAGAGAGAGAGAAGGAGAGAGAGCGCGAAGGAGAGAGAGAGCGAAGGAGAGAGAGAGCGAAGGAGAGAGAGAGCGAAGGAGAGAGAGCAAAGGAGAGAGAGAGCGAAGGAGAGAGAGCGCGAAGGAGAGAGAGAGCGAAGGAGAGAGAGAGCGAAGGAGAGAGAGAGCGAAGGAGAGAGAGAGAGTGAAGGAGAGAGAGAGTGGAGGAGAGAGTGAGCGAAGGAGAGAGAAAGAGCGAAGGAGAAAGAGAGCGAAGGAGAGAGAGAGCGAAGGAGAGAGAGAGCGAAGGGGAGATAGCGCGAAGGAGAGAGAGAGCGAAGCAGAGAGAGAGCGAAGGGGAGATAGCGCGAAGGAGAGAGAGAGCGAAGGAGAGAGAGAGCGAATGAGAGAGCGCGAAGGAGAGAGAGAGAGCGAAGGAGAGAGAGCGAAGGAGAGAGCGAAGGAGAGAGAGAGCGAAGGAGAGAGAGAGCGAAGGAGAGAGAGAGCGAAGGAGAGAGAGAGCGAAGGAGAGAAAGAGCGAAGGAGAGAGAGAGAGCGAAGGAGAGAGAGAGCGAAGGAGAGAGAGAGGGAAGGAGAGAGAGAGCGAAGGAGAGAGAGAGCGAAGGAGAGAGGGAGCGAAGGAGAGAGAGAGAGCGAAGGAGAGAGAGAGCGAAGGAGACAGAGAGCGAAGGAGAGAGAGAGCGAAGGACAGAGAGAGCGAAGGAGAGAGAGAGCGAAGGAAAGAGAGCGTGAAGGAGAGAGAGAGCGAAGGAGGGAGAGAGTGATGGAGAGAGAGAGCGATGGGGAGAGAGAGCGAAGGAGAGAGAGAGTGAAGGAGAGAGACCGAAGGAGAGAGAGAGCAAAGGAGAGAAAGAGCAAAGGAGAGAGAGCGAAGGATAGCGAGAGCGAAGGGGACAGAGAGCGAATGAGAGTGAGAGCGAAGGAGGGAGAGCGAAGGAGAGAGAGAGCGAAGGAGAGAGAGGGAAGGAGAGAGAGAGCGAAGGAATAGAGAGAGCGAAGGAGAGAGAGGGCGAAGGAGGGAGAAAGCGAAGGAGAGAGACAGCGAAGGAGAGAGAGAGTGAAGGGGAGAGAGCGCGAAGAGAGAGATAGCGAAGGAGAGAGAGAGCAAAGGAGAGCGAGGGAAGGAGAGAGAGAGCAAAGGAATAGAGAGAGAGAAGGAGAGAGAGAGTGAAGGAGGGAGAAACCGAAGGAGAGAGAGAGTGAAGGGGAGAGAGAGTGGAGAGAGAGAGCAAAGGAGAGAGCGAGCGAAGGAGAGAGAGCGAAGGAGAGAGAGAGCGAAGGAGAGAGAGAGCGAAGGACAGAGAGCGAAGGAGAGAGAGAGCGAAGGAGAGAGAGAGAGCGAAGGGGAGAGCGAGCGAAGGAGAGAGAGAGCGAAGGAGAGAGAGAGAGAGAAGGAGAGAGAGCGCGAAGGAGAGAGAGAGAGAAGGAGAGAGAGAGCGAAGGAGAGAGAGCGCGATGGAGAGAGAGAGAGAAGGAGAGAGCGAGCGAAGGAGAGAGAGAGAGCGAAGGAGAGAGAGAGAGAGAAGGAGAGAGAGAGCGAAGGAGAGAGAGAGCGAAGGAGAGAGAGAGCGAAGGGGAGAGAGCGAAGGAGAGAGAGAGCGAAGGAGGGAGAGAGCGAAGGAGGGAGAGAGCGAAGGACAGACAGAGCAAAGGACAGAGAGAGCGAGGGACAGAGAGATCGAAGGAAGAGAGAGGGAAGGAGAGAGAGAGCAAAGGAGAGAGAGAGCGAAGGAGGGAGAGAGCGAAGGAGAGAGAGCGAAGGAGAGAGACATCGAAGGAGAGAGAGAGCGAAGGAGAGAGAGCGAAGGAGAGAGAGAGCGAAGGAGAGAGAGAGCGAAGGAGAGAGAGAGAGCGAAGGGGAGAGAGAGCGAAGAAGAGAGAGAGCGAAGGAGAGAGAAAGCGAAGGGGAGATAGTGCGAAGGAGAGAGAGAGCGAATGAGAGAGAGCGAAGGAGAGAGAGAGAGCGAAGGAGAGAGAGCGAAGGAGAGAGAGAGCGAAGGTGAAAGAGAGCGAAGGAGAGAGAGAGCGAAGGAGAGAGAGAGCGAAGGAGAGAGAGAGCGAAGGAGAGAAAGAGCGAAGGAGAGAGAGAGAGCGAAGGAGAGAGAGAGCGAAGGAGAGAGAGAGCGAAGGAGAGAGAGAGCAAAGGAGAGAGAGAGCGAAGGAGAGAGGGAGTGAAGGAGAGAGAGAGCGAAGGAGAGAGAGAGCGAAGGAGAGAGAGAGCGAAGGAGACAGAGAGCGAAGGAGAGAGAGAGCGAAGGAGAGAGAGAGCGAAGGAGAGAGAGAGCGACGGAAAGAGAGAGCGAAGGAGAGAGAGAGCGAAGGAGGGAGAGAGCGAAGGAGAGAGAGAGCGATGGGGAGAGAGAGCGAAGGCGAGAGAGAGCGAAGGGGAGAGAGCGAAGGAGAGAGAGAGCGAAGGAGAGAGAGAGCGAAGGAGAGAGAGAGCGAAGGAGAGAGACCGAAGGAGAGAGAGAGCGAAGGAGAGAGAGAGCGAAGGAGAGAGTGAGCGAAGGGGAGAGAGCACGAAGGAGAGAGAGAGCGAAGGAGAGAGAGAGCGAAGGAGGGAGAGGGAAGGAGAGAGAGAGCGAAGGAATTGAGAGAGCGATGGAGAGAGAGAGCGAAGGAGGGAGAAAGCGAAGAAGAGAGAGAGCGAAGGGGAGAGAGAGCGAAGGAGAGGGAGAGCGAAGGAGAGAGAGAGAGCGAAGGAGAGAGAGAGCGAAGGAGAGAGAGAGCGAAGGAGAGAGCAAAGGAGAGAGAGAGCGAAGGCGAGAGAGAGCGAAGGGGAGAGCGAGCGAAGGAGAGAGTGAGCGAGGGAGAGAGAGAGAGCAAAGGGGAGAGAGAGCGAAGGAGAGAGAGATCGAAGGAGAGAGCGAAGGAGAGAGAGAGTGAAGGAGAGAGAGAGCTAAGGAGAAAGAGAGCAAAGGAGAAAGAGAGCGAAGGAGAGAGAGCGCGAAGGAGAGAGAGAGCGAAGGAGAGAGAGAGCGAAGGAGAGAGAGAGCGAAGGAGAGAGAGAGAGCGAAGGAGAGAGAGAGTGGAGGAGAGAGAGAGTGAAGGAGAGAGAGAGCGAAGGAGAGAGAAAGCGAAGGAGAGAGAGAGCGAAGGGGAGATAGCGCGAAGGAGAGAGAGAGCGAAGGAGAGAGAGAGCGAAGGGGAGATAGCGCGAAGGAGAGAGAGAGCGAAGGAGAGAGAGAGCGAACGAGAGAGCGCGAAGGAGAGAGAGAGAGCGAAGGAGAGAGAGCGAAGGAGAGAGCGAAGGAGAGAGAGAGCGAAGGAGAGAGAGAGCGAAGGAGAGAGACAGCGAAGGAGAGAAAGAGCGAAGGAGAGAGAGAGAGCGAAGGAGAGAGAGAGCGAAGGAGAGAGAGAGGGAAGGAGAGAGAGAGGGAAGGAGAGAGAGAGCGAAGGAGAGAGGGAGCGAAGGAGAGAGAGAGAGCGAAGGAGAGAGAGAGCGAAGGAGAGAGAGAGCGAAGGAGACAGAGAGCGAAGGAGAGAGAGAGCGAAGGACAGAGAGAGCGAAGGAGAGAGAGAGCGAAGGAAAGAGAGCGCGAAGGAGAGAGAGAGCGAAGGAGGGAGAGAGTGAAGGAGAGAGAGAGCGATGGTTGAACTATATAAATGCGTTCTTTCCACATAAGCTGCTGGAATATCCAGGGCTTCCGCTCCTCAACTTTTGGGATGAAGAGTACAGACCCTGAATTCCTAAAAGCTATAAAAGACATTGATATAATTGTGTTAACAGAAACATGGTGCCAAAAGGACGTGCCGACCCACTGTCCTCCAATGTACCATGAAATCATTGTGCCCTCAGTAAAGAACACTAAAACACGCAAGGGCAGAACCTCCGGGGGAATATTGGTGTGGTATAAGGGAGAACTGGACAAACACATCTCACCGGTAAAACAGGGGAAATCACACGTATGGCTAAAACTAGATAAAAATATAGGAATAGCAAAAAAAGATGTTTACTTATGTGCGATCTACATACCTCCAATAGATTCGCCATATTTCGAAGAGGAGTTATTTGATACTCTCCACATGGAAATCAGCCATTTCCAGGCCCAAGGAAAGGTGATAATATGTGGGGACCTAAATGCAAGGACCGGTTGTGTACCTGACTTCATAGACCCACAGGGAAACAACCATGTGTTTGGCCAGACCCCTTTAGATGTCACACCAGCCATCGCAAATCGGAAGAACCTTGATCGTGAAATAAATAAAAGCGGTAGGGAGGTAGTGCAACTCTGCCGAGCCTTAGGCCTGTACATAGTTAATGGTAGGTTCAGAGGGGACTCCCAAGGGAGACTCACATACTCCTCAACTCTTGGGTCTAGTGTGGTGGACTATACAATCACTGACCTGGACCCCTGCGATATCAACGCATTCACTGTCAGGCAGCAATCCCCCCTCTCAGACCATAACCAAATAAATGTGTACCTTAAACTTTCTGCCCAAACTACAGACACAAAAAAGGAACCCAGTAAGCTACATAAAATAAACCAGACATACAGATGGGCCCCAGACAGTGGAGATAAATTCATCACAGCACTAAATTCACCTGATCTCACAAGTAAAATTTCAAAATTTAAAGAAAATCTATATGAGATCACCAGAGATGGTGTAAACACGGCCATAGAGGATATAAATATGATCTTCCATGAGGCAGCTGTAAAAGCCGACCTCGTGAAACAGAAGAGGAAGCGTCACAAAAGACAAAATAAAAATATGAAATGGTTTGACCACGAATGCAAAAATGCCAGAAAAGACCTGAGAAAAATATCAAACCAAAAGCATCGGCAACCAAACAATCCGGACCTACGTACTAGATACAATGAAACCCTCAAAAGATATAAACACACCATTAGGAACAAAACACAAAACTATACCCACAAAATACTCGAAGAAATTGAAAACTCCACCAATCCAAAACAATTCTGGGAAATGTGGAATAACCTGAGTACAACACAATTGCAAGCATTACCAATCCAAGATGGCGACATCTGGAGAACACATTTTGAAAACCTCTACAAAGACATCCCAATAAACAAAACAAACCCAAGTCAACATCAGGTCACAGAAAAACTCCACACATTAGAAGCAACAATTAAAGACAACCAAAACCCTCTAGACTCCCCAATCACATGGAAAGAACTGGCCACAAAAACAAAATCTCTCCACCTAAAGAAAGCCTGTGGCCCAGACAACATCAAAAATGAAATGCTAAAGTTCAGCAATATGGAGATGCAGGGTGCGATACTCAAACTATTCAACATCATATTTCGCTCAGGCTGTTTTCCCGATATCTGGTGCCAAGGACTAATCTCCCCCATATATAAAAGTGGAAACAAATCAGACCCAAATAACTACCGCGGCATCTGTGTCAACAGTTGTCTAGGGAAGTTATTCTGCAGTATTCTAAATAGTAGATTACTTGATTTTCTTAACAAACATAATATCCTCAGAAAAAACCAAATAGGCTTTCTTCCAAAACACCGCACCGCCGACCATATCTATACCCTTCACACCCTCATTGAAAAACATAAACACCAAACAAAAAATGGGAAAATATTCGCCTGTTTCATCGACTTCAAGAAAGCCTTTGACTCTATATGGCACGAAGGGCTCTATTATAAACTTCTTCAGTGTGGAATAGGGGGCAAAGTCTATGACCTTATTAAATCAATGTATCTGAAAAACAAATGCGGGGTCAAAATTGGAGACAAACGCACCGATTTCTTCACCCAGAGAAGAGGCGTCCGGCAGGGCTGCAATTTGAGCCCGACCCTGTTCAACATATACATAAATGAATTAGCAGACATGCTGGAGCAAAGCGAGTCACCAGGTCTCCGTCTCCTGGATGGAGAAGTGAAGTCCCTGTTCTATGCGGACGACCTGGTTCTGCTGTCTCCCACAGAACAGGGATTACAGCAACAACTAGACCTACTCGACAAATACTGCCAAAATTGGGCTCTAACAGTAAATCTAAAGAAAACCAACATCATGATTTTTCAGAAAAGACCCAGATGTCAGGAAAACAAATACCAGTTTACCCTCAGAGATACCACTATAGGACACACTATGAGCTACACCTACCTTGGTCTAACTATAAAAGCATCAGGGAGCTTCAGCATAGCAGTGAATGCACTAAAAGAAAAAGCCCGAAGAGCCCTATATGCAATAAAAAGAAAATTCTACAACATCCAAATCCCAATCAAAATCTGGCTCAAAATTTTTGACAGCATAATCCTGCCCATTGCACTGTACGGTAGTGAAGTATGGGGCCCGCTAAATCACCAAAGCTACACTAAATGGGAAAAACACACAATAGAAGCCCTACATGCAGAATTCTGCCGAAGCATCCTTCGCACCCAAAGAAAAACGCCAACAAATGCATGCAGAGCCGAACTAGGCAGATACCCACTGATAATAAACATCCAAAAACGAGCACTAAACTTCCTAAATCACCTCAAATCTAGCTCCCCAGACACCCTTCATTTCAAAGCCTTTCAGACCCAAGAGCTACACCCAGAAAAGAGTCCCCTGAGTCAGCTGCTACTGAAACTAAGTACTCAGCCGGACCCTGACCAGCCCCAGACCAACACAGCCGTCCAAACACCAATCCGAGTGAACCAAATCATTAAAAAATGCAAAGAAACCTACCTGGAACATTGGAACAAAATAACCGAAAGCCAAAGCAGATTAGAATGTTACCGGGCCCTAAAAAGAGAATATAAACTGGCAGACTACCTCACGACCATCAGAGACACAAAACAGAGACAGACCCTCACCAGGTACAGACTAAGCGACCACCAACTGGAAATTGAAAAAGGCAGATACAAGAAATCCTGGCAGCCTAGAGAGAATAGAATATGCGATCAATGTCTGGCTGGCGAGGTTGAAACAGAAATGCATTTCCTCCTAAAATGCGAAAAATTCAACACATCAAGAAACATATTATTCAACAAGCTAAGCCAAACAACCCCAGATTTCAAGGAATTGGATGATCTGTCAAAATTGAGATTAGTCCGAGGAGAAGGAGACAGGCCATACCTTGGGGCTAAATATGTAACAACATGTCACAACCTGAGGACTGTTTAAAAGTAAGACTGTTTAAAATTAATATTGAACGTACCAAATGAAGTAGAAAGACTGTTTAAAATTAATATTGTTTAAAAGTAATATTGTATATACCCAACAAATGTCAAATCGATTGACACCTACAGAATGTTGGAAAACTGTACCTTTTTGCTATGTAAGCTTTGGCAATATGGTTCTCTGTAAACTTTCATGCCAATAAAGCATTTGAACTGAACTGAACTGAACTGAGAGAGCGAAGTAGAGAGAGAGCAAAGCAGACAGCGAGCGAAGGAGAGAGAGCGAAGGAGAGAGAGAGCGAACGAGAGAGAGAGCGAAGGAGAGAGAGCGAAGGAGAGAGAGAGCGAAGGAGAGAGAGAGCAAAGTAGAGAGACAGCGACGGAGAGAGAGAGCGAAGGAGAGAGAGAGCGAAGGAGAGAGAGAGCGCGAAGGAGAGAGAGAGCGAAGGAGAGAGAGAGAGCGAAGGAGAGAGAGAGAGAAGGAGAGAGAGAGCGAAGGAGGGAGAGAGCGAAGGAGAGAGAGAGCGAAGGAGAGAGAGAGCGAAGGAGAGAGAGCGAAGGAGAGAGAGAGCGAAGGAGAGAGAGAGCAAAGGAGAGAGAGAGAGCGAAGGAGAGAGAGAGCGAAGGAGAGAGAGGGAAGGAGAGAGAGAGCGAAGGAGAGAGAGAGCGAAGGAGAGAGAGAGAGCGAAGGAGGGCGAGAGCGAAGGAGAGAAAGAGCGAAGGAGAGAGAGAGTGAAGGAGAGAGAGAGCGAAGGAGAGAGAGAGCGAAGGAGAGGGAGTGCGAAGGACTCCAACTGGAAATTGAAAAAGGCAGATACAAGAAATCCTGGCAGCCTAGAGAGAATAGAATATGCGATCAATGTCTGGCTGGCGAGGTTGAAACAGAAATGCATTTCCTCCTAAAATGCGAAAAATTCAACACATCAAGAAACATATTATTCAACAAGCTAAGCCAAACAACCCCAGATTTCAAGGAATTGGATGATCTGTCAAAATTGAGATTAGTCCGAGGAGAAGGAGACAGGCCATACCTTGGGGCTAAATATGTAACAACATGTCACAACCTGAGGACTGTTTAAAAGTAAGACTGTTTAAAATTAATATTGAACGTACCAAATGAAGTAGAAAGACTGTTTAAAATTAATATTGTTTAAAAGTAATATTGTATATACCCAACAAATGTCAAATCGATTGACACCTACAGAATGTTGGAAAACTGTACCTTTTTGCTATGTAAGCTTTGGCAATATGGTTCTCTGTAAACTTTCATGCCAATAAAGCATTTGAACTGAACTGAACTGAACTGAGAGAGCGAAGTAGAGAGAGAGCAAAGCAGACAGCGAGCGAAGGAGAGAGAGCGAAGGAGAGAGAGAGCGAACGAGAGAGAGAGCGAAGGAGAGAGAGCGAAGGAGAGAGAGAGCGAAGGAGAGAGAGAGCAAAGTAGAGAGACAGCGACGGAGAGAGAGAGCGAAGGAGAGAGAGAGCGAAGGAGAGAGAGAGCGCGAAGGAGAGAGAGAGCGAAGGAGAGAGAGAGAGCGAAGGAGAGAGAGAGAGAAGGAGACAGAGAGCGAAGGAGGGAGAGAGCGAAGGAGAGAGAGAGCGAAGGAGAGAGAGAGCGAAGGAGAGAGAGCGAAGGAGAGAGAGAGCGAAGGAGAGAGAGAGCAAAGGAGAGAGAGAGAGCGAAGGAGAGAGAGAGCGAAGGAGAGAGAGGGAAGGAGAGAGAGAGCGAAGGAGAGAGAGAGCGAAGGAGAGAGAGAGAGCGAAGGAGGGCGAGAGCGAAGGAGAGAAAGAGCGAAGGAGAGAGAGAGTGAAGGAGAGAAAGAGCGAAGGAGAGAGAGAGTGAAGGAGAGAGAGAGCGAAGGAGAGAGAGAGCGAAGGAGAGGGAGTGCGAAGGAGAGAGAGAGCGAAGGAGAGAGAGAGCGAAGGAGGGAGAGAGCGAAGGAGAGAGAGCGAAGGAGAGAGAGAGGGAAGGAGAGAGAGAGTGAAGGAGAGAGAGCGAAAGAGAGAGAGAGCGAAGGAGAGAGAGAGCGAAGGAGAGAGAGAGCGAAGGAGAGAGAGCAAAGCAGAGAGAGAGCGAAGGAGAGAGAGAGCAAAGGAGAGAGAGAGCGAAGGAGAGAGAGAGCGAAGGAGAGAGAGCAAAGGAGAGAGAGAGCGAAGGGGAGAGAGAGCGAAGGATAGAGAGAGCGAAAGGGAGAGAGAGCGAAGGAGAGAGAGAGCGAAGTTGAGAGAGAGCGAAGGAGAGAGAGAGCGAAGGAGAGAGAGGGAAGGAGAGAGAAAGCAAAGGAAAGAGAGAGCGAAGGAGAGAGAGAGCGAAGGAGGGAGAGAGCGGAGAGAGAGAGCGAAGGAGAGAGCGAGCGAAGGAGAGAGAGCGAAGGAGAGAGAGAGCGAAGGAGAGAGAGAGCGAAGGAGAGAGAGCGAAGGAGAGCGAGAGCGAAGGGGAGAGTGAGCGAAGGAGAGAGAGAGCGAAGGAGGGAGAGCGAAGGGGAGAGAGAGCGAAGGAGAGAGAGAGCGAAGGTGAGAGAGAGCGAAGGAGAGAGAGAGCGAAGGAGAGAGAGAGCGAAGGAGGGAGAGAGCGAAGGAGAGAGTGAAGGGGAGAGAGAGCGAAGGGGAGAGAGAGCGAATGAGGGAGAGAGCGAAGGAGAGAGAGAGCGAAGGAGGGAGAGAGAGAAGGAGAGAGAGAGAGTGAAGGGGAGAGCGAGCGAAGGAGAGAGAGAGCGAAGGAGAGAGAGCGAGCGAAGGGGAGAGCGAGCGAAGGAGAGACAGAGCGAAGGAGAGAGCAAAGGAGAGAGAGAGTGAAGGAGAGAGAGAGCGAAGGAGAGAGAGAGCGAAGGAGAGAGAGAGCGAAGGAGAGAGAGAGAGAGGAGAGAGAGCGCGATGGAGAGAGAGAGAGAAGGAGAGAGAGAGCGAAGGAGAGAGAGAGCGAAGGAGAGAGAGAGAGAAGGAGAGAGAGAGCGAAGGAGAGAGAGAGCGAAGGAGAGAGAGAGAGCGAAGGGGAGAGAGAGCGAAGGGGAGAGAGAGCGAAGGAGAGAGCGAAGGAGAGGGAGAGCGAAGGAGAGAAAGAGTGAAGGACAGAGAGAGCGAAGGAGAGAGAGCAAAGGAGAGAGAACGAAGGAGGGAGAGAGCAAAGGAGGGAGAGAGCGAAGGAGAGAGAGCGAAGGAGAGAGAGAGCGAAGGAGAGAGAGAGCGAAGGAGAGAGAGAGCGAAGGAGAGAGAGAGAGAGAAGGAGAGAGAGAGCGAATGAGAGTGAGAGTGAAGGAGGGAGAGAGCGAAGGAGAGAGAGAGCGAAGGAGACAGAGAGCGAAGGAGAGTGAGCGAAGGAGAGCGAGAGCGAAGGAGAGAGAGAGCGAAGGCGAGAGAGAGCGAAGGAGAGAGAGAGCGAAGGAGAGAGAGCGAAGGAGAGAGAGAGATCGAAGGAGGGCGTGAGCGAAGGAGAGAGAGAGCGAAGGAGAGAGAGAGCAAAGGAGAGAGAGAGCGAAGGAGAGAGCGAGCGAAGGAGAGAGAGAGTGAAGGAGAGAGAGAGCGAAGGAGAGAGAGAGCGAAGGAGAGAGAGAGCGAAGGAGAGAGAGGGAAGGAGAGAGAAAGCGAAGGAAAGAGAGAGCGAAGGAGAGAGAGAGCGAAGGAGGGAGAGAGCGAAGGAGAGAGAGAGCGAAGGGGAGAGAGAGCGAAGGAGAGAGAGAGCGAAAGAGAGAGCGAGCGAAGGAGAGAGAGAGCGAAGGAGAGAGAGCGAAGGAGAGAGAGAGCGAAGGAGAGAGTGAAGGAGAGAGAGAGCGAAGGGGAGAGAGAGCGAAGGAGAGAGAGAGCGAAGGAGAGAGAGAGCGAAGGAGAGAGAGAGCGAAGGAGAGAGAGAGCGAAGGAGAGAGAGAGAGCGAAGGGGAGAGCGAGCAAAGGAGAGAGAGAGCGAAGGAGAGAGAGAGAGCGAAGTGGAGAGCGAGCGAAGGAGAGAGAGAGCGAAGGAGAGAGCGAAGGAGAGAGAGAGCGAAGGAGAGAGAGAGCGAAGGAGAGAGAGAGCGAAGGAGAGAGAGCGAAGGAGAGAGAGAGCGAAGGAGAGAGAGCGCGAAGGAGAGAGAGAGCGAAGGAGAGAGAGAGCGAAGGAGAGAGAGAGCGAAGGAGAGAGAGCGAAGGAGAGAGAGCGCGAAGGAGAGAGAGAGCGAAGGAGAGAGAGCGAAGGAGAGAGAGAGCGAAGGAGAGAGAGAGAGCGAAGGAGAGAGAGAGGGAAGGAGAGAGAGAGCGAAGGCGAGAGCGAGCGAAGGAGAGAGAGAGCGAAGGAGAGAGAGAGGGAAGGAGAGAGAGAGCGAAAGAGAGAGACAGAGCGAAAGAGAGAGAGAGCGAAGGAGAGAGAGAGCGAAGAAGAGAGAGAGTGAAGGAGAGAGAGAGCGAAGGAGAGAGAGAGCGAAGGAGAGAGAGCGCGAAGGAGAGAGAGAGCGAAGGAGAGAGAGAGCGAAGGAGAGAGAGAGCGAAGGAGAGAGAGCGAAGGAGAGAGAGCGCGAAGGAGAGAGAGAGCGAAGGAGAGAGAGCGAAGGAGAGAGAGAGCGAAGGAGAGAGAGAGAGCGAAGGAGAGAGAGAGGGAAGGAGAGAGAGAGCGAAGGCGAGAGCGAGCGAAGGAGAGAGAGAGTGAAGGAGAGAGAGAGCAAAGGAGAGAGAGAGAGCGAAGGAGAGAGAGAGCGAAGGAGAGAGAGAGCGAAGGAGAGAGAGAGGGAAGGGGAGAGAGAGCGAAGGAGAGAGAGCGAAGGAGAGAGAGAGCGAAGGAGAGAGAGAGAGCAAAGGAGAGAGAGAGCGAAGGAGAGAGTGAGTGAAGGAGAGAGAGAGAGCGAAGGAGAGAGAAATGTAAGGAGAGAGAGAGCGAAGGAGAGAGAGAGCGATGGAGAGAGAGAGCAACGTAGAGAGAAAGAGCGAAGGAGAGAGAGAGCGAAGGAGAGAGAGAGCGAAGGAGAGAGAGAGAGCGAAGGAGGGACAGAGCGAAGGAGAGAGAGAGAGCGAAGAAGAGCGAGCGAAGGAGAGACAGGGAAGGAGAGAGAGAGCGAAGGAGAGAGAGTGAAGGAGAGAGAGAGGGAAGGAGAGAGAGCGAAGGAGAGAGAGAGCGAAGGAGAGAGAGAGAGCGAAGGAGAGAGAGAGCGAAGGACAGAGAGAGCGAAGGAGAGAGAGAGCGAAGGGGAGAGAGAGCGAAGGAGGCAGAGAGAGCGAAGGAGAGAGAGAGCGAAGGAGAGAGAGAGCGAAGGAGAGAGTGAAGGAGGGAGAGAGCGAAGGAGAGAGAGAGCGAAGGAGGGATACAGCGAAGGAGAGAGAGATCGAAGCAGAGAGAGAGCAAAGGAGATTGAGAGTGAAGGAGAGAGAGAGCGAAGGAGAGAGAGAGTGAAGGAGTGAGAGAGCGAGGGAGAGAGCGAAGGAGAGAGAGAGCGAAGGAGAGAGAGAGCAAAGGAGAGAGAGAGCGAAGGAGAGAGAGCGGAGAGAGAGAGCGAAGGAGAGAGAGAGCGAAGGAGAGAGAGAGCGAAGCAGAGAGCGAGCGAAGGAGAGAGAGCGAAGGAGAGAGAGAGCGAAGGAGAGAGAGGGAAGGAGGGAGAGAGCGAAAGAGAGAGAGAGCAAAGGAGAGAGAGAGTGAAGGAGAGAGAGAGCGAAGGAGAGGGAGAGAGCGAAGGAGAGAGAGAGCGAAGGAGAGAGAGAGCGAAGGAGAGAGAGAGAGAGAAGGATAGAGAGAGCGAATGAGAGAGAGAGCGAAGGAGGGAGAGAGCGAAGGAGAGAGAGAGCGAAGGAGACAGAGAGCGAAGGAGAGTGTGCAAAGGAGAGCGAGAGCGAAGGAGAGAGAGAGCGAAGGCGAGAGAGAGCGAAGGAGAGAGAGAGCGAAGGAGAGAGAGCAAAGGAGAGAGAGAGATCGAAGGAGGGCGTGAGCGAAGGAGAAAGAGAGCGAAGGAGAGAGAGAGCAAAGAAGAGAGAGAGCGAAGGAGAGAGAGAGCGAAGGAGAGAGAGAGTGAAGGAGAGAGAGAGCGAAGGGGAGAGAGAGCGAAGGAGAGAGAGAGCGAAGGAGAGAGAGAGCGAAGGAGAGAGATGGAAGGAGAGAGAAAGCGAAGGAAAGAGAGAGCGAAGGAGAGAGAGAGCGAAGGAGGGAGAGAGCGAAGGAGAGAGAGAGCGAAGGGAAGAGAGAGCGAAGGAGAGAGAGAGCGAAGGAGAGAGCGAGCGAAGGAGAGAGAGAGCGAAGGAGAGAGAGCGAAGGAGAGAGAGAGCGAAGGAGAGTGTGAAGGAGAGTGAGAGCGAAGGGGAGAGAGAGCGAAGGAGAGAGAGAGCGAAGGAGAGAGAGAGCGAAGGGGAGAGAGAGCAAAGGAGAGAGAGAGCGAAGGAGAGAGAGAGCGAAGGAGAGAGAGAGAGCGAAGGGGAGAGCGCGCAAAGGAGAGAGAGAGCGAAGGAGAGAGAGAGCGAAGGGGAGAGAGAGCGAAGGAGGCAGAGAGAGCGAAGGAGAGAGAGAGCGAAGGAGAGAGAGAGCGAAGGAGAGAGTGAAGGAGGGAGAGAGCGAAGGAGAGAGAGAGCGAAGGAGGGATACAGCGAAGGAGAGAGAGATCGAAGCAGAGAGAGAGCAAAGGAGATTGAGAGTGAAGGAGAGAGAGAGCGAAGGAGAGAGAGAGTGAAGGAGTGAGAGAGCGAGGGAGAGAGCGAAGGAGAGAGAGAGCGAAGGAGAGAGAGAGCAAAGGAGAGAGAGAGCGAAGGAGAGAGAGCGGAGAGAGAGAGCGAAGGAGAGAGAGAGCGAAGGAGAGAGAGAGCGAAGCAGAGAGCGAGCGAAGGAGAGAGAGCGAAGGAGAGAGAGAGCGAAGGAGAGAGAGGGAAGGAGGGAGAGAGCGAAAGAGAGAGAGAGCAAAGGAGAGAGAGAGTGAAGGAGAGAGAGAGCGAAGGAGAGGGAGAGAGCGAAGGAGAGAGAGAGCGAAGGAGAGAGAGAGCGAAGGAGAGAGAGAGAGAGAAGGATAGAGAGAGCGAATGAGAGAGAGAGCGAAGGAGGGAGAGAGCGAAGGAGAGAGAGAGCGAAGGAGACAGAGAGCGAAGGAGAGTGAGCAAAGGAGAGCGAGAGCGAAGGAGAGAGAGAGCGAAGGCGAGAGAGAGCGAAGGAGAGAGAGAGCGAAGGAGAGAGAGCGAAGGAGAGAGAGAGATCGAAGGAGGGCGTGAGCGAAGGAGAGAGAGAGCGAAGGAGAGAGAGAGCAAAGGAGAGAGAGAGCGAAGGAGAGAGAGAGCGAAGGAGAGAGAGAGTGAAGGAGAGAGAGAGCGAAGGGGAGAGAGAGCGAAGGAGAGAGAGAGCGAAGGAGAGAGAGAGCGAAGGAGAGAGATGGAAGGAGAGAGAAAGCGAAGGAAAGAGAGAGCGAAGGAGAGAGAGAGCGAAGGAGGGAGAGAGCGAAGGAGAGAGAGAGCGAAGGGAAGAGAGAGCGAAGGAGAGAGAGAGCGAAGGAGAGAGCGAGCGAAGGAGAGAGAGAGCGAAGGAGAGAGAGCGAAGGAGAGAGAGAGCGAAGGAGAGTGTGAAGGAGAGTGAGAGCGAAGGGGAGAGAGAGCGAAGGAGAGAGAGAGCGAAGGAGAGAGAGAGCGAAGGGGAGAGAGAGCAAAGGAGAGAGAGAGCGAAGGAGAGAGAGAGCGAAGGAGAGAGAGAGAGCGAAGGGGAGAGCGCGCAAAGGAGAGAGAGAGCGAAGGAGAGAGAGAGCGAAGGGGAGAGAGAGAGCGAAGGAGAGAGCGATGGAGAGAGAGAGCGAAGGAGAGAGAGAGCGAAGGAGAGAGAGAGCGAAGGAGAGAGAGCGAAGGAGAGAGAGAGCAAAGGAGAGAGAGCGCGAAGGAGAGAGAGAGCGAAGGAGAGAGAGCGAAGGAGAGAGAGAGCGAAGGAGAGAGAGCGAAGGAGAGAGAGCGCGATGGAGAGAGAGAGCGAAGGAGAGAGAGCGAAGGAGAGTGAGAGCGAAGGAGAGAGAGAGCGAAGGGAGAGAGAGCGAAGGAGAGAGAGCGCGAAGGAGAGAGCGCGAAGGAGAGAGAGAGCGAAGGAGAGAGAGAGCGAAAGAGAGAGAGAGCGAAGGAGAGAGAGAGCGAAGGAGAGAGAGAGTTAAGGAGAGAGAGAGCGAAAGAGAGAGAGAGCGAAGGAGAGAGAGAGCGAAGGAGAGAGAGAGTGAAGGAGAGAGAGAGCGAAGGAGAGAGAGAGCGAAGGAGAGATAGAGAGCGAAGGAGAGAGAGAGGGAAGGAGAGAGAGAGCGAAGGCGAGAGCGAGCGAAGGAGAGAGAGAGTGAAGGAGAGAGAGCGAAGGAGGGAGAGAGCGAAGGAGAGAGAGAGAGCGAAGGAGAGAGAGAGCAAAGGAGAGAGAGAGCGAAGGAGAGAGAGAGGGAAGGAGAGAGAGAGCGAAGGAGAGAGAGAGGGAAGGAGAGAGAGAGCGAAGGCGAGAGAGAGCGAAGGGGAGAGAGAGCGAAGGAGAGAGAGCGAAGGAGAGAGAGAGCGAAGGAGAGAGAGAGAGCAAAGGAGAGAGAGAGCGAAGGAGTGAGTGAGTGAAGGAGAGAGAGAGCGAAGGAGAGAGAGATGTAAGGAGAGAGAGAGCGAAGGAGAGAGAGAGCGATGGAGAGAGAGAGCAAAGTAGAGAGAAAGAGCGAAGGAGAGAGAGAGCGAAGGAGAGAGAGAGCGAAGGAGAGGGAGAGAGCGAAGGAGGGAGAGAGCGAAGGAGAGAGAGAGAGCGAAGGAGAGAGAGCGAAGGAGAGACAGGGAAGGAGAGAGAGAGCGAAGGAGAGAGAGTGAAGGAGAGAGAGAGGGAAGGAGAGAGAGCGAAGGAGAGAGAGAGCGAAGGAGAGAGAGAGCGAAGGAGAGAGAGCGCGAAGGAGAGAGCGAGCGAAGGAGAGAGAGCGCGAAGGAGAGAGAGAGCGAAGGAGAGAGAGCGAAGGAGAGAGAGAGCGAAGGAGAGAGAGAGCGAAGGGGAGAGAGAGCGAAGGAGAGAGAGCGCGAAGGAGAGAGAGCGAAGGAGAGAGAGAGAGCGAAGGAGAGAGAGAGCGAAAGAGAGAGAGAGTGAAGGAGAGAGAGAGCGAAGGAGAGAGAGAGTGAAGGAGAGAGAGAGCGAAGGAGAGAGAGAGCGAAGGAGAGATAGAGAGCGAAGGAGAGAGAGAGGGAAGGAGAGAGAGAGCGAAGGCGAGAGCGAGCGAAGGAGAGAGAGAGTGAAGGAGAGAGAGCGAAGGAGAGAGAGAGCAAAGGAGAGAGAGAGAGCGAAGGAGAGAGAGAGCGAAGGAGAGAGAGAGCGAAGGAGAGAGAGAGCGAAGGAGAGAGAGAGCGAAGGGGAGAGAGAGCGAAGGAAAGAGAGAGCGAAGGAGGGAAAGAGCGAAGGAGAGAGAGAGCGAAGGAGAGAGAGAGCGAAGGAGTGAGAGAGCGAAGGCGAGAGAGCGAAGGGGAGAGAGAGCGAAGGGGAGAGAGAGCGAAGGAGAGAGAGACCGAAGGGGAGAGAGAGCGAATGAGAGAGAGAGCGAAGGAGAGAGAGAGCGAAGGAGAGGGAGAGCGAAGGAGAGAGAGGGAAGGAGAGAGAAAGCGAAGGAATGAGAGGGCGAAGGAGAGAGACAGCGAAGGAGAGAGAGAGCGAAGGAGAGAGAGAGCGAAGGAGAGAGAGGGAAGGAGAGAGAAAGCGAAGGAAAGAGAGAGCGAAGGAGAGACAGAGCGAAGGAGGGAGAGAGCGAAGGAGAGAGAGAGCGAAGGAGAGAGAGAGCGAAGGAGAGAGAGAGAGCAAAGGAGAGAGAGGGAAGGAGAGAGATAGCGAAGGAAAGAGAGAGCGAAGGAGAGAGAGAGCGAAGGAGGGAGAGAGCGAAGGAGAGAGAGAGCGAAGGAGAGAGAGAGCGAAGGAGAGAGAGAGCAAAGGAGAGAGAGAGCGAAGGAGAGAGAGCGAAGGAGAGAGAGAGCGAAGGGGAGAGAGAGCGAAGGAGAGAGATAGCGAAGGGGAGAGAGAGCGAAGGAGAGAGAGAGCGAAGGAGAGAGAGAGCGAAGGAGAGAGAGCAAAGGAGAGGGAGAGCGAAGGAGAGAGAGGGAAGGAGAGAGAAAGCGAAGGAATGAGAGAGCGAAGGAGAGAGAGAGCGAAGGAGGGAGAGAGCGAAGGAGAGAGAGAGCGAAGGGGAGAGAGAGCGAAGGAGAGAGAGAGCGAAGGAGAGAGAGAGCGAAGGAGAGAGAGCGAAGCAGAGAGAGAGCGAAGGAGAGAGAGCGAAGGAGAGAGAGAGCGAAGGGGAGAGAGAGCGAAGGAGAGTGAGAGCGAAGGAGAGCGAGAGTGAAGGAGGGAGAGAGCGAAGGAGAGAGAGAGCGAAGGATAGAGAGAGCGAAGGAGAGAGAGAGCGAAGGAGGGAGAGAGCGAAGGAGACAGAGAGCGAAGGAGAGAGAGCGAAGGAGAGATAAAGCGAAGGAGAGAGAGCGAAGGAGAGAGAGAGCGAACGAGAGAGACAGAGAAGGAGAGAGAAAGCGAAGGGGAGAGAGAGCGAAGGAGAGAGAGAGCGAAGAAGAGAGAGAGCGAAGGGGAGAGAGAGCGAAGGAGAGAGAGAGCGAAGGAGAGAGAGAGCGAAGGAGAGAGAGAGCGAAGGAGAGAGAGAGAGCGAAGGGGAGAGCGAGCAAAGGAGGGAGAGAGCGAAGGAGAGAGAGAGAGCGAAGTGGAGAGCGAGCGAAGGAGAGAGAGAGCGAAGGAGAGAGCGAAGGAGAGAGAGAGAGCGAAGGGGAGAGCGAGCAAAGGAGGGAGAGAGCGAAGGAGAGAGAGAGAGCGAAGTGGAGAGCGAGCGAAGGAGAGAGAGAGCGAAGGAGAGAGCGAAGGAGAGAGAGAGCGAAGGAGAGAGAGAGCGAAGGAGAGAGAGAGCGAAGGAGAGAGAGCGAAGGAGAGAGAGAGCGAAGGAGAGAGAGCGCGATGGAGAGAGAGAGCGAAGGAGAGAGAGAGCGAAGGAGAGAGAGAGCGAAGGAGAGAGAGCGAAGGAGAGAGAGCGCGAAGGAGAGAGAGAGCGAAGGAGAGAGAGCGAAGGAGAGAGAGAGCGAAGGAGAGAGAGAGAGCGAAGGAGAGAGAGAGGGAAGGAGAGAGAGAGCGAAGGCGAGAGCGAGCGAAGGAGAGAGAGAGCGAAGGAGAGAGAGAGGGAAGGAGAGAGAGAGCGAAGGAGAGAGAGAGAGCGAAAGAGAGAGAGAGCGAAGGAGAGAGAGAGCGAAGAAGAGAGAGAGTGAAGGAGAGAGAGAGCGAAGGAGAGAGAGAGCGAAGGAGAGATAGAGAGCGAAGGAGAGAGAGAGGGAAGGAGAGAGAGAGCGAAGGCGAGAGCGAGCGAAGGAGAGAGAGAGTGAAGGAGAGAGAGAGCAAAGGAGAGAGAGAGAGCGAAGGAGAGAGAGAGCGAAGGAGAGAGAGAGCGAAGGAGAGAGAGAGGGAAGGGGAGAGAGAGCGAAGGAGAGAGAGCGAAGGAGAGAGAGAGCGAAGGAGAGAGAGAGAGCAAAGGAGAGAGAGAGCGAAGGAGAGAGTGAGTGAAGGAGAGAGAGAGAGCGAAGGAGAGAGAAATGTAAGGAGAGAGAGAGCGAAGGAGAGAGAGAGCGAAGGAGAGAGAGAGCGAAGGAGAGAGAGAGAGCGAAGGAGGGACAGAGCGAAGGAGAGAGAGAGAGCGAAGAAGAGCGAGCGAAGGAGAGACAGGGAAGGAGAGAGAGAGCGAAGGAGAGAGAGTGAAGGAGAGAGAGAGGGAAGGAGAGAGCGCGAAGGAGAGAGAGAGCGAAGGAGAGAGAGAGAGCGAAGGAGAGAGAGAGCGAAGGACAGAGAGAGCGAAGGAGAGAGAGAGCGAAGGGGAGAGAGAGCGAAGGAGGCAGAGAGAGCGAAGGAGAGAGAGAGCGAAGGAGAGAGAGAGCGAAGGAGAGAGCGAAGGAGGGAGAGAGCGAAGGAGAGAGAGAGCGAAGGAGGGATACAGCGAAGGAGAGAGAGATCGAAGCAGAGAGAGAGCAAAGGAGATTGAGAGTGAAGGAGAGAGAGAGCGAAGGAGAGAGAGAGTGAAGGAGTGAGAGAGCGAGGGAGAGAGCGAAGGAGAGAGAGAGAGAAGGAGAGAGAGAGCGAAGGAGAGAGAGAGCGAAGGAGAGAGAGCGGAGAGAGAGAGCGAAGGAGAGAGAGAGCGAAGGAGAGAGAGAGCGAAGCAGAGAGCGAGCGAAGGAGAGAGAGCGAAGGAGAGAGAGAGCGAAGGAGAGAGAGGGAAGGAGGGAGAGAGCGAAAGAGAGAGAGAGCAAAGGAGAGAGAGAGTGAAGGAGAGAGAGAGCGAAGGAGAGGGAGAGAGCGAAGGAGAGAGAGAGTGAAGGAGAGAGAGAGCGAAGGAGAGAGAGAGAGAGAAGGAGAGAGAGAGCGAATGAGAGAGAGAGCGAAGGAGGGAGAGAGCGAAGGAGAGAGAGAGCGAAGGAGACAGAGAGCGAAGGAGAGAGAGCGAAGGAGAGAGAGAGCGAAGGAGAGAGAGAGAGCAAAGGAGAGAGAGAGCGAAGGAGGGAGTGAGTGAAGGAGAGAGAGAGCGAAGGAGAGAGAGATGTAAGGAGAGAGAGAGCGAAGGAGAGAGAGAGCGATGGAGAGAGAGAGCAAAGTAGAGAGAAAGAGCGAAGGAGAGAGAGAGCGAAGGAGAGCGAGAGCGAAGGAGAGAGAGAGCGAAGGCGAGAGAGAGCGAAGGAGAGAGAGAGCGAAGGAGAGAGAGCGAAGGAGGGAGAGAGATCGAAGGAGGGCGTGAGCGAAGGAGAGAGAGAGCGAAGGAGAGAGAGAGCAAAGGAGAGAGAGAGCTAAGGAGAGAGAGAGCGAAGGAGAGAGAGAGAGAGAGAGGGTCAAAATTGGAGACAAACGCACCGATTTCTTCACCCAGAGAAGAGGCGTCCGGCAGGGCTGCAATTTGAGCCCGACCCTGTTCAACATATACATAAATGAATTAGCAGACATGCTGGAGCAAAGCGAGTCACCAGGTCTCCGTCTCCTAGATGGAGAAGTGAAATCCCTGTTCTATGCGGACGACCTGGTTCTGCTGTCTCCCACAGAACAGGGATTACAGCAACAACTAGACCTACTCGACAAATACTGCCAAAATTGGGCTCTAACAGTAAATCTAAAGAAAACCAACATCATGATTTTTCAAAAAAGGCCCAGATGTCAGGAAAACAAATACCAGTTTACCCTCAGTGATACCACTATAGGACACACTATGAGCTACACCTACCTTGGTCTAACTATTACAGCATCAGGGAGCTTCAGCATAGCAGTGAATGCACTAAAAGAAAAAGCCCGAAGAGCCCTATATGCAATAAAAAGAAAATTCTACAACATCCAAATCCCAATCAAAATCTGGCTCAAAATATTTGACAGCATAATCCTGCCCATTGCACTGTACGGTAGTGAAGTATGGGGCCCGCTAAATCACCAAAGCTACACTAAATGGGAAAAACATACAATAGAAGCCCTACATGCAGAATTCTGCCGAAGCATCCTTCGCACCCAAAGGAAAACGCCAACAAATGCATGCAGAGCCGAACTAGGCAGATACCCACTGATAATAAACATCCAAAAACGAGCACTAAACTTCCTAAATCACCTCAAATCTAGCTCCCCAGACACCCTTCATTTCAAAGCCTTTCAGACCCAAGAGCTAAACCCAGAAAAGAGTCCCCTGAGTCAGCTGCTACGGAAACTAAGTACTCAGCCGGACCCTGACCAGCCCCAGACCAACACAGCCGCCCAAACACCAATCCGAGTGAACCAAATCATTAAAAAATGCAAAGAAACCTACCTGGAACATTGGAACAAAATAACCGAAAGCCAAAGCAGATTAGAATGTTACCGGGCCCTAAAAAGAGAATATAAACTGGCAGACTACCTCACGACCATCAGAGACACAAAACAGAGACAGACCCTCACCAGGTACAGACTAAGCGACCACCAACTGGAAATTGAAAAAGGCAGATACAAGAAATCCTGGCAGCCTAGAGAGAATAGAATATGCGATCAATGTCTGGCTGGCGAGGTTGAAACAGAAATGCATTTCCTCCTAAAATGCGAAAAATTCAACACATCAAGAAACATATTATTCAACAAGCTAAGCCAAACAACCCCAGATTTCAAGGAATTGGATGATCTGTCAAAATTGAGATTAGTCCTAGGAGAAGGAGACAGACCATACCTTGGGGCCAAATATGTAACAACATGTCACAACCTGAGGACTGTTTAAAATTAAGACTGTTTAAAATTAATATTGAACGTACCAAATGAAGTACAAAGACTGTTTAAAATTAATATTGTTTAAAAGTAATATTGTATGTACCCAACAAATGTCAAATCGATTGACACCTACAGAATGTTGGAAAACTGTACCTTTTTGCTATGTAAGCTTTGGCAATATGGTTCTCTGTAAACTTTCATGCCAATAAAGCATTTTAATTGGAATTGGAATTGGAATTGGAGTGAAGGAGAGAGAGAGCGAAGGGGAGAGAGAGCGAAGGAGAGAGAGAGCGAAGGAGAGAGAGAGCGAAGGAGAGAGATGGAAGGAGAGAGAAAGCGAAGGAAAGAGAGAGCGAAGGAGAGAGAGAGCGAAGGAGGGAGAGAGCGAAGGAGAGAGAGAGCGAAGGGAAGAGAGAGCGAAGGAGAGAGAGAGCGAAGGAGAGAGCGAGCGAAGGAGAGAGAGAGCGAAGGAGAGAGAGCGAAGGAGAGAGAGAGCGAAGGAGAGAGCGAAGGAGAGTGAGAGCGAAGGGGAGAGAGAGCGAAGGAGAGAGAGAGCGAAGGAGAGAGAGAGCGAAGGAGAGAGAGAGCGAAGGGGAGAGAGAGCGAAGGAGAGAGAGAGCGAAGGAGAGAGAGAGCGAAGGAGAGAGAGAGAGCGAAGGGGAGAGCGCGCAAAGGAGAGAGAGAGCGAAGGAGAGAGAGAGCGAAGGGGAGAGCGAGCGAAGGAGAGAGAGAGCGAAGGAGAGAGCGAAGGAGAGAGAGAGCGAAGGAGAGAGAGAGCGAAGGAGAGAGAGAGCGAAGGAGAGAGAGCGAAGGAGAGAGAGAGCAAAGGAGAGAGAGCGCGAAGGAGAGAGAGAGCGAAGGAGAGAGAGCGAAGGAGAGAGAGAGCGAAGGAGAGAGAGCGAAGGAGAGAGAGCGCGAAGGAGAGAGAGAGCGAAGGAGAGAGAGCGAAGGAGAGTGAGAGCGAAGGAGAGAGAGAGCGAAGGGAGAGAGAGCGAAGGAGAGAGAGCGCGAAGGAGAGAGAGCGAAGGAGAGAGAGAGCGAAGGAGAGAGAGAGCGAAAGAGAGAGAGAGCGAAGGAGAGAGAGAGCGAAGGAGAGAGAGAGTGAAGGAGAGAGAGAGCGAAGGAGAGAGAGAGCGAAGGAGAGATAGAGAGCGAAGGAGAGAGAGAGGGAAGGAGAGAGAGAGCGAAGGCGAGAGCGAGCGAAGGAGAGAGAGAGTGAAGGAGAGAGAGCGAAGGAGGGAGAGAGCGAAGGAGAGAGAGAGAGCGAAGGAGAGAGAGAGCAAAGGAGAGAGTGAGCGAAGGAGAGAGAGAGGGAAGGAGAGAGAGAGCGAAGGAGAGAGAGAGGGAAGGAGAGAGAGAGCGAAGGCGAGAGAGAGCGAAGGGGAGAGAGAGCGAAGGAGAGAGAGCGAAGGAGAGAGAGAGCGAAGGAGAGAGAGAGAGCAAAGGAGAGAGAGAGCGAAGGAGGGAGTGAGTGAAGGAGAGAGAGAGCGAAGGAGAGAGAGATGTAAGGAGAGAGAGAGCGAAGGAGAGAGAGAGCGATGGAGAGAGAGAGCAAAGTAGAGAGAAAGAGCAAAGGAGAGAGAGAGCGAAGGAGAGAGAGAGCGAACGAGAGAGAGAGAGCGAAGGAGGGAGAGAGCGAAGGAGAGAGAGAGAGCGAAGGAGAGAGAGCGAAGGAGAGACAGGGAAGGAGAGAGAGAGCGAAGGAGAGAGAGTGAAGGAGAGAGAGAGGGAAGGAGAGAGAGCGAAGGAGAGAGAGAGCGAAGGAGAGAGAGAGCGAAGGAGAGAGAGAGCGAAGGAGAGAGAGCGCGAAGGAGAGAGAGAGCGAAGGAGAGAGAGAGCGAAGGAGAGAGAGAGCGAAGGAGAGCGAGCGAAGGAGAGAGAGCGCGAAGGAGAGAGAGAGCGAAGGAGAGAGAGCGAAGGAGAGAGAGAGCGAAGGAGGCAGAGAGAGCGAAGGAGAGAGAGAGCGAAGGAGAGAGAGAGCGAAGGAGAGAGCGAAGGAGGGAGAGAGCGAAGGAGAGAGAGAGCGAAGGAGGGATACAGCGAAGGAGAGAGAGATCGAAGCAGAGAGAGAGCAAAGGAGATTGAGAGTGAAGGAGAGAGAGAG
>NC_141016.1:38837299-38902299 GCF_052327205.1 Somniosus microcephalus
GGAGAGAGAGAGCGAAGGAGAGAGAGCAAAGGAGAGGGAGAGCGAAGGAGAGAGAGGGAAGGAGAGAGAAAGCGAAGGAATGAGAGAGCGAAGGAGAGAGAGAGCGAAGGAGGGAGAGAGCGAAGGAGAGAGAGAGCAAAGGGGAGAGAGAGCGAAGGAGAGAGAGAGCGAAGGAGAGAGAGAGCGAAGGAGAGAGAGCGAAGGAGAGAGAGCGAAGGAGAGAGAGAGCGAAGGGGAGAGAGAGCGAAGGAGAGTGAGAGCGAAGGAGAGCGAGAGTGAAGGAGGGAGAGAGCGAAGGAGAGAGAGAGCGAAGGATAGAGAGAGCGAAGGAGAGAGAGAGCGAAGGAGGGAGAGAGCGAAGGAGACAGAGAGCGAAGGAGAGAGAGCGAAGGAGAGATAAAGCGAAGGAGAGAGAGCGAAGGAGAGAGAGAGCGAACGAGAGAGACAGAGAAGGAGAGAGAAAGCGAAGGGGAGAGAGAGCGAAGGAGAGAGAGAGCGAAGGAGAGAGAGAGCGAAGGAGAGAGAGAGCGAAGGAGAGAGAGAGAGCGAAGGGGAGAGCGAGCAAAGGAGGGAGAGAGCGAAGGAGAGAGAGAGAGCGAAGTGGAGAGCGAGCGAAGGAGAGAGAGAGCGAAGGAGAGAGCGAAGGAGAGAGAGAGAGCGAAGGGGAGAGCGAGCAAAGGAGGGAGAGAGCGAAGGAGAGAGAGAGAGCGAAGTGGAGAGCGAGCGAAGGAGAGAGAGAGCGAAGGAGAGAGCGAAGGAGAGAGAGAGCGAAGGAGAGAGAGAGCGAAGGAGAGAGAGAGCGAAGGAGAGAGAGCGAAGGAGAGAGAGAGCGAAGGAGAGAGAGCGCGAAGGAGAGAGAGAGCGAAGGAGAGAGAGAGCGAAGGAGAGAGAGCGAAGGAGAGAGAGCGCGAAGGAGAGAGAGAGCGAAGGAGAGAGAGCGAAGGAGAGAGAGAGCGAAGGAGAGAGAGAGAGCGAAGGAGAGAGAGAGGGAAGGAGAGAGAGAGCGAAGGCGAGAGCGAGCGAAGGAGAGAGAGAGCGAAGGAGAGAGAGAGGGAAGGAGAGAGAGAGCGAAGGAGAGAGAGAGAGCGAAAGAGAGAGAGAGCGAAGGAGAGAGAGAGCGAAGAAGAGAGAGAGTGAAGGAGAGAGAGAGCGAAGGAGAGAGAGAGCGAAGGAGAGATAGAGAGCGAAGGAGAGAGAGAGGGAAGGAGAGAGAGAGCGAAGGCGAGAGCGAGCGAAGGAGAGAGAGAGTGAAGGAGAGAGAGAGCAAAGGAGAGAGAGAGAGCGAAGGAGAGAGAGAGCGAAGGATAGAGAGAGCGAAGGAGAGAGAGAGGGAAGGGGAGAGAGAGCGAAGGAGAGAGAGCGAAGGAGAGAGAGAGCGAAGGAGAGAGAGAGAGCAAAGGAGAGAGAGAGCGAAGGAGAGAGTGAGTGAAGGAGAGAGAGAGAGCGAAGGAGAGAGAAATGTAAGGAGAGAGAGAGCGAAGGAGAGAGAGAGCGATGGAGAGAGAGAGCAAAGTAGAGAGAAAGAGCGAAGGAGAGAGAGAGCGAAGGAGAGAGAGAGCGAAGGAGAGAGAGAGAGCGAAGGAGGGACAGAGCGAAGGAGAGAGAGAGAGCGAAGAAGAGCGAGCGAAGGAGAGACAGGGAAGGAGAGAGAGAGCGAAGGAGAGAGAGTGAAGGAGAGAGAGAGGGAAGGAGAGAGCGCGAAGGAGAGAGAGAGCGAAGGAGAGAGAGAGAGCGAAGGAGAGAGAGAGCGAAGGACAGAGAGAGCGAAGGAGAGAGAGAGCGAAGGGGAGAGAGAGCGAAGGAGGCAGAGAGAGCGAAGGAGAGAGAGAGCGAAGGAGAGAGAGAGCGAAGGAGAGAGCGAAGGAGGGAGAGAGCGAAGGAGAGAGAGAGCGAAGGAGGGATACAGCGAAGGAGAGAGAGATCGAAGCAGAGAGAGAGCAAAGGAGATTGAGAGTGAAGGAGAGAGAGAGCGAAGGAGAGAGAGAGTGAAGGAGTGAGAGAGCGAGGGAGAGAGCGAAGGAGAGAGAGAGCGAAGGAGAGAGAGAGCGAAGGAGAGAGAGAGCGAAGGAGAGAGAGAGCAAAGGAGAGAGAGAGCGAAGCAGAGAGCGAGCGAAGGAGAGAGAGCGAAGGAGAGAGAGAGCGAAGGAGAGAGAGGGAAGGAGGGAGAGAGCGAAAGAGAGAGAGAGCAAAGGAGAGAGAGAGTGAAGGAGAGAGAGAGCGAAGGAGAGAGAGAGAGAGAAGGAGAGAGAGAGCGAATGAGAGAGAGAGCGAAGGAGGGAGAGAGCGAAGGAGAGAGAGAGCGAAGGAGACAGAGAGCAAAGGAGAGAGAGCGAAGGAGAGAGAGAGCGAAGGAGAGAGAGAGAGCAAAGGAGAGAGAGAGCGAAGGAGGGAGTGAGTGAAGGAGAGAGAGAGCGAAGGAGAGAGAGATGTAAGGAGAGAGAGAGCGAAGGAGAGAGAGAGCGATGGAGAGAGAGAGCAAAGTAGAGAGAAAGAGCGAAGGAGAGAGAGAGCGAAGGAGAGCGAGAGCGAAGGAGAGAGAGAGCGAAGGCGAGAGAGAGCGAAGGAGAGAGAGAGTGAAGGAGAGAGAGCGAAGGAGGGAGAGAGATCGAAGGAGGGCGTGAGCGAAGGAGAGAGAGAGCGAAGGAGAGAGAGAGCAAAGGAGAGAGAGAGCGAAGGAGAGAGAGAGCGAAGGAGAGAGAGAGTGAAGGAGAGAGAGAGCGAAGGGGAGAGAGAGCGAAGGAGAGAGAGAGCGAAGGAGAGAGAGAGCGAAGGAGAGAGATGGAAGGAGAGAGAAAGCGAAGGAAAGAGAGAGCGAAGGAGAGAGAGAGCGAAGGAGGGAGAGAGCGAAGGAGAGAGAGAGCGAAGGGAAGAGAGAGCGAAGGAGAGAGAGAGCGAAGGAGAGAGCGAGCGAAGGAGAGAGAGAGCGAAGGAGAGAGAGTGAAGGAGAGTGAGAGCGAAGGGGAGAGAGAGCGAAGGAGAGAGAGAGCGAAGGAGAGAGAGAGCGAAGGAGAGAGAGAGCGAAGGGGAGAGAGAGCGAAGGAGAGATAGAGCGAAGGAGAGAGAGAGCGAAGGAGAGAGAGAGAGCGAAGGGGAGAGCGCGCAAAGGAGAGAGAGAGCGAAGGAGAGAGAGAGCGAAGGGGAGAGCGAGCGAAGGAGAGAGAGAGCGAAGGAGAGAGCGAAGGAGAGAGAGAGCGAAGGAGAGAGAGAGCGAAGGAGAGAGAGAGCGAAGGAGAGAGAGCGAAGGAGAGAGAGAGCAAAGGAGAGAGAGCGCGAAGGAGAGAGAGAGCGAAGGAGAGAGAGCGAAGGAGAGAGAGAGCGAAGGAGAGAGAGCGAAGGAGAGAGAGCGCGAAGGAGAGAGAGAGCGAAGGAGAGAGAGCGAAGGAGAGTGAGAGCGAAGGAGAGAGAGAGCGAAGGGAGAGAGAGCGAAGGAGAGAGAGCGCGAAGGAGAGAGAGCGAAGGAGAGAGAGAGCGAAGGAGAGAGAGAGCGAAAGAGAGAGAGAGCGAAGGAGAGAGAGAGCGAAGGAGAGAGAGAGTGAAGGAGAGAGAGAGCGAAGGAGAGAGAGAGCGAAGGAGAGATAGAGAGCGAAGGAGAGAGAGAGGGAAGGAGAGAGAGAGCGAAGGCGAGAGCGAGCGAAGGAGAGAGAGAGTGAAGGAGAGAGAGCGAAGGAGGGAGAGAGCGAAGGAGAGAGAGAGAGCGAAGGAGAGAGAGAGCAAAGGAGAGAGTGAGCGAAGGAGAGAGAGAGGGAAGGAGAGAGAGAGCGAAGGAGAGAGAGAGGGAAGGAGAGAGAGAGCGAAGGCGAGAGAGAGCGAAGGGGAGAGAGAGCGAAGGAGAGAGAGCGAAGGAGAGAGAGAGCGAAGGAGAGAGAGAGAGCAAAGGAGAGAGAGAGCGAAGGAGGGAGTGAGTGAAGGAGAGAGAGAGCGAAGGAGAGAGAGATGTAAGGAGAGAGAGAGCGAAGGAGAGAGAGAGCGATGGAGAGAGAGAGCAAAGTAGAGAGAAAGAGCAAAGGAGAGAGAGAGCGAAGGAGAGAGAGAGCGAACGAGAGAGAGAGAGCGAAGGAGGGAGAGAGCGAAGGAGAGAGAGAGAGCGAAGGAGAGAGAGCGAAGGAGAGACAGGGAAGGAGAGAGAGAGCGAAGGAGAGAGAGTGAAGGAGAGAGAGAGGGAAGGAGAGAGAGCGAAGGAGAGAGAGAGCGAAGGAGAGAGAGAGCGAAGGAGAGAGAGCGCGAAGGAGAGAGAGAGCGAAGGAGAGAGAGAGCGAAGGAGAGAGAGCGAAGGAGAGCGAGCGAAGGAGAGAGAGCGCGAAGGAGAGAGAGAGCGAAGGAGAGAGAGCGAAGGAGAGAGAGAGCGAAGGAGGCAGAGAGAGCGAAGGAGAGAGAGAGCGAAGGAGAGAGAGAGCGAAGGAGAGAGCGAAGGAGGGAGAGAGCGAAGGAGAGAGAGAGCGAAGGAGGGATACAGCGAAGGAGAGAGAGATCGAAGCAGAGAGAGAGCAAAGGAGATTGAGAGTGAAGGAGAGAGAGAGCGAAGGAGAGAGAGAGTGAAGGAGTGAGAGAGCGAGGGAGAGAGCGAAGGAGAGAGAGAGCGAAGGAGAGAGAGAGCGAAGGAGAGAGAGCGGAGAGAGAGAGCGAAGGAGAGAGAGAGCGAAGGAGAGAGAGAGCGAAGCAGAGAGCGAGCGAAGGAGAGAGAGCGAAGGAGAGAGAGAGCGAAGGAGAGAGAGGGAAGGAGGGAGAGAGCGAAAGAGAGAGAGAGCAAAGGAGAGAGAGAGTGAAGGAGAGAGAGAGCGAAGGAGAGGGAGAGAGCGAAGGAGAGAGAGAGTGAAGGAGAGAGAGAGCGAAGGAGAGAGAGAGAGAGAAGGAGAGAGAGAGCGAATGAGAGAGAGAGCGAAGGAGGGAGAGAGCGAAGGAGAGAGAGAGCGAAGGAGACAGAGAGCGAAGGAGAGTGAGCGAAGGAGAGCGAGAGCGAAGGAGAGAGAGAGCGAAGGCGAGAGAGAGCGAAGGAGAGAGAGAGCGAAGGAGAGAGAGCGAAGGAGAGAGAGAGATCGAAGGAGGGCGTGAGCGAAGGAGAGAGAGAGCGAAGGAGAGAGAGAGCAAAGGAGAGAGAGAGCGAAGGAGAGAGAGAGCGAAGGAGAGAGAGAGTGAAGGAGAGAGAGAGCGAAGGGGAGAGAGAGCGAAGGAGAGAGAGAGCGAAGGAGAGAGAGAGCGAAGGAGAGAGATGGAAGGAGAGAGAAAGCGAAGGAAAGAGAGAGCGAAGGAGAGAGAGAGCGAAGGACAGAGAGAGCGAAGGAGAGAGAGAGCGAAGGGGAGAGAGAGCGAAGGAGGCAGAGAGAGCGAAGGAGAGAGAGAGCGAAGGAGAGAGAGAGCGAAGGAGAGAGCGAAGGAGGGAGAGAGCGAAGGAGAGAGAGAGCGAAGGAGGGATACAGCGAAGGAGAGAGAGATCGAAGCAGAGAGAGAGCAAAGGAGATTGAGAGTGAAGGAGAGAGAGAGCGAAGGAGAGAGAGAGTGAAGGAGTGAGAGAGCGAGGGAGAGAGCGAAGGAGAGAGAGAGCGAAGGAGAGAGAGAGCGAAGGAGAGAGAGAGCGAAGGAGAGAGAGCGGAGAGAGAGAGCGAAGGAGAGAGAGAGCGAAGGAGAGAGAGAGCGAAGCAGAGAGCGAGCGAAGGAGAGAGAGCGAAGGAGAGAGAGAGCAAAGGAGAGAGAGGGAAGGAGGGAGAGAGCGAAAGAGAGAGAGAGCAAAGGAGAGAGAGAGTGAAGGAGAGAGAGAGCGAAGGAGAGGGAGAGAGCAAAGGAGAGAGAGAGTGAAGGAGAGAGAGAGCGAAGGAGAGAGAGAGAGAGAAGGAGAGAGAGAGCGAATGAGAGAGAGAGCGAAGGAGGGAGAGAGCGAAGGAGAGAGAGAGCGAAGGAGACAGAGAGCGAAGGAGAGAGAGCGAAGGAGAGAGAGAGCGAAGGAGAGAGAGAGAGCAAAGGAGAGAGAGAGCGAAGGAGGGAGTGAGTGAAGGAGAGAGAGAGCGAAGGAGAGAGAGATGTAAGGAGAGAGAGAGCGAAGGAGAGAGAGAGCGATGGAGAGAGAGAGCAAAGTAGAGAGAAAGAGCGAAGGAGAGAGAGAGCGAAGGAGAGCGAGAGCGAAGGAGAGAGAGAGCGAAGGCGAGAGAGAGCGAAGGAGAGAGAGAGCGAAGGAGAGAGAGCGAAGGAGGGAGAGAGATCGAAGGAGGGCGTGAGCGAAGGAGAGAGAGAGCGAAGGAGAGAGAGAGCAAAGGAGAGAGAGAGCGAAGGAGAGAGAGAGCGAAGGAGAGAGAGAGTGAAGGAGAGAGAGAGCGAACGGGAGAGAGAGCGAAGGAGAGAGAGAGCGAAGGAGAGAGAGAGCGAAGGAGAGAGATGGAAGGAGAGAGAAAGCGAAGGAAAGAGAGAGCGAAGGAGAGAGAGAGCGAAGGAGGGAGAGAGCGAAGGAGAGAGAGAGCGAAGGGAAGAGAGAGCGAAGGAGAGAGAGAGCGAAGGAGAGAGCGAGCGAAGGAGAGAGAGAGCGAAGGAGAGAGAGCGAAGGAGAGAGAGAGCGAAGGAGAGAGTGAAGGAGAGTGAGAGCGAAGGGGAGAGAGAGCGAAGGAGAGAGAGAGCGAAGGAGAGAGAGAGCGAAGGAGAGAGAGAGCGAAGGGGAGAGAGAGCGAAGGAGAGAGAGAGCGAAGGAGAGAGAGAGCGAAGGAGAGAGAGAGAGCGAAGGGGAGAGCGCGCAAAGGAGAGAGAGAGCGAAGGAGAGAGAGAGCGAAGGGGAGAGCGAGCGAAGGAGAGAGAGAGCGAAGGAGAGAGCGAAGGAGAGAGAGAGCGAAGGAGAGAGAGAGCGAAGGAGAGAGAGAGCGAAGGAGAGAGAGCGAAGGAGAGAGAGAGCAAAGGAGAGAGAGCGCGAAGGAGAGAGAGAGCGAAGGAGAGAGAGCGAAGGAGAGAGAGAGCGAAGGAGAGAGAGCGAAGGAGAGAGAGCGCGAAGGAGAGAGAGAGCGAAGGAGAGAGAGCGAAGGAGAGTGAGAGCGAAGGAGAGAGAGAGCGAAGGGAGAGAGAGCGAAGGAGAGAGAGCGCGAAGGAGAGAGAGCGAAGGAGAGAGAGAGCGAAGGAGAGAGAGAGCGAAAGAGAGAGAGAGCGAAGGAGAGAGAGAGCGAAGGAGAGAGAGAGTGAAGGAGAGAGAGAGCGAAGGAGAGAGAGAGCGAAGGAGAGATAGAGAGCGAAGGAGAGAGAGAGGGAAGGAGAGAGAGAGCGAAGGCGAGAGCGAGCGAAGGAGAGAGAGAGTGAAGGAGAGAGAGCGAAGGAGGGAGAGAGCGAAGGAGAGAGAGAGAGCGAAGGAGAGAGAGAGCAAAGGAGAGAGTGAGCGAAGGAGAGAGAGAGGGAAGGAGAGAGAGAGCGAAGGAGAGAGAGAGGGAAGGAGAGAGAGAGCGAAGGCGAGAGAGAGCGAAGGGGAGAGAGAGCGAAGGAGAGAGAGCGAAGGAGAGAGAGAGCGAAGGAGAGAGAGAGAGCAAAGGAGAGAGAGAGCGAAGGAGGGAGTGAGTGAAGGAGAGAGAGAGCGAAGGAGAGAGAGATGTAAGGAGAGAGAGAGCGAAGGAGAGAGAGAGCGATGGAGAGAGAGAGCAAAGTAGAGAGAAAGAGCAAAGGAGAGAGAGAGCGAAGGAGAGAGAGAGCGAACGAGAGAGAGAGAGCGAAGGAGGGAGAGAGCGAAGGAGAGAGAGAGAGCGAAGGAGAGAGAGCGAAGGAGAGACAGGGAAGGAGAGAGAGAGCGAAGGAGAGAGAGTGAAGGAGAGAGAGAGGGAAGGAGAGAGAGCGAAGGAGAGAGAGAGCGAAGGAGAGAGAGAGCGAAGGAGAGAGAGAGCGAAGGAGAGAGAGCGCGAAGGAGAGAGAGAGCGAAGGAGAGAGAGAGCGAAGGAGAGAGAGCGAAGGAGAGAGAGCGCGAAGGAGAGAGAGAGCGAAGGAGAGAGAGCGAAGGAGAGAGAGAGCGAAGGAGGCAGAGAGAGCGAAGGAGAGAGAGAGCGAAGGAGAGAGAGAGCGAAGGAGAGAGCGAAGGAGGGAGAGAGCGAAGGAGAGAGAGAGCGAAGGAGGGATACAGCGAAGGAGAGAGAGATCGAAGCAGAGAGAGAGCAAAGGAGATTGAGAGTGAAGGAGAGAGAGAGCGAAGGAGAGAGAGAGTGAAGGAGTGAGAGAGCGAGGGAGAGAGCGAAGGAGAGAGAGAGCGAAGGAGAGAGAGAGCGAAGGAGAGAGAGCGGAGAGAGAGAGCGAAGGAGAGAGAGAGCGAAGGAGAGAGAGAGCGAAGCAGAGAGCGAGCGAAGGAGAGAGAGCGAAGGAGAGAGAGAGCGAAGGAGAGAGAGGGAAGGAGGGAGAGAGCGAAAGAGAGAGAGAGCAAAGGAGAGAGAGAGTGAAGGAGAGAGAGAGCGAAGGAGAGGGAGAGAGCGAAGGAGAGAGAGAGTGAAGGAGAGAGAGAGCGAAGGAGAGAGAGAGAGAGAAGGAGAGAGAGAGCGAATGAGAGAGAGAGCGAAGGAGGGAGAGAGCGAAGGAGAGAGAGAGCGAAGGAGACAGAGAGCGAAGGAGAGTGAGCGAAGGAGAGCGAGAGCGAAGGAGAGAGAGAGCGAAGGCGAGAGAGAGCGAAGGAGAGAGAGAGCGAAGGAGAGAGAGCGAAGGAGAGAGAGAGATCGAAGGAGGGCGTGAGCGAAGGAGAGAGAGAGCGAAGGAGAGAGAGAGCAAAGGAGAGAGAGAGCGAAGGAGAGAGAGAGCGAAGGAGAGAGAGAGTGAAGGAGAGAGAGAGCGAAGGGGAGAGAGAGCGAAGGAGAGAGAGAGCGAAGGAGAGAGAGAGCGAAGGAGAGAGATGGAAGGAGAGAGAAAGCGAAGGAAAGAGAGAGCGAAGGAGAGAGAGAGCGAAGGAGGGAGAGAGCGAAGGAGAGAGAGAGCGAAGGGAAGAGAGAGCGAAGGAGAGAGAGAGCGAAGGAGAGAGCGAGCGAAGGAGAGAGAGAGCGAAGGAGAGAGAGCGAAGGGGAGAGCGCGCAAAGGAGAGAGAGAGCGAAGGAGAGAGAGAGCGAAGGGGAGAGCGAGCGAAGGAGAGAGAGAGCGAAGGAGAGAGCGAAGGAGAGAGAGAGCGAAGGAGAGAGAGAGCGAAGGAGAGAGAGAGCGAAGGAGAGAGAGCGAAGGAGAGAGAGAGCAAAGGAGAGAGAGCGCGAAGGAGAGAGAGCGAAGGAGAGAGAGAGCGAAGGAGAGAGAGCGAAGGAGAGAGAGCGCGAAGGAGAGAGAGAGCGAAGGAGAGAGAGCGAAGGAGAGTGAGAGCGAAGGAGAGAGAGAGCGAAGGGAGAGAGAGCGAAGGAGAGAGAGCGCGAAGGAGAGAGAGCGAAGGAGAGAGAGAGCGAAGGAGAGAGAGAGCGAAAGAGAGAGAGAGCGAAGGAGAGAGAGAGCGAAGGAGAGAGAGAGTGAAGGAGAGAGAGAGCGAAGGAGAGAGAGCGCGAAGGAGAGATAGAGAGCGAAGGAGAGAGAGAGGGAAGGAGAGAGAGAGCGAAGGCGAGAGCGAGCGAGGGAGAGAGAGAGTGAAGGAGAGAGAGCGAAGGAGGGAGAGAGCGAAGGAGAGAGAGAGAGCGAAGGAGAGAGAGAGCAAAGGAGAGAGTGAGCGAAGGAGAGAGAGAGGGAAGGAGAGAGAGAGCGAAGGAGAGAGAGAGGGAAGGAGAGAGAGAGCGAAGGCGAGAGAGAGCGAAGGGGAGAGAGAGCGAAGGAGAGAGAGCGAAGGAGAGAGAGAGCGAAGGAGAGAGAGAGAGCAAAGGAGAGAGAGAGCGAAGGAGGGAGTGAGTGAAGGAGAGAGAGAGCGAAGGAGAGAGAGATGTAAGGAGAGAGAGAGCGAAGGAGAGAGAGAGCGATGGAGAGAGAGAGCAAAGTAGAGAGAAAGAGCGAAGGAGAGAGAGAGCGAAGGAGAGAGAGAGCGAAGGAGAGAGAGAGAGCGAAGGAGGGAGAGAGCGAAGGAGAGAGAGAGAGCGAAGGAGAGAGAGCGAAGGAGAGACAGGGAAGGAGAGAGAGAGCGAAGGAGAGAGAGTGAAGGAGAGAGAGAGGGAAGGAGAGAGAGCGAAGGAGAGAGAGAGCGAAGGAGAGAGAGAGCGAAGGAGAGAGAGAGCGAAGGAGAGAGAGCGCGAAGGAGAGAGAGAGCGAAGGAGAGAGAGAGCGAAGGAGAGCGAGCGAAGGAGAGAGAGCGCGAAGGAGAGAGAGAGCGAAGGAGAGAGAGCGAAGGAGAGAGAGAGCGAAGGAGAGAGAGAGCGAAGGGGAGAGAGAGCGAAGGAGAGAGAGCGCGAAGGAGAGAGAGCGAAGGAGAGAGAGAGAGCGAAGGAGAGAGAGAGCGAAAGAGAGAGAGAGTGAAGGAGAGAGAGAGCGAAGGAGAGAGAGAGTGAAGGAGAGAGAGAGCGAAGGAGAGAGAGAGCGAAGGAGAGATAGAGAGCGAAGGAGAGAGAGAGGGAAGGAGAGAGATCGCGAAGGCGAGAGCGAGCGAAGGAGAGAGAGAGTGAAGGAGAGAGTGCGAAGGAGAGAGAGAGCGAAGGAGAGAGAGAGAGCGAAGGAGAGAGAGAGCGAAGGAGAGAGAGAGCGAAGGAGAGAGAGAGCGAAGGAGAGAGAGAGAGCGAAGGAGAGAGAGAGCGAAGGAGAGAGAGAGCGAAGGGGAGAGAGAGCGAAGGAAAGAGAGAGCGAAGGAGGGAAAGAGCGAAGGAGAGAGAGAGCGAAGGAGAGAGAGAGCGAAGGAGTGAGAGAGCGAAGGCGAGAGAGCGAAGGGGAGAGAGAGCGAAGGGGAGAGAGAGCGAAGGAGAGAGAGACCGAAGGGGAGAGAGAGCGAATGAGAGAGAGAGCGAAGGAGAGAGAGAGCGAAGGAGAGGGAGAGCGAAGGAGAGAGAGGGAAGGAGAGAGAAAGCAAAGGAATGAGAGGGCGAAGGAGAGAGACAGCGAAGGAGAGAGAGAGCGAAGGAGAGAGAGAGCGAAAGGGAGAGAGGGAAGGAGAGAGAAAGCGAAGGAAAGAGAGAGCGAAGGAGAGACAGAGCGAAGGAGGGAGAGAGCGAAGGAGAGAGCGAAGGAGAGAGAGAGCGAAGGAGAGAGAGAGAGCGAAGGAGAGAGAGGGAAGGAGAGAGATAGCGAAGGAAAGAGAGAGCGAAGGAGAGAGAGAGCGAAGGAGGGAGAGAGCGAAGGAGAGAGAGAGCGAAGGAGAGAGAGAGCGAAGGAGAGAGAGAGCAAAGGAGAGAGAGAGCGAAGGAGAGAGAGCGAAGGAGAGAGAGAGCGAAGGGGAGAGAGAGCGAAGGAGAGAGATAGCGAAGGGGAGAGAGAGCGAAGGAGAGAGAGAGCGAAGGAGAGAGAGAGCGAAGGAGAGAGAGCAAAGGAGAGGGAGAGCGAAGGAGAGAGAGGGAAGGAGAGAGAAAGCGAAGGAATGAGAGAGCGAAGGAGAGAGAGAGCGAAGGAGGGAGAGAGCGAAGGAGAGAGAGAGCGAAGGGGAGAGAGAGCGAAGGAGAGAGAGAGCGAAGGAGAGAGAGAGCGAAGGAGAGAGAGCGAAGCAGAGAGAGAGCGAAGGAGAGAGAGCGAAGGAGAGAGAGAGCGAAGGGGAGAGAGAGCGAAGGAGAGTGAGAGCGAAGGAGAGCGAGAGTGAAGGAGGGAGAGAGCGAAGGAGAGAGAGAGCGAAGGATAGAGAGGGCGAAGGAGAGAGAGAGCGAAGGAGGGAGAGAGCGAAGGAGACAGAGAGCGAAGGAGAGAGAGCGAAGGAGAGATAAAGCGAAGGAGAGAGAGCGAAGGAGAGAGAGAGCGAACGAGAGAGACAGAGAAGGAGAGAGAAAGCGAAGGGGAGAGAGAGCGAAGGAGAGAGAGAGCGAAGGAGAGAGAGAGCGAAGGGGAGAGAGAGCGAAGGAGAGAGAGAGCGAAGGAGAGAGAGAGCGAAGGAGAGAGAGAGCGAAGGAGAGAGAGAGAGCGAAGGGGAGAGCGAGCAAAGGAGGGAGAGAGCGAAGGAGAGAGAGAGAGCGAAGTGGAGAGCGAGCGAAGGAGAGAGAGAGCGAAGGAGAGAGCGAAGGAGAGAGAGAGCGAAGGAGAGAGAGAGCGAAGGAGAGAGAGAGCGAAGGAGAGAGAGCGAAGGAGAGAGAGAGCGAAGGAGAGAGAGCGCGAAGGAGAGAGAGAGCGAAGGAGAGAGAGAGCGAAGGAGAGAGAGAGCGAAGGAGAGAGAGCGAAGGAGAGAGAGCGCGAAGGAGAGAGAGAGCGAAGGAGAGAGAGCGAAGGAGAGAGAGAGCGAAGGAGAGAGAGAGAGCGAAGGAGAGAGAGAGGGAAGGAGAGAGAGAGCGAAGGCGAGAGCGAGCGAAGGAGAGAGAGAGCGAAGGAGAGAGAGAGGGAAGGAGAGAGAGAGCGAAGGAGAGAGAGAGAGCGAAAGAGAGAGAGAGCGAAGGAGAGAGAGAGCGAAGAAGAGAGAGAGTGAAGGAGAGAGAGAGCGAAGGAGAGAGAGAGCGAAGGAGAGATAGAGAGCGAAGGAGAGAGAGAGGGAAGGAGAGAGAGAGCGAAGGCGAGAGCGAGCGAAGGAGAGAGAGAGTGAAGGAGAGAGAGAGCAAAGGAGAGAGAGAGATCCAAAGCAGATTAGAATGTTACCGGGCCCTAAAAAGAGAATATAAACTGGCAGACTACCTCACGACCATCAGAGACACAAAACAGAGACAGACCCTCACCAGGTACAGACTAAGCGACCACCAACTGGAAATTGAAAAAGGCAGATACAAGAAATCCTGGCAGCCTAGAGAGAATAGAATATGCGATCAATGTCTGGCTGGCGAGGTTGAAACAGAAATGCATTTCCTCCTAAAATGCGAAAAATTCAACACATCAAGAAACATATTATTCAACAAACTAAGCCAAACAACCCCAGATTTCAAGGAATTGGATGATCTGTCAAAATTGAGATTAGTCCTAGGAGAAGGAGACAGACCATACCTTGGGGCTAAATATGTAACAACATGTCACAACCTGAGGACTGTTTAAAAGTAAGACTGTTTAAAATTAATATTGAACGTACCAAATGAAGTAGAAAGACTGTTTAAAATTAATATTGTTTAAAAGTAATATTGTATATACCCAACAAATGTCAAATCGATTGACACCTACAGAATGTTGGAAAACTGTACCTTTTTGCAATGTAAGCTTTGGCAATATGGTTCTCTGTAAACTTTCATGCCAATAAAGCATTTGAACTGAACTGAACTGAACTGAGAGCGAAGGAGAGAGAGAGCGAAGGAGAGAGAGAGCGAAGGAGAGAGAGAGGGAAGGGGAGAGAGAGCGAAGGAGAGAGAGCGAAGGAGAGAGAGAGCGAAGGAGAGAGAGAGAGCAAAGGAGAGAGAGAGCGAAGGAGAGAGTGAGTGAAGGAGAGAGAGAGCGAAGGAGAGAGAAATGTAAGGAGAGAGAGAGCGAAGGAGAGAGAGAGCGATGGAGAGAGAGAGCAAAGTAGAGAGAAAGAGCGAAGGAGAGAGAGAGCGAAGGAGAGAGAGAGCGAAGGAGAGAGAGAGAGCGAAGGAGGGACAGAGCGAAGGAGAGAGAGAGAGCGAAGAAGAGCGAGCGAAGGAGAGACAGGGAAGGAGAGAGAGAGCGAAGGAGAGAGAGTGAAGGAGAGAGAGAGGGAAGGAGAGAGCGCGAAGGAGAGAGAGAGCGAAGGAGAGAGAGAGAGCGAAGGAGAGAGCGAAGGAGGGAGAGAGCGAAGGAGAGAGAGAGCGAAGGAGGGATACAGCGAAGGAGAGAGAGATCGAAGCAGAGAGAGAGCAAAGGAGATTGAGAGTGAAGGAGAGAGAGAGCGAAGGAGAGAGAGAGTGAAGGAGTGAGAGAGCGAGGGAGAGAGCGAAGGAGAGAGAGAGCGAAGGAGAGAGAGAGCGAAGGAGAGAGAGAGCGAAGGAGAGAGAGCGGAGAGAGAGAGCGAAGGAGAGAGAGAGCGAAGGAGAGAGAGAGCGAAGCAGAGAGCGAGCGAAGGAGAGAGAGCGAAGGAGAGAGAGAGCGAAGGAGAGAGAGGGAAGGAGGGAGAGAGCGAAAGAGAGAGAGAGCAAAGGAGAGAGAGAGTGAAGGAGAGAGAGAGCGAAGGAGAGGGAGAGAGCGAAGGAGAGAGAGACTGAAGGAGAGAGAGAGCGAAGGAGAGAGAGAGAGAGAAGGAGAGAGAGAGCGAATGAGAGAGAGAGCGAAGGAGGGAGAGAGCGAAGGAGAGAGAGAGCGAAGGAGACAGAGAGCGAAGGAGAGAGAGCGAAGGAGAGAGAGAGCGAAGGAGAGAGAGAGAGCAAAGGAGAGAGAGAGCGAAGGAGGGAGTGAGTGAAGGAGAGAGAGAGCGAAGGAGAGAGAGATGTAAGGAGAGAGAGAGCGAAGGAGAGAGAGAGCGATGGAGAGAGAGAGCAAAGTAGAGAGAAAGAGCGAAGGAGAGAGAGAGCGAAGGAGAGCGAGAGCGAAGGAGAGAGAGAGCGAAGGCGAGAGAGAGCGAAGGAGAGAGAGAGCGAAGGAGAGAGAGCGAAGGAGGGAGAGAGATCGAAGGAGGGCGTGAGCGAAGGAGAGAGAGAGCGAAGGAGAGAGAGAGCAAAGGAGAGAGAGAGCGAAGGAGAGAGAGAGCGAAGGAGAGAGAGAGTGAAGGAGAGAGAGAGCGAAGGGGAGAGAGAGCGAAGGAGAGAGAGAGCGAAGGAGAGAGAGAGCGAAGGAGAGAGATGGAAGGAGAGAGAAAGCGAAGGAAAGAGAGAGCGAAGGAGAGAGAGAGCGAAGGAGGGAGAGAGCGAAGGAGAGAGAGAGCGAAGGGAAGAGAGAGCGAAGGAGAGAGAGAGCGAAGGAGAGAGCGAGCGAAGGAGAGAGAGAGCGAAGGAGAGAGAGCGAAGGAGAGAGAGAGCGAAGGAGAGAGTGAAGGAGAGTGAGAGCGAAGGGGAGAGAGAGCGAAGGAGAGAGAGAGCGAAGGAGAGAGAGAGCGAAGGAGAGAGAGAGCGAAGGGGAGAGAGAGCGAAGGAGAGAGAGAGCGAAGGAGAGAGAGAGCGAAGGAGAGAGAGAGAGCGAAGGGGAGAGCGCGCAAAGGAGAGAGAGAGCGAAGGAGAGAGAGAGCGAAGGGGAGAGCGAGCGAAGGAGAGAGAGAGCGAAGGAGAGAGCGAAGGAGAGAGAGAGCGAAGGAGAGAGAGAGCGAAGGAGAGAGAGAGCGAAGGAGAGAGAGCGAAGGAGAGAGAGAGCAAAGGAGAGAGAGCGCGAAGGAGAGAGAGAGCGAAGGAGAGAGAGCGAAGGAGAGAGAGAGCGAAGGAGAGAGAGCGAAGGAGAGAGAGCGCGAAGGAGAGAGAGAGCGAAGGAGAGAGAGCGAAGGAGAGAGAGAGCGAAGGAGAGAGTGAAGGAGAGTGAGAGCGAAGGGGAGAGAGAGCGAAGGAGAGAGAGAGCGAAGGAGAGAGAGAGCGAAGGAGAGAGAGAGCGAAAGAGAGAGAGAGCGAAGGAGAGAGAGAGCGAAGGGGAGAGAGAGCGAAGGAGAGAGAGAGCGAAGGGGAGAGAGAGCAAAGGAGAGTGAGAGCGAAGGAGAGCGAGAGTGAAGGAGGGAGAGAGCGAAGGAGAGAGAGAGCGAAGGATAGAGAGAGCGAAGGAGAGAGAGAGCGAAGGAGGGAGAGAGCGAAGGAGACAGAGAGTGAAGGAGAGAGAGCGAAGGAGAGATAAAGCGAAGGAGAGAGAGCGAAGGAGAGAGAGAGCGAACGAGAGAGACAGAGAAGGAGAGAGAAAGCGAAGGGGAGAGAGAGCGAAGGAGAGAGAGAGCGAAGGAGAGAGAGAGCGAAGGGGAGAGAGAGCGAAGGAGAGAGAGAGCGAAGGAGAGAGAGAGCGAAGGAGAGAGAGAGAGCGAAGGGGAGAGCGAGCAAAGGAGGGAGAGAGCGAAGGAGAGAGAGAGAGCGAAGTGGAGAGCGAGCGAAGGAGAGAGAGAGCGAAGGAGAGAGCGAAGGAGAGAGAGAGCGAAGGAGAGAGAGAGCGAAGGAGAGAGAGAGCGAAGGAGAGAGAGCGAAGGAGAGAGAGAGCGAAGGAGAGAGAGCGCGAAGGAGAGAGAGAGCGAAGGAGAGAGAGAGCGAAGGAGAGAGAGCGAAGGAGAGAGAGCGCGAAGGAGAGAGAGAGCGAAGGAGAGAGAGCGAAGGAGAGAGAGAGCGAAGGAGAGAGAGAGAGCGAAGGAGAGAGAGAGGGAAGGAGAGAGAGAGCGAAGGCGAGAGCGAGCGAAGGAGAGAGAGAGCGAAGGAGAGAGAGAGGGAAGGAGAGAGAGAGCGAAGGAGAGAGAGAGAGCGAAAGAGAGAGAGAGCGAAGGAGAGAGAGAGCGAAGAAGAGAGAGAGTGAAGGAGAGAGAGAGCGAAGGAGAGAGAGAGCGAAGGAGAGATAGAGAGCGAAGGAGAGAGCGAGCGAAGGAGAGAGAGAGTGAAGGAGAGAGAGAGCAAAGGAGAGAGAGAGAGCGAAGGAGAGAGAGAGCGAAGGAGAGAGAGAGCGAAGGAGAGAGAGAGGGAAGGGGAGAGAGAGCGAAGGAGAGAGAGCGAAGGAGAGAGAGAGCGAAGGAGAGAGAGAGAGCAAAGTAGAGAGAGAGCGAAGGAGAGAGTGAGTGAAGGAGAGAGAGAGCGAAGGAGAGAGAAATGTAAGGAGAGAGAGAGCGAAGGAGAGAGAGAGCGATGGAGAGAGAGAGCAAAGTAGAGAGAAAGAGCGAAGGAGAGAGAGAGCGAAGGAGAGAGAGAGCGAAGGAGAGAGAGAGAGCGAAGGAGGGACAGAGCGAAGGAGAGAGAGAGAGCGAAGAAGAGCGAGCGAAGGAGAGACAGGGAAGGAGAGAGAGAGCGAAGGAGAGAGAGAGAGAGACCACAGACTGTAGACCAAGAACTGAGAAAGATCATGACGATGCTGAACAGCCTGATAGAAAGCCGGAGAAATTATTAATATTGTTATTTATCATTATCATTATTGTTATCTTATCAGTATTATTACTATTATTAGATAGATATATGTGCATGCCTCATGAAATTTATACTAAATCATCACTTAGCATTATAGAAAATAGTGTTTCCACACTCATCCCACAAAATAGGTCCATTTTATTTCGTTTTATTGAACTATATAAATGCGTTCTTTCCACATAAGCTGCTGGAATATCCAGGGCCTCCGCTCCTCAACTTTTGGGATGAAGAGTACAGACCCTGAATTCCTAAAAGCTATAAAAGACATTGATATAATTGTGTTAACAGAAACATGGTGCCAAAAGGACATGCCGACCCACTGTCCTCCAATGTACCATGAAATCATTGTGCCCTCAGTAAAGAACACTAAAACACGCAAGGGCAGAACCTCCGGGGGAATATTGGTGTGGTATAAGGGAGAACTGGACAAACACATCTCACCGGTAAAACAGGGGAAATCACACGTATGGCTAAAACTAGATAAAAATATAGGAATAGCAAAAAAAGATGTTTACTTATGTGCGATCTACATACCTCCAATAGATTCGCCATATTTCGAAGAGGAGTTATTTGATACTCTCCACATGGAAATCAGCCATTTCCAGGCCCAAGGAAAGGTGATAATATGTGGGGACCTAAATGCAAGGACTGGTTGTGAACCTGACTTCATAGACCCACAGGGAAACAACCATGTGTTTGGCCAGACCCCTTTAGATGTCACACCAGCCATCGCAAATCGGAACAACCTTGATCGTGAAATAAATAAAAGCGGTAGGGAGGTAGTGCAACTCTGCCGAGCCTTAGGCCTGTACATAGTTAATGGTAGGTTCAGAGGGGACTCCCTAGGGAGACTCACATACTCCTCAACTCTTGGGTCTAGTGTGGTGGACTATACAATCACTGACCTGGACCCCTGCGATATCAACGCATTCACTGTCAGGCAGCAATCCCCCCTCTCAGACCATAACCAAATAAATGTGTACCTTAAACTTTCTGCCCAAACTACAGACACAAAAAAAGAACACAGTAAGCTACATAAAATAAACCAGACATACAGATGGGCCCCAGACAGTGGAGATAAATTCATCACAGCACTAAATTCACCTGATCTCACAAGTAAAATTTCAAAATTTAAAGAAAATCTATATGAGATCACCAGAGATGGTGTAAACACGGCCATAGAGGATATAAATATGATCTTCCATGAGGCAGCTGTAAAAGCCGACCTCGTGAAACAGAAGAGGAAGCATCACAAAAGACAAAATAAAAATATGAAATGGTTTGACCACGAATGCAAAAATGCCAGAAAAGACCTGAGAAAAATATCAAACCAAAAGCATCGGCAACCAAACAACCCGGACCTACGTACTAGATACAACGAAACCCTCAAAAGATATAAACACACCATTAGGAACAAAACACAAAACTATACCCACAAAATACTCGAAGAAATTGAAAACTCCACCAATCCAAAACAATTCTGGGAAATGTGGAATAACCTGAGTACAACACAATTGCAAGCATTACCAATCCAAGATGGCGACATCTGGAGAACACATTTTGAAAACCTCTACAAAGACATCCCAAAAAACAAAACAAACACAAGTCAACATCAGGTCACAGAAAAACTCCACACATTAGAAGCAACAATTAAAGACAACCAAAACCCTCTAGACTCCCCAATCACACGGAAAGAACTGGCCACAAAAACAAAATCTCTCCACCTAAAGAAAGCCTGTGGCCCAGACAACATCAAAAATGAAATGCTAAAGTTCAGCAATATGGAGATGCAGGGTGCGATACTCAAACTATTCAACATCATATTACGCTCAGGCTGTTTTCCCGATATCTGGTGCCAAGGACTAATCTCCCCCATATATAAAAGTGGAAACAAATCAGACCCAAATAACTACCGCGGCATCTGTGTCAACAGTTGTCTAGGGAAGTTATTCTGCAGTATTCTAAATAGTAGATTACTTGATTTTCTTAACAAACATAATATCCTCAGAAAAAACCAAATAGGCTTTCTTCCAAAACACCGCACCGCCGACCATATCTATACCCTTCACACCCTCATTGAAAAACATAAACACCAAACAAAAAATGGGAAAATATTCGCCTGTTTCATCGACTTCAAGAAAGCCTTTGACTCTATATGGCACGAAGGGCTCTATTATAAACTTCTTCAGTGTGGAATAGGGGGCAAAGTCTATGACCTTATTAAATCAATGTATCTGAAAAACAAATGCGGGGTCAAAATTGGAGACAAACGCACCGATTTCTTCACCCAGAGAAGAGGCGTCCGGCAGGGCTGCAATTTGAGCCCGACCCTGTTCAACATATACATAAATGAATTAGCAGACATGCTGGAGCAAAGCGAGTCACCAGGTCTCCGTCTCCTGGATGGAGAAGTGAAGTCCCTGTTCTATGCGGACGACCTGGTTCTGCTGTCTCCCACAGAACAGGGATTACAGCAACAACTAGACCTACTCGACAAATACTGCCAAAATTGGGCTCTAACAGTAAATCTAAAGAAAACCAACATCATGATTTTTCAGAAAAGACCCAGATGTCAGGAAAACAAATACCAGTTTACCCTCAGTGATACCACTATAGGACACACTATGAGCTACACCTACCTTGGTCTAACTATTACAGCATCAGGGAGCTTCAGCATAGCAGTGAATGCACTAAAAGAAAAAGCCCGAAGAGCCCTATATGCAATAAAAAGAAAATTCTACAACATCCAAATCCCAATCAAAATCTGGCTCAAAATTTTTGACAGCATAATCCTGCCCATTGCACTGTACGGTAGTGAAGTATGGGGCCCGCTAAATCACCAAAGCTACACTAAATGGGAAAAACACACAATAGAAGCCCTACATGCAGAATTCTGCCGAAGCATCCTTCGCACCCAAAGAAAAACGCCAACAAATGCATGCAGAGCCGAACTAGGCAGATACCCACTGATAATAAACATCCAAAAACGAGCACTAAACTTCCTAAATCACCTCAAATCTAGCTCCCCAGACACCCTTCATTTCAAAGCCTTTCAGACCCAAGAGCTACACCCAGAAAAGAGTCCCCTGAGTCAGCTGCTACTGAAACTAAGTACTCAGCCGGACCCTGACCAGCCCCAGACCAACACAGCCGTCCAAACACCAATCCGAGTGAACCAAATCATTAAAAAATGCAAAGAAACCTACCTGGAACATTGGAACAAAATAACCGAAAGCCAAAGCAGATTAGAATGTTACCGGGCCCTAAAAAGAGAATATAAACTGGCAGACTACCTCACGACCATCAGAGACACAAAACAGAGACAGACCCTCACCAGGTACAGACTAAGCGACCACCAACTGGAAATTGAAAAAGGCAGATACAAGAAATCCTGGCAGCCTAGAGAGAATAGAATATGCGATCAATGTCTGGCTGGCGAGGTTGAAACAGAAATGCATTTCCTCCTAAAATGCGAAAAATTCAACACATCAAGAAACATATTATTCAACAAGCTAAGCCAAACAACCCCAGATTTCAAGGAATTGGATGATCTGTCAAAATTGAGATTAGTCCTAGGAGAAGGAGACAGACCATACCTTGGGGCTAAATATGTAACAACATGTCACAACCTGAGGACTGTTTAAAAGTAAGACTGTTTAAAATTAATATTGAACGTACCAAATGAAGTAGAAAGACTGTTTAAAATTAATATTGTTTAAAAGTAATATTGTATATACCCAACAAATGTCAAATCGATTGACACCTACAGAATGTTGGAAAACTGTACCTTTTTGCAATGTAAGCTTTGGCAATATGGTTCTCTGTAAACTTTCATGCCAATAAAGCATTTGAACTGAACTGAACTGAACTGAGTGAAGGAGAGAGAGAGGGAAGGAGAGAGCGCGAAGGAGAGAGAGAGCGAAGGAGAGAGAGAGAGCGAAGGAGAGAGAGAGCGAAGGACAGAGAGAGCGAAGGAGAGAGAGAGCGAAGGGGAGAGAGAGCGAAGGAGGCAGAGAGAGCGAAGGAGAGAGAGAGCGAAGGAGAGAGAGAGCGAAGGAGAGAGCGAAGGAGGGAGAGAGCGAAGGAGAGAGAGAGCGAAGGAGGGATACAGCGAAGGAGAGAGAGATCGAAGCAGAGAGAGAGCAAAGGAGATTGAGAGTGAAGGAGAGAGAGAGCGAAGGAGAGAGAGAGTGAAGGAGTGAGAGAGCGAGGGAGAGAGCGAAGGAGAGAGAGAGCGAAGGAGAGAGAGAGCGAAGGAGAGAGAGAGCGAAGGAGAGAGAGCGGAGAGAGAGAGCGAAGGAGAGAGAGAGCGAAGGAGAGAGAGAGCGAAGCAGAGAGCGAGCGAAGGAGAGAGAGCGAAGGAGAGAGAGAGCGAAGGAGAGAGAGGGAAGGAGGGAGAGAGCGAAAGAGAGAGAGAGAGCAAAGGAGAGAGAGAGTGAAGGAGAGAGAGAGCGAAGGAGAGGGAGAGAGCGAAGGAGAGAGAGACTGAAGGAGAGAGAGAGCGAAGGAGAGAGAGAGAGAGAAGGAGAGAGAGAGCGAATGAGAGAGAGAGCGAAGGAGGGAGAGAGCGAAGGAGAGAGAGAGCGAAGGAGACAGAGAGCGAAGGAGAGAGAGCGAAGGAGAGAGAGAGCGAAGGAGAGAGAGAGAGCAAAGGAGAGAGAGAGCGAAGGAGGGAGTGAGTGAAGGTGAGAGAGAGCGAAGGAGAGAGAGATGTAAGGAGAGAGAGAGCGAAGGAGAGAGAGAGCGATGGAGAGAGAGAGCAAAGTAGAGAGAAAGAGCGAAGGAGAGAGAGAGCGAAGGAGAGCGAGAGCGAAGGAGAGAGAGAGCGAAGGCGAGAGAGAGCGAAGGAGAGAGAGAGCGAAGGAGAGAGAGCGAAGGAGGGAGAGAGATCGAAGGAGGGCGTGAGCGAAGGAGAGAGAGAGCGAAGGAGAGAGAGAGCAAAGGAGAGAGAGAGCGAAGGAGAGAGAGAGCGAAGGAGAGAGAGAGTGAAGGAGAGAGAGAGCGAAGGGGAGAGAGAGCGAAGGAGAGAGAGAGCGAAGGAGAGAGAGAGCGAAGGAGAGAGATGGAAGGAGAGAGAAAGCGAAGGAAAGAGAGAGCGAAGGAGAGAGAGAGCGAAGGAGGGAGAGAGCGAAGGAGAGAGAGAGCGAAGGGAAGAGAGAGCGAAGGAGAGAGAGAGCGAAGGAGAGAGCGAGCGAAGGAGAGAGAGAGCGAAGGAGAGAGAGCGAAGGAGAGAGACAGCGAAGGAGAGAGTGAAGGAGAGTGAGAGCGAAGGGGAGAGAGAGCGAAGGAGAGAGAGAGCGAAGGAGAGAGAGAGCGAAGGGGAGAGAGAGCGAAGGAGAGAGAGAGCGAAGGAGAGAGAGAGCGAAGGAGAGAGAGAGAGCGAAGGGGAGAGCGCGCAAAGGAGAGAGAGAGCGAAGGAGAGAGAGAGCGAAGGGGAGAGCGAGCGAAGGAGAGAGAGAGCGAAGGAGAGAGCGAAGGAGAGAGAGAGCGAAGGAGAGAGAGAGCGAAGGAGAGAGAGAGCGAAGGAGAGAGAGCGAAGGAGAGAGAGAGCAAAGGAGAGAGAGCGCGAAGGAGAGAGAGAGCGAAGGAGAGAGAGCGAAGGAGAGAGAGAGCGAAGGAGAGAGAGCGAAGGAGAGAGAGCGCGAAGGAGAGAGAGAGCGAAGGAGAGAGAGCGAAGGAGAGTGAGAGCGAAGGAGAGAGAGAGCGAAGGGAGAGAGAGCGAAGGAGAGAGAGCGCGAAGGAGAGAGAGCGAAGGAGAGAGAGAGCGAAGGAGAGAGAGAGCGAAAGAGAGAGAGAGCGAAGGAGAGAGAGAGCGAAGGAGAGAGAGAGTGAAGGAGAGAGAGAGCGAAGGAGAGAGAGAGCGAAGGAGAGATAGAGAGCGAAGGAGAGAGAGAGGGAAGGAGAGAGAGAGCGAAGGCGAGAGCGAGCGAAGGAGAGAGAGAGTGAAGGAGAGAGAGCGAAGGAGGGAGAGAGCGAAGGAGAGAGAGAGAGCGAAGGAGAGAGAGAGCAAAGGAGAGAGTGAGCGAAGGAGAGAGAGAGGGAAGGAGAGAGAGAGCGAAGGAGAGAGAGAGGGAAGGAGAGAGAGAGCGAAGGCGAGAGAGAGCGAAGGGGAGAGAGAGCGAAGGAGAGAGAGCGAAGGAGAGAGAGAGCGAAGGAGAGAGAGAGAGCAAAGGAGAGAGAGAGCGAAGGAGGGAGTGAGTGAAGGAGAGAGAGAGCGAAGGAGAGAGAGATGTAAGGAGAGAGAGAGCGAAGGAGAGAGAGAGCGATGGAGAGAGAGAGCAAAGTAGAGAGAAAGAGCAAAGGAGAGAGAGAGCGAAGGAGAGAGAGAGCGAACGAGAGAGAGAGAGCGAAGGAGGGAGAGAGCGAAGGAGAGAGAGAGAGCGAAGGAGAGAGAGCGAAGGAGAGACAGGGAAGGAGAGAGAGAGCGAAGGAGAGAGAGTGAAGGAGAGAGAGAGGGAAGGAGAGAGAGCGAAGGAGAGAGAGAGCGAAGGAGAGAGAGAGCGAAGGAGAGAGAGAGCGAAGGAGAGAGAGCGCGAAGGAGAGAGAGAGTGAAGGAGAGAGAGAGCGAAGGAGAGAGAGAGCGAAGGAGAGCGAGCGAAGGAGAGAGAGCGCGAAGGAGAGAGAGAGCGAAGGAGAGAGAGCGAAGGAGAGAGAGAGCGAAGGAGGCAGAGAGAGCGAAGGAGAGAGAGAAGGAGAGAGAGAGCGAAGGAGGGATACAGCGAAGGAGAGAGAGATCGAAGCAGAGAGAGAGCAAAGGAGATTGAGAGTGAAGGAGAGAGAGAGCGAAGGAGAGAGAGAGTGAAGGAGTGAGAGAGCGAGGGAGAGAGCGAAGGAGAGAGAGAGCGAAGGAGAGAGAGAGCGAAGGAGAGAGAGCGGAGAGAGAGAGCGAAGGAGAGAGAGAGCGAAGGAGAGAGAGAGCGAAGCAGAGAGCGAGCGAAGGAGAGAGAGCGAAGGAGAGAGAGAGCGAAGGAGAGAGAGGGAAGGAGGGAGAGAGCGAAAGAGAGAGAGAGCAAAGGAGAGAGAGAGTGAAGGAGAGAGAGAGCGAAGGAGAGGGAGAGAGCGAAGGAGAGAGAGAGTGAAGGAGAGAGAGAGCGAAGGAGAGAGAGAGAGAGAAGGAGAGAGAGAGCGAATGAGAGAGAGAGCGAAGGAGGGAGAGAGCGAAGGAGAGAGAGAGCGAAGGAGACAGAGAGCGAAGGAGAGTGAGCGAAGGAGAGCGAGAGCGAAGGAGAGAGAGAGCGAAGGCGAGAGAGAGCGAAGGAGAGAGAGCGCGAAGGAGAGAGAGCGAAGGAGAGAGAGAGATCGAAGGAGGGCGTGAGCGAAGGAGAGAGAGAGCGAAGGAGAGAGAGAGCAAAGGAGAGAGAGAGCGAAGGAGAGAGAGAGCGAAGGAGAGAGAGAGTGAAGGAGAGAGAGAGCGAAGGGGAGAGAGAGCGAAGGAGAGAGAGAGCGAAGGAGAGAGAGAGCGAAGGAGAGAGATGGAAGGAGAGGGAAAGCGAAGGAAAGAGAGAGCGAAGGAGAGAGAGAGCGAAGGAGGGAGAGAGCGAAGGAGAGAGAGAGCGAAGGGAAGAGAGAGCGAAGGAGAGAGAGAGCGAAGGAGAGAGCGAGCGAAGGAGAGAGAGAGCGAAGGAGAGAGAGCGAAGGGGAGAGCGCGCAAAGGAGAGAGAGAGCGAAGGTGAGAGAGAGCGAAGGGGAGAGCGAGCGAAGGAGAGAGAGAGCGAAGGAGAGAGCGAAGGAGAGAGAGAGCGAAGGAGAGAGAGAGCGAAGGAAAGAGAGCGAAGGAGAGAGAGATCAAAGGAGAGAGAGCGCGAAGGAGAGAGAGAGCGAAGGAGAGAGAGCGAAGGAGAGAGAGAGCGAAGGAGAGAGAGCGAAGGAGAGAGAGCGCGAAGGAGAGAGAGAGCGAAGGAGAGAGAGCGAAGGAGAGTGAGAGCGAAGGAGAGAGAGAGCGAAGGGAGAGAGAGCGAAGGAGAGAGAGCGCGAAGGAGAGAGAGCGAAGGAGAGAGAGAGCGAAGGAGAGAGAGAGCGAAAGAGAGAGAGAGCGAAGGAGAGAGAGAGCGAAGGAGAGGGAGAGTGAAGGAGAGAGAGAGCGAAGGAGAGAGAGAGCGAAGGAGAGATAGAGAGCGAAGGAGAGAGAGAGGGAAGGAGAGAGAGAGCGAAGGCGAGAGCGAGCGAAGGAGAGAGAGAGTGAAGGAGAGAGAGCGAAGGAGGGAGAGAGCGAAGGAGAGAGAGAGCGAAGGAGAGAGAGAGCAAAGGAGAGAGTGAGCGAAGGAGAGAGAGAGGGAAGGAGAGAGAGAGCGAAGGAGAGAGAGAGGGAAGGAGAGAGAGAGCGAAGGCGAGAGAGAGCGAAGGGGAGAGAGAGCGAAGGAGAGAGAGCGAAGGAGAGAGAGAGCGAAGGAGAGAGAGAGAGCAAAGGAGAGAGAGAGCGAAGGAGGGAGTGAGTGAAGGAGAGAGAGAGCGAAGGAGAGAGAGATGTAAGGAGAGAGAGAGCGAAGGAGAGAGAGAGCGATGGAGAGAGAGAGCAAAGTAGAGAGAAAGAGCGAAGGAGAGAGAGAGCGAAGGAGAGAGAGAGCGAAGGAGAGAGAGAGAGCGAAGGAGGGAGAGAGCGAAGGAGAGAGAGAGAGCGAAGGAGAGAGAGCGAAGGAGAGACAGGGAAGGAGAGAGAGAGCGAAGGAGAGAGAGTGAAGGAGAGAGAGAGGGAAGGAGAGAGAGCGAAGGAGAGAGAGAGCGAAGGAGAGAGAGAGCGAAGGAGAGAGAGAGCGAAGGAGAGAGAGCGCGAAGGAGAGAGAGAGCGAAGGAGAGAGAGAGCGAAGGAGAGAGAGAGCGAAGGAGAGCGAGCGAAGGAGAGAGAGCGCGAAGGAGAGAGAGAGCGAAGGAGAGAGAGCGAAGGAGAGAGAGAGCGAAGGAGAGAGAGAGCGAAGGGGAGAGAGAGCGAAGGAGAGAGAGCGCGAAGGAGAGAGAGCGAAGGAGAGAGAGAGAGCGAAGGAGAGAGAGAGCGAAAGAGAGAGAGAGTGAAGGAGAGAGAGCGAAGGAGAGAGAGAGTGAAGGAGAGAGAGAGCGAAGGAGAGAGAGAGCGAAGGAGAGATAGAGAGCGAAGGAGAGAGAGAGGGAAGGAGAGAGAGAGCGAAGGCGAGAGCGAGCGAAGGAGAGAGAGAGTGAAGGAGAGAGTGCGAAGGAGAGAGAGAGCGAAGGAGAGAGAGAGAGCGAAGGAGAGAGTGAGCGAAGGAGAGAGAGAGCGAAGGAGAGAGAGAGCGAAGGAGAGAGAGAGAGCGAAGGAGAGAGAGAGCGAAGGAGAGAGAGAGCGAAGGGGAGAGAGAGCGAAGGAAAGAGAGAGCGAAGGAGGGAAAGAGCGAAGGAGATAGAGAGCGAAGGAGAGAGAGAGCGAAGGAGTGAGAGAGCGAAGGCGAGAGAGCGAAGGGGAGAGAGAGCGAAGGGGAGAGAGAGCGAAGGAGAGAGAGACCGAAGGGGAGAGAGAGCGAATGAGAGAGAGAGCGAAGGAGAGAGAGAGCGAAGGAGAGGGAGAGCGAAGGAGAGAGAGGGAAGGAGAGAGAAAGCAAAGGAATGAGAGGGCGAAGGAGAGAGACAGCGAAGGAGAGAGAGAGCGAAGGAGAGAGAGAGCGAAGGAGAGAGAGGGAAGGAGAGAGAAAGCGAAGGAAAGAGAGAGCGAAGGAGAGACAGAGCGAAGGAGGGAGAGAGCGAAGGAGAGAGAGAGCGAAGGAGAGAGAGAGCGAAGGAGAGAGAGAGAGCGAAGGAGAGAGAGGGAAGGAGAGAGATAGCGAAGGAAAGAGAGAGCGAAGGAGAGAGAGAGCGAAGGAGGGAGAGAGCGAAGGAGAGAGAGAGCGAAGGAGAGAGAGAGCGAAGGAGAGAGAGAGCAAAGGAGAGAGAGAGCGAAGGAGAGAGAGTGAAGGAGAGAGAGAGCGAAGGGGAGAGAGAGCGAAGGAGAGAGATAGCGAAGGGGAGAGAGAGCGAAGGAGAGAGAGAGCGAAGGAGAGAGAGAGCGAAGGAGAGAGAGCAAAGGAGAGGGAGAGCGAAGGAGAGAGAGGGAAGGAGAGAGAAAGCGAAGGAATGAGAGAGCGAAGGAGAGAGAGAGCGAAGGAGGGAGAGAGCGAAGGAGAGAGAGAGCGAAGGGGAGAGAGAGCGAAGGAGAGAGAGAGCGAAGGAGAGAGAGAGCGAAGGAGAGAGAGCGAAGCAGAGAGAGAGCGAAGGAGAGAGAGCGAAGGAGAGAGAGAGCGAAGGGGAGAGAGAGCGAAGGAGAGTGAGAGCGAAGGAGAGCGAGAGTGAAGGAGGGAGAGAGCGAAGGAGAGAGAGAGCGAAGGATAGAGAGAGCGAAGGAGAGAGAGAGCGAAGGAGGGAGAGAGCGAAGGAGACAGAGAGCGAAGGAGAGAGAGCGAAGGAGAGATAAAGCGAAGGAGAGAGAGCGAAGGAGAGAGAGAGCGAACGAGAGAGACAGAGAAGGAGAGAGAAAGCGAAGGAGAGAGAGAGCGAAGGAGAGAGAGAGAGCGAAGGAGAGAGAGAGAGAAGGAGAGAGAGAGAGCGAAGGAGAGAGAGAGAGCGAAGGAGAGAGAGAGCAAAGGAGAGAGCGAGCGAAGGAAAGAGAGAGCGAAGGAGAGAGAGAGCGAAGGAGAGAGAGAGCGAAGGAGAGAGCGAGCGAAGGAAAGAGACAGCGAAGGAGAGAGAGAGCAAAGGAGAGAGGGAGCGAAGGAGAGAGCGAGGGAGAGAGGGAGCGATGGAGAGAGAGAGCGAAGGAGAGAGAGAGAAGGAGAGAGAGCGAAGGAGAGAGAGAGCAAAGGAGAGAGAGAGCGAAGGAGAGAGAGAGCGAAGGAGAGAGAGAGCGAAGGAGAGAGCGAAGGAGAGAGAGAGCGAAGGAGAGAGAGAGCGAAAGAGAGAGAGAGCGAAGGAGAGAGAGTGAGCGAAGGAGAGCGAGAGCGAAGGAGAGCGATAGCGAAGGAGAGAGAGAGCGAAGGAGAGAGAGAGAGCGAAGGAGAGAGAGAGCGAAGGAGAGAGAGAGCGAAGGAGGGAGAGTGCGAAGGAGGGAGAGAGCGAAAGAGAGAGAGAGCGAAGGAGGGAGAGAGCGAAGGAGAGAGAGAGCGAAAGAGAGAGAGAGCGAAGGAGAGAGAGAGCGAAGGAGAGAGAGTGCGAAGGAGAGAGAGAGAGCGAAGGAGAGAGAGAGCGAAGGAGAGAGAGAGCGAAGGAGGGAGAGAGCGAAGGAGAGAGACAGCGAAGGAGAGAGAGAGCGAAGGAGAGAGAGCGAAGGCGAGAGAGAGCGAAGGAGAGAGAGAGCGAAGGAGAGAGAGAGCGAAGGAGAGAGAGAGAGCGAAGGAGAGAGAGAGCGAAGGAGAGAGAGAGCGAAGGAGAGAGAGAGCGAAGGGGAGATAGCGCAAAGGAGAGAGAGAGCGAAGGAGAGAGAGAGCGAAGGAGAGAAAGAGCGAAGTAAGAGAGAGCGAAGGAGAGAGAGAGCGAAGGAGAGAAAGAGCGAAGGAGAGAGAGATAGCGAAGGAGAGAGAGAGCGAAGGAGAGAGAGAGCGAAGGAGAGAGAGAGCGAAGGAGTAAGGGAGCGAAGGAGAGAGAGAGCGAAGGAGAGAGAGAGCGAAGGAGAGAGAGAGTGAAGGAGACAGAGAGCGAAGGAGAGAGAGAGCGAAGGAGAGAGAGAGCGAAGGAGAGAGAGAGCGACGGAAAGAGAGAGCGAAGGAGAGAGAGAGCGAAGGAGGGAGAGAGCGAAGGAGAGAGAGAGCGATGGGGAGAGAGAGCGAAGGCGAGAGAGAGCGAAGGGGAGAGAGCGAAGGAGAGAGAGAGCGAAGGAGGGAGAGAGCGAAGGAGAGAGAGAGCGAAGGAGAGAGACTGAAGGAGAGAGAGAGCGAAGGGGAGAGCGAGCGAAGGAGAGAGAGAGCGAAGGGGAGAGCGAGCGAAGGAGAGAGAGAGCGAAGGAGAGAGAGAGAGCGAAGGGGAGAGAGAGCGAAGGAGAGAGAGAGCGAAGGGGAGAGCGAGCGAAGGAGAGAGAGAGCGAAGGAGAGAGAGAGAGCGAAGGGGAGAGAGAGCGACGGAGAGAGAGAGCGAAGGGGAGAGCGAACGAAGGAGAGAGAGAGCGAAGGAGAGAGAGAGAGCGAAGGGGAGAGCGAAGGAGAGAGAGAGGAGACAAACGCACCGATTTCTTCACCCAGAGAAGAGGCGTCCGGCAGGGCTGCAATTTGAGCCCGACCCTGTTCAACATATACATAAATGAATTAGCAGACATGCTGGAGCAAAGCGAGTCACCAGGTCTCCGTCTCCTGGATGGAGAAGTGAAGTCCCTGTTCTATGCGGACGACCTGGTTCTGCTGTCTCCCACAGAACAGGGATTACAGCAACAACTAGACCTACTCGACAAATACTGCCAAAATTGGGCTCTAACAGTAAATCTAAAGAAAACCAACATCATGATTTTTCAGAAAAGACCCAGATGCCAGGAAAACAAATACCAGTTTACCCTCAGTGATACCACTATAGGACACACTATGAGCTACACCTACCTTGGTCTAACTATTACAGCATCAGGGAGCTTCAGCATAGCAGTGAATGCACTAAAAGAAAAAGCCCGAAGAGCCCTATATGCAATAAAAAGAAAATTCTACAACATCCAAATCCCAATCAAAATCTGGCTCAAAATTTTTGACAGCATAATCCTGCCCATTGCACTGTATGGTAGTGAAGTATGGGGCCGCTAAATCACCAAAGCTACACTAAATGGGAAAAACACACAATAGAAGCCCTACATGCAGAATTCTGCCGAAGCATCCTTCGCACCCAAAGAAAAACGCCAACAAATGCATGCAGAGCCGAACTAGGCAGATACCCACTGATAATAAACATCCAAAAACGAGCACTAAACTTCCTAAATCACCTCAAATCTAGCTCCCCAGACACCCTTCATTTCAAAGCCTTTCAGACCCAAGAGCTAAACCCAGAAAAGAGTCCCCTGAGTCAGCTGCTACTGAAACTAAATACTCAGCCGGACCCTGACCAGCCCCAGACCAACACAGCCGTCCAAACACCAATCCGAGTGAACCAAATCATTAAAAAATGCAAAGAAACCTACCTGGAACATTGGAACAAAATAACCGAAAGCCAAAGCAGATTAGAATGTTACCGGGCCCTAAAAAGAGAATATAAACTGGCAGACTACCTCACGACCATCAGAGACACAAAACAGAGACAGACCCTCACCAGGTACAGACTAAGCGACCACCAACTGAAAATTGAAAAAGGCAGATACAAGAAATCCTGGCAGCCTAGAGAGAATAGAATATGCGATCAATGTCTGGCTGGCGAGGTTGAAACAGAAATGCATTTCCTCCTAAAATGCGAAAAATTCAACACATCAAGAAACATATTATTCAACAAGCTAAGCCAAACAACCCCAGATTTCAAGGAATTGGATGATCTGTCAAAATTGAGATTAGTCCTAGGAGAAGGAGACAGACCATACCTTGGGGCTAAATATGTAACAACATGTCACAACCTGAGGACTGTTTAAAAGTAAGACTGTTTAAAATTAATATTGAACGTACCAAATGAAGTAGAAAGAGTGTTTAAAATTAATATTGTTTAAAAGTAATATTGTATATACCCAACAAATGTCAAATCGATTGACACCTACAGAATGTTGGAAAACTGTACCTTTTTGCTATGTAAGCTTTGGCAATATGGTTCTCTGTAAACTTTCATGCCAATAAAGCATTTGAACTGAACTGGACTGAGTGAAGGAGAGAGAGAGCTAAGGAGAAAGAGAGCAAAGGAGAGAGAGAGCGAAGGAGAGAGAGAGAGAGAAGGAGAGAGAGCGCGAAGGAGAGAGAGAGCGAAGGAGAGAGAGACCCAAGGAAAAACGCCAACAAATGCATGCAGAGCCGAACTAGGCAGATACCCACTGATAATAAACATCCAAAAACGAGCTAAACTTCCTAAATCACCTCAAATCTAGCTCCCCAGACACCCTTCATTTCAAAGCCTTTCAGACCCAAGAGCTAAACCCAGAAAAGAGTCCCCTGAGTCAGCTGCTACTGAAACTAAGTACTCAGCCGGACCCTGACCAGCCCCAGACCAACACAGCCGTCCAAACACCAATCCGAGTGAACCAAATCATTAAAAAATGCAAAGAAACCTACCTGGAACATTGGAACAAAATAACCGAAAGCCAAAGCAGATTAGAATGTTACCGGGCCCTAAAAAGAGAATATAAACTGGCAGACTACCTCACGACCATCAGAGACACAAAACAGAGACAGACCCTCACCAGGTACAGACTAAGCGACCACCAACTGGAAATTGAAAAAGGCAGATACAAGAAATCCTGGCAGCCTAGAGAGAATAGAATATGCGATCAATGTCTGGCTGGCGAGGTTGAAACAGAAATGCATTTCCTCCTAAAATGCGAAAAATTCAACACATCAAGAAACATATTATTCAACAAGCTAAGCCAAACAACCCCAGATTTCAAGGAATTGGATGATCTGTCAAAATTGAGATTAGTCCTAGGAGAAGGAGACAGACCATACCTTGGGGCTAAATATGTAACAACATGTCACAACCTGAGGACTGTTTAAAAGTAAGACTGTTTAAAATTAATATTGAACGTACCAAATGAAGTAGAAAGACTGTTTAAAATTAATATTGTTTAAAAGTAATATTGTATATACCCAACAAATGTCAAATCGATTGACACCTACAGAATGTTGGAAAACTGTACCTTTTTGCTATGTAAGCTTTGGCAATATGGTTCTCTGTAAACTTTCATGCCAATAAAGCATTTGAACTGAAAAAAACTGAACTGAACTGAGAGCGAAGGAGAGAGAGCAAAGGAGAGAGAGAGCGAAGGAGAGAGAGCGCGAAGGAGAGAGAGAGCGAAGGAGAGAGAGAGCGAAGGAGAGAGAGAGAGTGAAGGAGAGAGAGAGTGGAGGAGAGAGAGAGCGAAGGAGAGAGAAAGAGCGAAGGAGAGAGAGAGCGAAGGAGAGAGAGAGCGAAGGAGAGAGAGAGCGAAGGGGAGATAGCGCGAAGGAGAGAGAGAGCGAAGGAGAGAGAGAGCGAATGAGAGAGCGCGAAGGAGAGAGAGAGAGCGAAGGAGAGAGAGCGAAGGAGAGAGCGAAGGAGAGAGAGAGCGAAGGAGAGAGAGAGCGAAGGAGAGAGAGAGCGAAGGAGAGAAAGAGCGAAGGAGAGAGAGAGAGCGAAGGAGAGAGAGAGCGAAGGAGAGAGAGAGGGAAGGAGAGAGAGAGCGAAGGAGAGAGAGAGCGAAGGAGAGAGGGAGCGAAGGAGAGAGAGAGAGCGAAGGAGAGAGAGAGCGAAGGAGAGAGAGAGCGAAGGAGACAGAGAGCGAAGGAGAGAGAGAGCGAAGGACAGAGAGAGCAAAGGAGAGAGAGAGCGAAGGAAAGAGAGCGTGAAGGAGAGAGAGAGCGAAGGAGGGAGAGAGTGATGGAGAGAGAGAGCGATGGGGAGAGAGAGCGAAGGAGAGAGAGAGTGAAGGAGAGAGACCGAAGGAGAGAGAGAGCAAAGGAGAGAAAGAGCGAAGGAGAGAGAGCGAAGGATAGCGAGAGCGAAGGGGACAGAGAGCGAATGAGAGAGAGAGCGAAGGAGGGAGAGCGAAGGAGAGAGAGAGCGAAGGAGAGAGAGGGAAGGAGAGAGAGAGCGAAGGAATAGAGAGAGCGAAGGAGAGAGAGGGCGAAGGAGGGAGAAAGCGAAGGAGAGAGACAGCGAAGGAGAGAGAGAGCGAAGGGGAGAGAGCGCGAAGAGAGAGATAGCGAAGGAGAGAGAGAGCAAAGGAGAGCGAGGGAAGGAGAGAGAGAGCAAAGGAATAGAGAGAGCGAAGGAGAGAGAGAGTGAAGGAGGGAGAAAGCGAAGGAGAGAGAGAGCGAAGGAGGGAGAGAGCGAAGGAGAGAGAGCGAAGGAGAGAGACAGCGAAGGAGAGAGAGAGCGAAGGAGAGAGAGCGAAGGCGAGAGAGAGCGAAGGAGAGAGAGAGCGAAGGAGAGAGAGAGCGAAGGAGAGAGAGAGAGCGAAGGAGAGAGAGAGCGAAGGAGAGAGAGAGCGAAGGAGAGAGAGAGCGAAGGGGAGATAGCGCAAAGGAGAGAGAGAGCGAAGGAGAGAGAGAGCGAAGGAGAGAAAGAGCGAAGGAGAGAGAGAGCGAAGGAGAGAGAGAGCGAAGGAGAGAAAGAGCGAAGGAGAGAGAGATAGCGAAGGAGAGAGAGAGCGAAGGAGAGAGAGAGCGAAGGAGAGAGAGAGCGAAGGAGTGAGGGAGCGAAGGAGAGAGAGAGCGAAGGAGAGAGAGAGCGAAGGAGAGAGAGAGTGAAGGAGACAGAGAGCGAAGGAGAGAGAGAGCGAAGGAGAGAGAGAGCGAAGGAGAGAGAGAGCGACGGAAAGAGAGAGCGAAGGAGAGAGAGAGCGAAGGAGGGAGAGAGCGAAGGAGAGAGAGAGCGATGGGGAGAGAGAGCGAAGGCGAGAGAGAGCGAAGGGGAGAGAGCGAAGGAGAGAGAGAGCGAAGGAGGGAGAGAGCGAAGGAGAGAGAGAGCGAAGGAGAGAGACTGAAGGAGAGAGAGAGCGAAGGGGAGAGCGAGCGAAGGAGAGAGAGAGCGAAGGGGAGAGCGAGCGAAGGAGAGAGAGAGCGAAGGAGAGAGAGAGAGCGAAGGGGAGAGAGAGCGAAGGAGAGAGAGAGCGAAGGGGAGAGCGAGCGAAGGAGAGAGAGAGCGAAGGAGAGAGAGAGAGCGAAGGGGAGAGAGAGCGAAGGAGAGAGAGAGCGAAGGGGAGAGCGAACGAAGGAGAGAGAGAGCGAAGGAGAGAGAGAGAGCGAAGGGGAGAGCGAAGGAGAGAGAGAGGAGACAAACGCACCGATTTCTTCACCCAGAGAAGAGGCGTCCGGCAGGGCTGCAATTTGAGCCCGACCCTGTTCAACATATACATAAATGAATTAGCAGACATGCTGGAGCAAAGCGAGTCACCAGGTCTCCGTCTCCTGGATGGAGAAGTGAAGTCCCTGTTCTATGCGGACGACCTGGTTCTGCTGTCTCCCACAGAACAGGGATTACAGCAACAACTAGACCTACTCGACAAATACTGCCAAAATTGGGCTCTAACAGTAAATCTAAAGAAAACCAACATCATGATTTTTCAGAAAAGACCCAGATGCCAGGAAAACAAATACCAGTTTACCCTCAGTGATACCACTATAGGACACACTATGAGCTACACCTACCTTGGTCTAACTATTACAGCATCAGGGAGCTTCAGCATAGCAGTGAATGCACTAAAAGAAAAAGCCCGAAGAGCCCTATATGCAATAAAAAGAAAATTCTACAACATCCAAATCCCAATCAAAATCTGGCTCAAAATTTTTGACAGCATAATCCTGCCCATTGCACTGTATGGTAGTGAAGTATGGGGCCCGCTAAATCACCAAAGCTACACTAAATGGGAAAAACACACAATAGAAGCCCTACATGCAGAATTCTGCCGAAGCATCCTTCGCACCCAAAGAAAAACGCCAACAAATGCATGCAGAGCCGAACTAGGCAGATACCCACTGATAATAAACATCCAAAAACGAGCACTAAACTTCCTAAATCACCTCAAATCTAGCTCCCCAGACACCCTTCATTTCAAAGCCTTTCAGACCCAAGAGCTAAACCCAGAAAAGAGTCCCCTGAGTCAGCTGCTACTGAAACTAAATACTCAGCCGGACCCTGACCAGCCCCAGACCAACACAGCCGTCCAAACACCAATCCGAGTGAACCAAATCATTAAAAAATGCAAAGAAACCTACCTGGAACATTGGAACAAAATAACCGAAAGCCAAAGCAGATTAGAATGTTACCGGGCCCTAAAAAGAGAATATAAACTGGCAGACTACCTCACGACCATCAGAGACACAAAACAGAGACAGACCCTCACCAGGTACAGACTAAGCGACCACCAACTGAAAATTGAAAAAGGCAGATACAAGAAATCCTGGCAGCCTAGAGAGAATAGAATATGCGATCAATGTCTGGCTGGCGAGGTTGAAACAGAAATGCATTTCCTCCTAAAATGCGAAAAATTCAACACATCAAGAAACATATTATTCAACAAGCTAAGCCAAACAACCCCAGATTTCAAGGAATTGGATGATCTGTCAAAATTGAGATTAGTCCTAGGAGAAGGAGACAGACCATACCTTGGGGCTAAATATGTAACAACATGTCACAACCTGAGGACTGTTTAAAAGTAAGACTGTTTAAAATTAATATTGAACGTACCAAATGAAGTAGAAAGAGTGTTTAAAATTAATATTGTTTAAAAGTAATATTGTATATACCCAACAAATGTCAAATCGATTGACACCTACAGAATGTTGGAAAACTGTACCTTTTTGCTATGTAAGCTTTGGCAATATGGTTCTCTGTAAACTTTCATGCCAATAAAGCATTTGAACTGAACTGGACTGAGTGAAGGAGAGAGAGAGCTAAGGAGAAAGAGAGCAAAGGAGAGAGAGAGCGAAGGAGAGAGAGAGAGAGAAGGAGAGAGAGCGCGAAGGAGAGAGAGAGCGAAGGAGAGAGAGACCCAAAGAAAAACGCCAACAAATGCATGCAGAGCCGAACTAGGCAGATACCCACTGATAATAAACATCCAAAAACGAGCTAAACTTCCTAAATCACCTCAAATCTAGCTCCCCAGACACCCTTCATTTCAAAGCCTTTCAGACCCAAGAGCTAAACCCAGAAAAGAGTCCCCTGAGTCAGCTGCTACTGAAACTAAGTACTCAGCCGGACCCTGACCAGCCCCAGACCAACACAGCCGTCCAAACACCAATCCGAGTGAACCAAATCATTAAAAAATGCAAAGAAACCTACCTGGAACATTGGAACAAAATAACCGAAAGCCAAAGCAGATTAGAATGTTACCGGGCCCTAAAAAGAGAATATAAACTGGCAGACTACCTCACGACCATCAGAGACACAAAACAGAGACAGACCCTCACCAGGTACAGACTAAGCGACCACCAACTGGAAATTGAAAAAGGCAGATACAAGAAATCCTGGCAGCCTAGAGAGAATAGAATATGCGATCAATGTCTGGCTGGCGAGGTTGAAACAGAAATGCATTTCCTCCTAAAATGCGAAAAATTCAACACATCAAGAAACATATTATTCAACAAGCTAAGCCAAACAACCCCAGATTTCAAGGAATTGGATGATCTGTCAAAATTGAGATTAGTCCTAGGAGAAGGAGACAGACCATACCTTGGGGCTAAATATGTAACAACATGTCACAACCTGAGGACTGTTTAAAAGTAAGACTGTTTAAAATTAATATTGAACGTACCAAATGAAGTAGAAAGACTGTTTAAAATTAATATTGTTTAAAAGTAATATTGTATATACCCAACAAATGTCAAATCGATTGACACCTACAGAATGTTGGAAAACTGTACCTTTTTGCTATGTAAGCTTTGGCAATATGGTTCTCTGTAAACTTTCATGCCAATAAAGCATTTGAACTGAAAAAAACTGAACTGAACTGAGAGCGAAGGAGAGAGAGCAAAGGAGAGAGAGAGCGAAGGAGAGAGAGCGCGAAGGAGAGAGAGAGCGAAGGAGAGAGAGAGCGAAGGAGAGAGAGAGAGTGAAGGAGAGAGAGAGTGGAGGAGAGAGAGAGCGAAGGAGAGAGAAAGAGCGAAGGAGAGAGAGAGCGAAGGAGAGAGAGAGCGAAGGAGAGAGAGAGCGAAGGGGAGATAGCGCGAAGGAGAGAGAGAGCGAAGCAGAGAGAGAGCGAAGGGGAGATAGCGCGAAGGAGAGAGAGAGCGAAGGAGAGAGAGAGCGAATGAGAGAGCGCGAAGGAGAGAGAGAGAGCGAAGGAGAGAGAGCGAAGGAGAGAGCGAAGGAGAGAGAGAGCGAAGGAGAGAGAGAGCGAAGGAGAGAGAGAGCGAAGGAGAGAAAGAGCGAAGGAGAGAGAGAGAGCGAAGGAGAGAGAGAGCGAAGGAGAGAGAGAGGGAAGGAGAGAGAGAGCGAAGGAGAGAGGGAGCGAAGGAGAGAGAGAGAGCGAAGGAGAGAGAGAGCGAAGGAGAGAGAGAGCGAAGGAGACAGAGAGCGAAGGAGAGAGAGAGCGAAGGACAGAGAGAGCAAAGGAGAGAGAGAGCGAAGGAAAGAGAGCGTGAAGGAGAGAGAGAGCGAAGGAGGGAGAGAGTGATGGAGAGAGAGAGCGATGGGGAGAGAGAGCGAAGGAGAGAGAGAGTGAAGGAGAGAGACCGAAGGAGAGAGAGAGCAAAGGAGAGAAAGAGCGAAGGAGAGAGAGCGAAGGATAGCGAGAGCGAAGGGGACAGAGAGCGAATGAGAGAGAGAGCGAAGGAGGGAGAGCGAAGGAGAGAGAGAGCGAAGGAGAGAGAGGGAAGGAGAGAGAGAGCGAAGGAATAGAGAGAGCGAAGGAGAGAGAGGGCGAAGGAGGGAGAAAGCGAAGGAGAGAGACAGCGAAGGAGAGAGAGAGCGAAGGGGAGAGAGCGCGAAGAGAGAGATAGCGAAGGAGAGAGAGAGCAAAGGAGAGCGAGGGAAGGAGAGAGAGAGCAAAGGAATAGAGAGAGCGAAGGAGAGAGAGAGTGAAGGAGGGAGAAAGCGAAGGAGAGAGAGAGTGAAGGGGAGAGAGAGTGGAGAGAGAGAGCAAAGGAGAGAGCGAGCGAAGGAGAGAGAGCGAAGGAGAGAGAGAGCGAAGGAGAGAGAGAGCGAAGGACAGAGAGCGAAGGAGAGAGAGAGCGAAGGAGAGAGAGAGAGCGAAGGGGAGAGCGAGCGAAGGAGAGAGAGAGCGAAGGAGAGAGAGAGAGAGAAGGAGAGAGAGCGCGAAGGAGAGAGAGAGAGAAGGAGAGAGAGAGCGAAGGAGAGAGAGCGCGATGGAGAGAGAGAGAGAAGGAGAGAGCGAGCGAAGGAGAGAGAGAGAGCGAAGGAGAGAGAGAGAGAGAGAAGGAGAGAGAGAGCGAAGGAGAGAGAGAGCGAAGGGGAGAGAGCGAAGGAGAGAGAGAGCGAAGGAGGGAGAGAGCGAAGGAGGGAGAGAGCGAAGGACAGAGAGAGCAAAGGACAGAGAGAGCGAGGGACAGAGAGATCGAAGGAAGAGAGAGGGAAGGAGAGAGAGAGCAAAGGAGAGAGAGAGCGAAGGAGGGAGAGAGCGAAGGAGAGAGAGCGAAGGAGAGAGACAGCGAAGGAGAGAGAGAGCGAAGGAGAGAGAGCGAAGGAGAGAGAGAGCGAAGGAGAGAGAGAGCGAAGGAGAGAGAGAGAGCGAAGGGGAGAGAGAGCGAAGGAGAGAGAGAGCGAAGGAGAGAGAGAGCGAAGGGGAGATAGCGCGAAGCAGAGAGAGAGCGAATGAGAGAGAGCGAAGGAGAGAGAGAGAGCGAAGGAGAGAGAGCGAAGGAGTGAGAGAGCGAAGGTGAAAGAGAGCGAAGGAGAGAGAGAGCGAAGGAGAGAGAGAGCGAAGGAGAGAGAGTGAGCGAAGGAGAGCGAGAGCGAAGGAGAGCGATAGCGAAGGAGAGAGAGAGCGAAGGAGAGAGAGAGAGCGAAGGAGAGAGAGAGCGAAGGAGGGAGAGAGCGAAGGAGGGAGTGAGCGAAAGAGAGAGAGAGCGAAGGAGGGAGAGAGCGAAGGAGAGAGAGAGCGAAAGAGAGAGAGAGCGAAGGAGAGAGAGAGCGAAGGAGAGAGAGTGCGAAGGAGAGAGAGAGAGCGAAGGAGAGAGAGAGCGAAGGAGAGAGAGAGCGAAGGAGGGAGAGAGCGAAGGAGAGAGAGCGAAGGAGAGAGACAGCGAAGGAGAGAGAGAGCGAAGGAGAGAGAGCGAAGGCGAGAGAGAGCGAAGGAGAGAGAGAGCGAAGGAGAGAGAGAGCGAAGGAGAGAGAGAGAGCGAAGGAGAGAGAGAGCGAAGGAGAGAGAGAGCGAAGGAGAGAGAGAGCGAAGGGGAGATAGCGCAAAGGAGAGAGAGAGCGAAGGAGAGAGAGAGCGAAGGAGAGAAAGAGCGAAGGAGAGAGAGAGCGAAGGAGAGAGAGAGCGAAGGAGAGAAAGAGCGAAGGAGAGAGAGATAGCGAAGGAGAGAGAGAGCGAAGGAGAGAGAGAGCGAAGGAGAGAGAGAGCGAAGGAGAGAGGGAGCGAAGGAGAGAGAGAGCGAAGGAGAGAGAGAGCGAAGGAGAGAGAGAGTGAAGGAGACAGAGAGCGAAGGAGAGAGAGAGCGAAGGAGAGAGAGAGCGAAGGAGAGAGAGAGCGACGGAAAGAGAGAGCGAAGGAGAGAGAGAGCGAAGGAGGGAGAGAGCGAAGGAGAGAGAGAGCGATGGGGAGAGAGAGCGAAGGCGAGAGAGAGCGAAGGGGAGAGAGCGAAGGAGAGAGAGAGCGAAGGAGGGAGAGAGCGAAGGAGAGAGAGAGCGAAGGAGAGAGACCGAAGGAGAGAGAGAGCGAAGGGGAGAGCGAGCGAAGGAGAGAGAGAGCGAAGGGGAGAGCGAGCGAAGGAGAGAGAGAGCGAAGGAGAGAGAGAGAGCGAAGGGGAGAGAGAGCGAAGGAGAGAGAGAGCGAAGGGGAGAGCGAGCGAAGGAGAGAGAGAGCGAAGGAGAGAGAGAGAGCGAAGGGGAGAGAGAGCGAAGGAGAGAGAGAGCGAAGGGGAGAGCGAACGAAGGAGAGAGAGAGAAGGAGAGAGAGAGGAGACAAACGCACCGATTTCTTCACCCAGAGAAGAGGCGTCCGGCAGGGCTGCAATTTGAGCCCGACCCTGTTCAACATATACATAAATGAATTAGCAGACATGCTGGAGCAAAGCGAGTCACCAGGTCTCCGTCTCCTGGATGGAGAAGTGAAGTCCCTGTTCTATGCGGACGACCTGGTTCTGCTGTCTCCCACAGAACAGGGATTACAGCAACAACTAGACCTACTCGACAAATACTGCCAAAATTGGGCTCTAACAGTAAATCTAAAGAAAACCAACATCATGATTTTTCAGAAAAGACCCAGATGCCAGGAAAACAAATACCAGTTTACCCTCAGTGATACCACTATAGGACACACTATGAGCTACACCTACCTTGGTCTAACTATTACAGCATCAGGGAGCTTCAGCATAGCAGTGAATGCACTAAAAGAAAAAGCCCGAAGAGCCCTATATGCAATAAAAAGAAAATTCTACAACATCCAAATCCCAATCAAAATCTGGCTCAAAATTTTTGACAGCATAATCCTGCCCATTGCACTGTATGGTAGTGAAGTATGGGGCCCGCTAAATCACCAAAGCTACACTAAATGGGAAAAACACACAATAGAAGCCCTACATGCAGAATTCTGCCGAAGCATCCTTCGCACCCAAAGAAAAACGCCAACAAATGCATGCAGAGCCGAACTAGGCAGATACCCACTGATAATAAACATCCAAAAACGAGCACTAAACTTCCTAAATCACCTCAAATCTAGCTCCCCAGACACCCTTCATTTCAAAGCCTTTCAGACCCAAGAGCTAAACCCAGAAAAGAGTCCCCTGAGTCAGCTGCTACTGAAACTAAATACTCAGCCGGACCCTGACCAGCCCCAGACCAACACAGCCGTCCAAACACCAATCCGAGTGAACCAAATCATTAAAAAATGCAAAGAAACCTACCTGGAACATTGGAACAAAATAACCGAAAGCCAAAGCAGATTAGAATGTTACCGGGCCCTAAAAAGAGAATATAAACTGGCAGACTACCTCACGACCATCAGAGACACAAAACAGAGACAGACCCTCACCAGGTACAGACTAAGCGACCACCAACTGAAAATTGAAAAAGGCAGATACAAGAAATCCTGGCAGCCTAGAGAGAATAGAATATGCGATCAATGTCTGGCTGGCGAGGTTGAAACAGAAATGCATTTCCTCCTAAAATGCGAAAAATTCAACACATCAAGAAACATATTATTCAACAAGCTAAGCCAAACAACCCCAGATTTCAAGGAATTGGATGATCTGTCAAAATTGAGATTAGTCCTAGGAGAAGGAGACAGACCATACCTTGGGGCTAAATATGTAACAACATGTCACAACCTGAGGACTGTTTAAAAGTAAGACTGTTTAAAATTAATATTGAACGTACCAAATGAAGTAGAAAGAGTGTTTAAAATTAATATTGTTTAAAAGTAATATTGTATATACCCAACAAATGTCAAATCGATTGACACCTACAGAATGTTGGAAAACTGTACCTTTTTGCTATGTAAGCTTTGGCAATATAGTTCTCTGTAAACTTCCATGCCAATAAAGCATTTGAACTGAAAAAAACTGAACTGAACTGAGAGCGAAGGAGAGAGAGCAAAGGAGAGAGAGAGCGAAGGAGAGAGAGCGCGAAGGAGAGAGAGAGCGAAGGAGAGAGAGAGCGAAGGAGAGAGAGAGCGAAGGAGAGAGAGAGAGTGAAGGAGAGAGAGAGTGGAGGAGAGAGAGAGCGAAGGAGAGAGAAAGAGCGAAGGAGAGAGAGAGCGAAGGAGAGAGAGAGCGAAGGAGAGAGAGAGCGAAGGGGAGATAGCGCGAAGGAGAGAGAGAGCGAAGCAGAGAGAGAGCGAAGGGGAGATAGCGCGAAGGAGAGAGAGAGCGAAGGAGAGAGAGAGCGAATGAGAGAGCGTGAAGGAGAGAGAGAGAGCGAAGGAGAGAGAGCGAAGGAGAGAGCGAAGGAGAGAGAGAGCGAAGGAGAGAGAGAGCGAAGGAGAGAAAGAGCGAAGGAGAGAGAGAGAGCGAAGGAGAGAGAGAGCGAAGGAGAGAGAGAGGGAAGGAGAGAGAGAGCGAAGGAGAGAGAGAGCGAAGGAGAGAGGGAGCGAAGGAGAGAGAGAGAGCGAAGGAGAGAGAGAGCGAAGGAGAGAGAGAGCGAAGGAGACAGAGAGCGAAGGAGAGAGAGAGCGAAGGACAGAGAGAGCAAAGGAGAGAGAGAGCGAAGGAAAGAGAGCGTGAAGGAGAGAGAGAGCGAAGGAGGGAGAGAGTGATGGAGAGAGAGAGCGATGGGGAGAGAGAGCGAAGGAGAGAGAGAGTGAAGGAGAGAGACCGAAGGAGAGAGAGAGCAAAGGAGAGAAAGAGCGAAGGAGAGAGAGCGAAGGATAGCGAGAGCGAAGGGGACAGAGAGCGAATGAGAGAGAGAGCGAAGGAGGGAGAGCGAAGGAGAGAGAGAGCGAAGGAGAGAGAGGGAAGGAGAGAGAGAGCGAAGGAATAGAGAGAGCGAAGGAGAGAGAGGGCGAAGGAGGGAGAAAGCGAAGGAGAGAGACAGCGAAGGAGAGAGAGAGCGAAGGGGAGAGAGCGCGAAGAGAGAGATAGCGAAGGAGAGAGAGAGCAAAGGAGAGCGAGGGAAGGAGAGAGAGAGCAAAGGAATAGAGAGAGCGAAGGAGAGAGAGAGTGAAGGAGGGAGAAAGCGAAGGAGAGAGAGAGTGAAGGGGAGAGAGAGTGGAGAGAGAGAGCAAAGGAGAGAGCGAGCGAAGGAGAGAGAGCGAAGGAGAGAGAGAGCGAAGGAGAGAGAGAGCGAAGGACAGAGAGCGAAGGAGAGAGAGAGCGAAGGAGAGAGAGAGAGCGAAGGGGAGAGCGAGCGAAGGAGAGAGAGAGCGAAGGAGAGAGAGAGAGAGAAGGAGAGAGAGCGCGAAGGAGAGAGAGAGAGAAGGAGAGAGAGAGCGAAGGAGAGAGAGCGCGATGGAGAGAGAGAGAGAAGGAGAAATGTGGAATAACCTGAGTACAACACAATTGCAAGCATTACCAATCCAAGATGGCGACATCTGGAGAACACATTTTGAAAACCTCTACAAAGACATCCCAATAAACGAAACAAACCCAAGTCAACATCAGGTCACAGAAAAACTCCACACATTAGAAGCAACAATCAAAGACAACCAAAACCCTCTAGACTCCCCAATCACATGGAAAGAAATGGCCACAAAAACAAAATCTCTCCACCTAAAGAAAGCCTGTGGCCCAGACAACATCAAAAATGAAATGCTCAAGTTCAGCAATATGGAGATGCAGGGTGCGGTACTCAAATTATTCAACATCATATTACGTTCAGGCTGTTTTCCCGATATCTGGTGCCAAGGACTAATCTCCCCCATATATAAAAGCGGAAACAAATCAGACCCAAATAACTACCGCGGCATCTGTGTCAACAGTTGTCTAGGGAAGTTATTCTGCAGTATTCTAAATAGTAGATTACTTGATTTTCTTAACAAACATAATATCCTCAGAAAAAACCAAATAGGCTTTCTTCCAAAACACCGCACCGCCGACCATATCTATACCCTTCACACCCTCATTGAAAAACATATACACCAAACAAAAAATGGGAAAATATTCGCCTGTTTCATCGACTTCAAGAAAGCCTTTGACTCTATATGGCACGAAGGGCTCTATTATAAACTTCTTCAATGTGGAATAGGGGGCAAAGTCTATGACCTTATTAAATCAATGTATCTGAAAAACAAATGCGGGGTCAAAATTGGAGACAAACGCACCGATTTCTTCACCCAGAGAAGAGGCGTCCGGCAGGGCTGCAATTTGAGCCCGACCCTGTTCAACATATACATAAATGAATTAGCAGACATGCTGGAGCAAAGCGAGTCACCAGGTCTCCGTCTCCTAGATGGAGAAGTGAAATCCCTGTTCTATGCGGACGACCTGGTTCTGCTGTCTCCCACAGAACAGGGATTACAGCAACAACTAGACCTACTCGACAAATACTGCCAAAATTGGGCTCTAACAGTAAATCTAAAGAAAACCAACATCATGATTTTTCAAAAAAGGCCCAGATGTCAGGAAAACAAATACCAGTTTACCCTCAGTGATACCACTATAGGACACACTATGAGCTACACCTACCTTGGTCTAACTATTACAGCATCAGGGAGCTTCAGCATAGCAGTGAATGCACTAAAAGAAAAAGCCCGAAGAGCCCTATATGCAATAAAAAGAAAATTCTACAACATCCAAATCCCAATCAAAATCTGGCTCAAAATATTTGACAGCATAATCCTGCCCATTGCACTGTACGGTAGTGAAGTATGGGGCCCGCTAAATCACCAAAGCTACACTAAATGGGAAAAACATACAATAGAAGCCCTACATGCAGAATTCTGCCGAAGCATCCTTCGCACCCAAAGGAAAACGCCAACAAATGCATGCAGAGCCGAACTAGGCAGATACCCACTGATAATAAACATCCAAAAACGAGCACTAAACTTCCTAAATCACCTCAAATCTAGCTCCCCAGACACCCTTCATTTCAAAGCCTTTCAGACCCAAGAGCTAAACCCAGAAAAGAGTCCCCTGAGTCAGCTGCTACGGAAACTAAGTACTCAGCCGGACCCTGACCAGCCCCAGACCAACACAGCCGCCCAAACACCAATCCGAGTGAACCAAATCATTAAAAAATGCAAAGAAACCTACCTGGAACATTGGAACAAAATAACCGAAAGCCAAAGCAGATTAGAATGTTACCGGGCCCTAAAAAGAGAATATAAACTGGCAGACTACCTCACGACCATCAGAGACACAAAACAGAGACAGACCCTCACCAGGTACAGACTAAGCGACCACCAACTGGAAATTGAAAAAGGCAGATACAAGAAATCCTGGCAGCCTAGAGAGAATAGAATATGCGATCAATGTCTGGCTGGCGAGGTTGAAACAGAAATGCATTTCCTCCTAAAATGCGAAAAATTCAACACATCAAGAAACATATTATTCAACAAGCTAAGCCAAACAACCCCAGATTTCAAGGAATTGGATGATCTGTCAAAATTGAGATTAGTCCTAGGAGAAGGAGACAGACCATACCTTGGGGCCAAATATGTAACAACATGTCACAACCTGAGGACTGTTTAAAATTAATATTGAACGTACCAAATGAAGTACAAAGACTGTTTAAAATTAATATTGTTTAAAAGTAATATTGTATGTACCCAACAAATGTCAAATCGATTGACACCTACAGAATGTTGGAAAACTGTACCTTTTTGCTATGTAAGCTTTGGCAATATGGTTCTCTGTAAACTTTCATGCCAATAAAGCATTTTAATTGGAATTGGAATTGGAGAAGGAGAGAGAGAGCGAAGGAGAGAGAGAGCGAAGGGGAGAGAGCGAAGGAGAGAGAGAGAGAAGGAGGGAGAGAGCGAAGGAGGGAGAGAGCGAAGGACAGAGAGAGCAAAGGACAGAGAGAGCGAGGGACAGAGAGATCGAAGGAAGAGAGAGGGAAGGAGAGAGAGCAAAGGAGAGAGAGAGCGAAGGAGGGAGAGAGCGAAGGAGAGAGAGCGAAGGAGAGAGACAGCAAAGGAGAGAGAGATCGAAGGAGAGAGATCGAAGGAGAGAGAGAGCGAAGGAGAGAGAGAGCGAAGGAGAGAGAGAGAGCGAAGGGGAGAGAGAGCGAAGGAGAGAGAGAGCGAAGGAGAGAGAGAGCGAAGGGGAGATAGCGCGAAGGAGAGAGAGAGCGAATGAGAGAGAGCGAAGGAGAGAGAGAGAGCGAAGGAGAGAGAGCGAAGGAGTGAGAGAGCGAAGGTGAAAGAGAGCGAAGGAGAGAGAGAGCGAAGGAGAGAGAGAGCGAAGGAGAGAGAGAGCGAAGGAGAGAAAGAGCGAAGGAGAGAGAGAGCGATGGGGAGAGAGAGCGAAGGCGAGAGAGAGCGAAGGGGAGAGAGCGAAGGAGAGAGAGAGCGAAGGAGAGCGAGAGCGAAGGAGAGAGACCGAAGGAGAGAGAGAGCGAAGGAGAGAGAGAGCGAAGGAGAGAGTGAGCGAAGGGGAGAGAGCACGAAGGAGAGAGAGAGCGAAGGAGAGAGAGAGCGAAGGAGGGAGAGGGAAGGAGAGAGAGAGCGAAGGAATTGAGAGAGCGAAGGAGAGAGAGAGCGAAGGAGGGAGAAAGCGAAGAAGAGAGAGAGCGAAGGGGAGAGAGAGCGAAGGAGAGAGAGAGCGAAGGAGAGAGAGAGAGCGAAGGAGAGAGAGAGCGAAGGAGAGAGAGAGCGAAGGAGAGAGAGCAAAGGAGAGAGAGAGCGAAGGAGAGAGAGAGCGAAGGGGAGAGCGAGCGAAGGAGAGAGTGAGCGAGGGAGAGAGAGAGAGCAAAGGGGAGAGAGAGCGAAGGAGAGAGAGATCGAAGGAGAGAGCGAAGGAGAGAGAGAGTGAAGGAGAGAGAGAGCTAAGGAGAAAGAGAGCAAAGGAGAGAGAGAGCGAAGGAGAGAGAGAGCGAAGGAGAGAGAGAGCGAAGGAGAGAGAGAGGGAAGGAGAGAGAGAGCGAAGGAGAGAGAGAGCGAAGGAGAGAGAGAGCGAAGGAGAGAGAGAGGGAAGGAGAGAGAGAGCGAAGGAATAGAGGGAGCGAAGGAGAGAGAGAGCGAAGGAGGGAGAAAGCGAAGGACAGAGAGAGTGAAGGGGAGAGAGAGTGGAGAGAGAGAGCAAAGGAGAGAGCGAGCGAAGGAGAGAGAGCGAAGGAGAGAGAGAGCGAAGGAGAGAGAGAGCGAAGGAGAGAGAGAGAGCGAAGGGGAGAGCGAGCGAAGGAGAGAGAGGGTGAAGGAGAGAGCGAAGGAGAGAGAGAGTGAAGGAGAGAGAGAGCGAAGGAGAGAGAGAGCGAAGGAGAGAGAGAGGGAAGGAGAGAGAGAGAGAGAAAGAGGGAGAGCGCGAAGGAGAGAGAGAGAGAAGGAGAGAGAGAGCGAAGGAGAGAGTGAGCGATGGAGAGAGAGAGAGCAAAGGAGAGAGAGAGAGAGAGAAGGAGAGAGAGCGAAGGAGAGAGAGAACGAAAGAGAGAGAGAGCGAAGGGGAGAGAGATCGAAGGGGAGAGAGAGCGAAGGGGAGAGAGAGCGAAGGAGAGAGCGAAGGAGAGAGAGCGAAGGAGAAATAGAGCGAAGGAGGGAGAGAGCGAAGGAGGGAGAGAGCGAAGGACAGAGAGAGCAAAGGACAGAGAGAGCGAGGGAGAGAGAGATCGAAGGAAGAGAGAGGGAAGGAGAGAGAGAGCGAAGGAGAGAGAGAGCGAAGGAGAGAGAGAGAGCGAAGGAGAGAGAGAGTGAAGGAGAGAGAGAGCGAAGGAGAGAGCGAAGGAGAGAGAGAGCGAAGGAGAGAGAGAGCGAAGTAGAGAGAGAGCAAAGCAGACAGCGAGCGAAGGAGAGAGAGCGAAGGAGAGAGAGAGCGAACGAGAGAGAGAGCGAAGGAGAGAGAGAGCGAAGGAGAGAGAGAGCGAAGGAGAGAGAGAGCAAAGGAGAGAGAGAGCGAAGGAGAGAGAGAGCGAAGGAGAGAGAGAGCGAAGGAGAGAGAGAGCGCGAAGGAGAGAGAGAGCGAAGGAGAGAGAGAGAGCGAAGGAGAGAGAGAGAGAAGGAGAGAGAGAGCGAAGGAGGGAGAGAGCGAAGGAGAGAGAGAGCGAAGGAGAGAGAGAGCGAAGGAGAGAGAGCGAAGGAGAGGGAGAGCGAAGGAGAGAGAGAGCAAAGGAGAGAGAGAGAGCGAAGGAGAGAGAGAGCGAAGGAGAGAGAGGGAAGGAGAGAGAGAGCGAAGGAGAGAGAGAGCGAAGGAGAGAGAGAGAGCGAAGGAGGGCGAGAGCGAAGGAGAGAAAGAGCGAAGGAGAGAGAGAGTGAAGGAGAGAGAGAGCGAAGGAGAGAGAGAGCGAAGGAGAGGGAGTGCGAAGGAGAGAGAGAGCGAAGGAGAGAGAGAGCGAAGGAGGGAGAGAGCGAAGGAGAGAGAGCGAAGGAGAGAGAGAGCGAAGGAGAGAGAGAGCGAAGGAGAGAGAGCGAAAGAGAGAGAGAGCGAAGGAGAGAGAGAGCGAAGGAGAGAGAGAGCGAAGGAGAGAGAGCAAAGCAGAGAGAGAGCGAAGGAGAAAGAGAGCAAAGGAGAGAGAGAGCGAAGGAGAGAGAGAGCGAAGGAGAGAGAGCAAAGGAGAGAGAGAGCGAAGGGGAGAGAGAGCGAAGGAGAGAGAGAGCGAAAGGGAGAGAGAGCGAAGGAGGGAGAGAGCGAAGTTGAGAGAGAGCGAAGGAGAGAGAGAGCGAAGGAGAGAGAGGGAAGGAGAGAGAAAGCAAAGGAAAGAGAGAGCGAAGGAGAGAGAGAGCGAAGGAGGGAGAGAGCGGAGAGAGAGAGCGAAGGAGAGAGCGAGCGAAGGAGAGAGAGAGCGAAGGAGAGAGAGCGAAGGAGAGAGAGAGCGAAGGAGAGAGAGAGCGAAGGAGAGAGAGCGAAGGAGAGCGAGAGCGAAGGGGAGAGTGAGCGAAGGAGAGAGAGAGCGATGGAGGGAGAGCGAAGGGGAGAGAGAGCGAAGGAGAGAGAGAGCGAAGGTGAGAGAGAGCGAAGGAGAGAGAGAGCGAAGGAGAGAGAGAGCGAAGGAGGGAGAGAGCGAAGGAGAGAGTGAAGGGGAGAGAGAGCGAAGGGGAGAGAGAGCGAATGAGGGAGAGAGCGAAGGAGAGAGAGAGCGAAGGAGGGAGAGAGAGAAGGAGAGAGAGAGAGTGAAGGGGAGAGAGAGCGAAGGAGAGAGAGAGCGAAGGAGAGAGAGAGCGAAGGAGATAGAGAGAGAGGAGAGAGAGCGCGATGGAGAGAGAGAGAGAAGGAGAGAGAGAGCGAAGGAGAGAGAGAGCGAAGGAGAGAGAGAGAGAAGGAGAGAGAGAGCGAAGGAGAGAGAGAGAGAGCGAAGGAGAGAGAGGGAGAGAGAAGGAGAGAGAGAGCGAAGGAGAGAGAGAGCGAAGGAGAGAGAGAGAGCGAAGGGGAGAGAGAGCGAAGGGGAGAGAGAGCGAAGGGGAGAGAGAGAGAAGGAGAGAGCGAAGGAGAGGGAGAGCGAAGGAGAGAAAGAGTGAAGGAGAGAGAGAGCGAAGGAGAGAGAGCAAAGGAGAGAGAGAGCGAAGGAGGGAGAGAGCAAAGGAGGGAGAGAGCGAAGGAGAGAGAGCGAAGGAGACAGAGAGCGAAGGAGAGAGAGAGCGAAGGAGAGAGAGAGCAAAGGAGAGAGAGAGAGAGAAGGAGAGAGAGAGCGAATGAGAGTGAGAGCGAAGGAGGGAGAGAGCGAAGGAGAGAGAGAGCGAAGGAGACAGAGAGCGAAGGAGAGTGAGCGAAGGAGAGCGAGAGCGAAGGAGAGAGAGAGCCAAGGCGAGAGAGAGCGAAGGAGAGAGAGAGCGAAGGAGAGAGAGCGAAGGAGAGAGAGAGATCGAAGGAGGGCGTGAGCGAAGGAGAGAGAGAGCGAAGGAGAGAGAGAGCAAAGGAGAGAGAGAGCGAAGGAGAGAGCGAGCGAAGGAGAGAGAGAGTGAAGGAGAGAGAGAGCGAAGGAGAGAGAGAGCGAAGGAGAGAGAGAGCGAAGGAGAGAGAGGGAAGGAGAGAGAAAGCGAAGGAAAGAGAGAGCGAAGGAGAGAGAGAGCGAAGGAGGGAGAGAGCGAAGGAGAGAGAGAGCGAAGGGGAGAGAGAGCGAAGGAGAGAGAGAGCGAAGGAGAGAGCGAGCGAAGGAGAGAGAGAGCGAAGGAGAGAGAGCGAAGGAGAGAGAGAGCGAAGGAGAGAGTGAAGGAGAGAGACAGCGAAGGGGAGAGAGAGCGAAGGAGAGAGAGAGCGAAGGAGAGAGAGAGCGAAGGGGAGAGAGAGCGAAGGAGAGAGAGAGCGAAGGAGAGAGAGAGCGAAGGAGAGAGAGAGCGAAGGAGAGAGAGAGAGCGAAGGGGAGAGCGAGCAAAGGAGAGAGAGAGTGAAGGAGAGAGAGAGAGCGAAGCGGAGAGCGAGCGAAGGAGAGTGAGAGCGAAGGAGAGAGCGAAGGAGAGAGAGAGCGAAGGAGAGAGAGAGCGAAGGAGAGAGAGAGCGAAGGAGAGAGAGAGCGAAGGAGAGAGAGCGCGAAGGAGAGAGAGAGCGAAGGAGAGAGAGAGCGAAGGAGAGAGAGCGAAGGAGAGAGAGCGCGAAGGAGAGAGAGAGCGAAGGAGAGAGAGCGAAGGAGAGAGAGAGCGAAGGAGAGAGAGAGCGAAGGAGAGAGAGCGCGAAGGAGAGAGAGCGAAGGAGAGAGAGAGAGCGAAGGAGAGAGAGAGCGAAAGAGAGAGAGAGCGAAGGAGAGAGAGAGCGAAGGAGAGAGAGAGTGAAGGAGAGAGAGAGCGAAGGAGAGAGAGAGCGAAGGAGAGATAGGGAGCGAAGGAGAGAGAGAGGGAAGGAGAGAGAGAGCGAAGGCGAGAGCGAGCAAAGGAGAGAGAGAGCGAAGGAGAGAAAGAGGGAAGGAGAGAGAGAGCGAAGGAGAGAGAGAGAGCGAAAGAGAGAGAGAGCGAAGGAGAAATAGAGCGAAGGAGAGAGAGAGTGAAGGAGAGAGAGAGCGAAGGAGAGAGATAGCGAAGGAGAGATAGAGAGCGAAGGAGAGAGAGAGGGAAGGAGAGAGAGAGCGAAGGCGAGAGCGAGCGAAGGAGAGAGAGAGTGAAGGAGAGAGAGCGAAGGAGAGAGAGAGCGAAGGAGAGAGAGAGAGCGAAGGAGAGAGAGAGCGAAGGAGAGAGAGAGCGAAGGAGAGAGAGAGGGAAGGGGAGAGAGAGCGAAGGAGAGAGAGCGAAGGAGAGAGAGAGCGAAGGAGAGAGAGAGAGCAAAGGAGAGAGAGAGCGAAGGAGAGAGTGAGTGAAGGAGAGAGAGAGAGCGAAGGAGAGAGAAATGTAAGGAGAGAGAGAGCGAAGGAGAGAGAGAGCGATGGAGAGAGAGAGCAAAGTAGAGAGAAAGAGCGAAGGAGAGAGAGAGCGAAGGAGAGAGAGAGCGAAGGAGAGAGAGAGAGCGAAGGAGGGACAGAGCGAAGGAGAGAGAGAGAGCGAAGAAGAGCGAGCGAAGGAGAGACAGGGAAGGAGAGAGAGAGCGAAGGAGAGAGAGTGAAGGAGAGAGAGAGGGAAGGAGAGAGAGCGAAGGAGAGAGAGAGCGAAGGAGAGAGAGAGAGCGAAGGAGAGAGAGAGCGAAGGACAGAGAGAGCGAAGGAGAGAGAGAGCGAAGGGGAGAGAGAGCGAAGGAGGCAGAGAGAGCGAAGGAGAGAGAGAGCGAAGGAGAGAGAGAGCGAAGGAGAGAGCGAAGGAGGGAGAGAGCGAAGGAGAGAGAGAGCGAAGGAGGGATACAGCGAAGGAGAGAGAGATCGAAGCAGAGAGAGAGCAAAGGAGAGAGAGAGTGAAGGAGAGAGAGAGCGAAGGAGAGCGAGAGTGAAGGAGTGAGAGAGCGAGGGAGAGAGCGAAGGAGAGAGAGAGCGAAGGAGAGAGAGAGCGAAGGAGAGAGAGAGCGAAGGAGAGAGAGCGGAGAGAGAGAGCGAAGGAGAGAGAGAGTGAAGGAGAGAGAGAGCGAAGCAGAGAGCGAGCGAAGGAGAGAGAGCGAAGGAGAGAGAGAGCGAAGGAGAGAGAGGGAAGGAGGGAGAGAGCGAAAGAGAGAGAGAGCAAAGGAGAGAGAGAGTGAAGGAGAGAGAGAGCGAAGGAGAGGGAGAGAGCGAAGGAGAGAGAGAGCGAAGGAGAGAGAGAGCGAAGGAGAGAGAGAGAGAGAAGGAGAGAGAGAGCGAATGAGAGAGAGAGCGAAGGAGGGAGAGAGCGAAGGAGAGAGAGAGCGAAGGAGACAGAGAGCGAAGGAGAGTGAGCGAAGGAGAGCGAGAGCGAAGGAGAGAGAGAGCGAAGGAGAGAGAGAGCGAAGGAGAGAGAGCGAAGGAGAGAGAGAGATCGAAGGAGGGCGTGAGCGAAGGAGAGAGAGAGCGAAGGAGAGAGAGCAAAGGAGAGAGAGAGCGAAGGAGAGAGAGAGCGAAGGAGAGAGAGAGTGAAGGAGAGAGAGAGCGAAGGGGAGAGAGAGCGAAGGAGAGAGAGAGCGAAGGAGAGAGAGAGCGAAGGAGAGAGATGGAAGGAGAGAGAAAGCGAAGGAAAGAGAGAGCGAAGGAGAGAGAGAGCGAAGGAGGGAGAGAGCGAAGGAGAGAGAGAGCGAAGGGAAGAGAGAGCGAAGGAGAGAGAGAGCGAAGGAGAGAGCGAGCGAAGGAGAGAGAGAGCGAAGGAGAGAGAGCGAAGGAGAGAGAGAGCGAAGGAGAGAGTGAAGGAGAGAGAGAGCGAAGGGGAGAGAGAGCGAAGGAGAGAGAGAGCGAAGGAGAGAGAGAGCGAAGGAGAGAGAGAGCGAAGGGGAGAGAGAGCGAAGGAGAGAGAGACCGAAGGAGAGAGAGACCGAAGGAGAGAGAGAGCGAAGGAGAGAGAGAGCGAAGGAGAGAGCGAAGGAGAGAGAGAGCGAAGGAGAGAGAGAGCGAAGGAGAGAGAGAGCGAAGGAGAGAGAGCGAAGGAGAGAGAGAGCAAAGGAGAGAGAGCGCGAAGGAGAGAGAGAGCGAAGGAGAGAGAGCGAAGGAGAGAGAGAGCGAAGGAGAGAGAGCGAAGGAGAGAGAGCGCGAAGGAGGGAGAGAGCGAAGGAGAGAGAGCGAAGGAGAGAGTGAGCGAAGGAGAGAGAGAGCGAAGGGGAGAGAGAGCGAAGGAGAGAGAGCGCGAAGGAGAGAGAGCGAAGGAGAGAGAGAGCGAAGGAGAGAGAGAGCGAAAGAGAGAGAGAGCGAAGGAGAGAGAGAGCGAAGGAGAGAGAGAGTGAAGGAGAGAGAGAGCGAAGGAGAGAGAGAGCGAAGGAGAGATAGAGAGCGAAGGAGAGAGAGAGGGAAGGAGAGAGAGAGCGAAGGCGAGAGCGAGCGAAGGAGAGAGAGAGTGAAGGAGAGAGAGCGAAGGAGAGAGAGAGCGAAGGAAAGAGAGAGAGCGAAGGAGAGAGAGAGCGAAGGAGAGAGAGAGCGAAGGAGAGAGAGAGGGAAGGAGAGAGAGAGCGAAGGCGAGAGAGAGCGAAGGCGAGAGAGAGCGAAGGAGAGAGAGCGAAGGAGAGAGAGAGCGAAGGAGAGAGAGAGAGCAAAGGAGAGAGAGAGCGAAGGAGGGAGTGAGTGAAGGAGAGAGAGAGCGAAGGAGAGAGAGATGTAAGGAGAGAGAGAGCGAAGGAGAGAGAGAGCGATGGAGAGAGAGAGCAAAGTAGAGAGAAAGAGCGAAGGAGAGAGAGAGCGAAGGAGAGAGAGAGCGAAGGAGAGAGAGAGAGCGAAGAAGGGAGAGAGCGAAGGAGAGAGAGAGAGCGAAGGAGAGAGAGCGAAGGAGAGACAGGGAAGGAGAGAGAGAGCGAAGGAGAGAAAGTGAAGGAGAGAGAGAGGGAAGGAGAGAGAGCGAAGGAGAGAGAGAGCGAAGGAGAGAGAGAGCGAAGGAGAGAGAGAGCGAAGGAGAGAGAGCGAAGGAGAGAGAGAGCGAAGGAGAGAGAGCGCGAAGGAGAGAGAGAGCGAAGGAGAGAGAGAGCGAAGGAGAGAGAGAGCGAAGGAGAGAGAGCGAAGGAGAGAGAGCGCGAAGGAGAGAAAGAGCGAAGGAGAGAGAGCGAAGGAGAGAGAGAGCGAAGGAGAGAGAGAGCAAAGGGGAGAGAGAGCGAAGGAGAGAGAGCGCGAAGGAGAGAGAGCGAAGGAGAGAGAGAGAGCGAAGGAGAAGAGAGAGCGAAAGAGAGAGAGAGCGAAGGAGAGAGAGAGCGAAGGAGAGAGAGAGTGAAGGAGAGAGAGAGCGAAGGAGAGAGAGAGCGAAGGAGAGATAGAGAGCGAAGGAGAGAGAGAGGGAAGGAGAGAGAGAGCGAAGGCGAGAGCGAGCGAAGGAGAGAGAGATTGAAGGAGAGAGAGCGAAGGAGAGAGAGAGCGAAGGAGAGAGAGAGAGCGAAGGAGAGAGAGAGCGAAGGAGAGAGAGAGGGAAGGAGTCAGAGAGCGAAGGAGAGAGAGAGAGTGAAAGAGAGAGAGAGCAAAGGAGAGAGAGAGCGAAGGAGAGAGAGAGTGAAGGAGAGAGAGAGCAAAGGAGAGAGAGAGCGAAGGAGAGATAGAGAGCGAAGGAGAGAGAGAGGGAAGGAGAGAGAGAGCGAAGGCGAGAGCGAGCGAAGGAGAGAGAGAGTGAAGGAGAGAGAGCGAAGGAGAGAGAGAGCGAAGGAGAGAGAGAGAGCGAAGGAGAGAGAGAGCGAAGGAGAGAGAGAGCGAAGGAGAGAGAGAGGGAAGGGGAGAGAGAGCGAAGGAGAGAGAGCGAAGGAGAGAGAGAGCGAAGGAGAGAGAGAGAGCAAAGGAGAGAGAGAGCGAAGGAGAGAGTGAGTGAAGGAGAGAGAGAGAGCGAAGGAGAGAGAAATGTAAGGAGAGAGAGAGCGAAGGAGAGAGAGAGCGATGGAGAGAGAGAGCAAAGTAGAGAGAAAGAGCGAAGGAGAGAGAGAGCGAAGGAGAGAGAGAGCGAAGGAGAGAGAGAGAGCGAAGGAGGGACAGAGCGAAGGAGAGAGAGAGAGCGAAGAAGAGCGAGCGAAGGAGAGACAGGGAAGGAGAGAGAGAGCGAAGGAGAGAGAGTGAAGGAGAGAGAGAGGGAAGGAGAGAGAGCGAAGGAGAGAGAGAGCGAAGGAGAGAGAGAGAGCGAAGGAGAGAGAGAGCGAAGGACAGAGAGAGCGAAGGAGAGAGAGAGCGAAGGGGAGAGAGAGCGAAGGAGGCAGAGAGAGCGAAGGAGAGAGAGAGCGAAGGAGAGAGAGAGCGAAGGAGAGAGCGAAGGAGGGAGAGAGCGAAGGAGAGAGAGAGCGAAGGAGGGATACAGCGAAGGAGAGAGAGATCGAAGCAGAGAGAGAGCAAAGGAGAGAGAGAGTGAAGGAGAGAGAGAGCGAAGGAGAGCGAGAGTGAAGGAGTGAGAGAGCGAGGGAGAGAGCGAAGGAGAGAGAGAGCGAAGGAGAGAGAGAGCGAAGGAGAGAGAGAGCGAAGGAGAGAGAGCGGAGAGAGAGAGCGAAGGAGAGACAGAGCGAAGGAGAGAGAGAGCGAAGGAGAGAGAGAGCGAAGCAGAGAGCGAGCGAAGGAGAGAGAGCGAAGGAGAGAGAGAGCGAAGGAGAGAGAGGGAAGGAGGGAGAGAGCGAAAGAGAGAGAGAGCAAAGGAGAGAGAGAGTGAAGGAGAGAGAGAGCGAAGGAGAGGGAGAGAGCGAAGGAGAGAGAGAGCGAAGGAGAGAGAGAGCGAAGGAGAGAGAGAGAGAGAAGGAGAGAGAGAGCGAATGAGAGAGAGAGCGAAGGAGGGAGAGAGCGAAGGAGAGAGAGAGCGAAGGAGACAGAGAGCGAAGGAGAGTGAGCGAAGGAGAGCGAGCGCGAAGGAGAGAGAGAGCGAAGGAGAGAGAGAGCGAAGGAGAGAGAGCGAAGGAGAGAGAGAGATCGAAGGAGGGCGTGAGCAAAGGAGAGAGAGAGCGAAGGAGAGAGAGAGCAAAGGAGAAAGAGAGCGAAGGAGAGAGAGAGCGAAGGAGAGAGAGAGTGAAGGAGAGAGAGAGCGAAGGGGAGAGAGAGCGAAGGAGAGAGAGAGCGAAGGAGAGAGAGAGCGAAGGAGAGAGATGGAAGGAGAGAGAAAGCGAAGGAAAGAGAGAGCGAAGGAGAGAGAGAGCGAAGGAGGGAGAGAGCGAAGGAGAGAGAGAGCGAAGGGAAGAGAGAGCGAAGGAGAGAGAGAGCGAAGGAGAGAGCGAGCGAAGGAGAGAGAGAGCGAAGGAGAGAGAGCGAAGGAGAGAGAGAGCGAAGGAGAGAGTGAAGGAGAGAGAGAGCGAAGGGGAGAGAGAGCGAAGGAGAGAGAGAGCGAAGGAGAGAGAGAGCGAAGGAGAGAGAGAGCGAAGGGGAGAGAGAGCGAAGGAGAGAGAGAGCGAAGGAGAGAGAGACCGAAGGAGAGAGAGAGCGAAGGAGAGAGAGAGCGAAGGAGAGAGAGAGCGAAGGAGAGAGAGCGAAGGAGAGAGAGAGCAAAGGAGAGAGAGCGCGAAGGAGAGAGAGAGCGAAGGAGAGAGAGAGCGAAGGAGAGAGAGCGAAGGAGAGAGAGCGCGAAGGAGAGAGAGAGCGAAGTAGAGAGAGCGAAGGAGAGAGTGAGCGAAGGAGAGAGAGAGCGAAGGGGAGAGAGAGCGAAGGAGAGAGAGCGCGAAGGAGAGAGAGCGAAGGAGAGAGAGAGCGAAGGAGAGAGAGAGCGAAAGAGAGAGAGAGCGAAGGAGAGAGAGAGCGAAGGAGAGAGAGAGTGAAGGAGAGAGAGAGCGAAGGAGAGAGAGAGCGAAGGAGAGATAGAGAGCGAAGGAGAGAGAGAGGGAAGGAGAGAGAGAGCGAAGGCGAGAGCGAGCGAAGGAGAGAGAGAGTGAAGGAGAGAGAGCGAAGGAGAGAGTGAGCGAAGGAGAGAGAGAGAGCGAAGGAAAGAGAGAGCGAAGGAGAGAGAGAGCGAAGGAGAGAGAGAGGGAAGGAGAGAGAGAGGGAAGGAGAGAGAGAGGGAAGGAGAGAGAGAGCGAAGGCGAGAGAGAGCGAAGGGGAGAGAGAGCGAAGGAGAGAGAGCGAAGGAGAGAGAGAGCGAAGGAGAGAGAGAGAGCAAAGGAGAGAGAGAGCGAAGGAGGGAGTGAGTGAAGGAGAGAGAGAGCGAAGGAGAGAGAGATGTAAGGAGAGGGAGAGCGAAGGAGAGAGAGAGCGATGGAGAGAGAGAGCAAAGTAGAGAGAAAGAGCGAAGGAGAGAGAGAGCGAAGGAGAGAGAGAGCGAAGGAGAGAGAGAGAGCGAAGAAGGGAGAGAGCGAAGGAGAGAGAGAGAGCGAAGGAGAGAGAGCGAAGGAGAGACAGGGAAGGAGAGAGAGAGCGAAGGAGAGAAAGTGAAGGAGAGAGAGAGGGAAGGAGAGAGAGCGAAGGAGAGAGAGAGCGAAGGAGAGAGAGAGCGAAGGAGAGAGAGAGCGAAGGAGAGAGAGCGAAGGAGAGAGAGAGCGAAGGAGAGAGAGCGCGAAGGAGAGAGAGAGCGAAGGAGAGAGAGAGCGAAGGAGAGAGAGAGCGAAGGAGAGAGAGCGAAGGAGAGAGAGCGCGAAGGAGAGAAAGAGCGAAGGAGAGAGAGCGAAGGAGAGAGAGAGCGAAGGAGAGAGAGAGCGAAGGGGAGAGAGAGCGAAGGAGAGAGAGCGCGAAGGAGAGAGAGCGAAGGAGAGAGAGAGCGAAAGAGAGAGAGAGCGAAGGAGAGAGAGAGCGAAGGAGAGAGAGAGTGAAGGAGAGAGAGAGCGAAGGAGAGAGAGAGCGAAGGAGAGATAGAGAGCGAAGGAGAGAGAGAGGGAAGGAGAGAGAGAGCGAAGGCGAGAGCGAGCGAAGGAGAGAGAGATTGAAGGAGAGAGAGCGAAGGAGAGAGAGAGCGAAGGAGAGAGAGAGAGCGAAGGAGAGAGAGAGCGAAGGAGAGAGAGAGCGAAGGAGAGAGAGAGGGAAGGAGTCAGAGAGCGAAGGAGAGAGAGAGAGTGAAAGAGAGAGAGAGCAAAGGAGAGAGAGAGCGAAGGAGAGAGAGAGTGAAGGAGAGAGAGAGCAAAGGAGAGAGAGAGCGAAGGAGAGATAGAGAGCGAAGGAGAGAGAGAGGGAAGGAGAGAGAGAGCGAAGGCGAGAGCGAGCGAAGGAGAGAGAGAGTGAAGGAGAGAGAGCGAAGGAGAGAGAGAGCGAAGGAGAGAGAGAGAGCGAAGGAGAGAGAGAGCGAAGGAGAGAGAGAGCGAAGGAGAGAGAGAGGGAAGGGGAGAGAGAGCGAAGGAGAGAGAGCGAAGGAGAGAGAGAGCGAAGGAGAGAGAGAGAGCAAAGGAGAGAGAGAGCGAAGGAGAGAGTGAGTGAAGGAGAGAGAGAGAGCGAAGGAGAGAGAAATGTAAGGAGAGAGAGAGCGAAGGAGAGAGAGAGCGATGGAGAGAGAGAGCAAAGTAGAGAGAAAGAGCGAAGGAGAGAGAGAGCGAAGGAGAGAGAGAGCGAAGGAGAGAGAGAGAGCGAAGGAGGGACAGAGCGAAGGAGAGAGAGAGAGCGAAGAAGAGCGAGCGAAGGAGAGACAGGGAAGGAGAGAGAGAGCGAAGGAGAGAGAGTGAAGGAGAGAGAGAGGGAAGGAGAGAGAGCGAAGGAGAGAGAGAGCGAAGGAGAGAGAGAGAGCGAAGGAGAGAGAGAGCGAAGGACAGAGAGAGCGAAGGAGAGAGAGAGCGAAGGGGAGAGAGAGCGAAGGAGGCAGAGAGAGCGAAGGAGAGAGAGAGCGAAGGAGAGAGAGAGCGAAGGAGAGAGCGAAGGAGGGAGAGAGCGAAGGAGAGAGAGAGCGAAGGAGGGATACAGCGAAGGAGAGAGAGATCGAAGCAGAGAGAGAGCAAAGGAGAGAGAGAGTGAAGGAGAGAGAGAGCGAAGGAGAGCGAGAGTGAAGGAGTGAGAGAGCGAGGGAGAGAGCGAAGGAGAGAGAGAGCGAAGGAGAGAGAGAGCGAAGGAGAGAGAGAGCGAAGGAGAGAGAGCGGAGAGAGAGAGCGAAGGAGAGACAGAGCGAAGGAGAGAGAGAGCGAAGGAGAGAGAGAGCGAAGCAGAGAGCGAGCGAAGGAGAGAGAGCGAAGGAGAGAGAGAGCGAAGGAGAGAGAGGGAAGGAGGGAGAGAGCGAAAGAGAGAGAGAGCAAAGGAGAGAGAGAGTGAAGGAGAGAGAGAGCGAAGGAGAGGGAGAGAGCGAAGGAGAGAGAGAGCGAAGGAGAGAGAGAGCGAAGGAGAGAGAGAGAGAGAAGGAGAGAGAGAGCGAATGAGAGAGAGAGCGAAGGAGGGAGAGAGCGAAGGAGAGAGAGAGCGAAGGAGACAGAGAGCGAAGGAGAGTGAGCGAAGGAGAGCGAGCGCGAAGGAGAGAGAGAGCGAAGGAGAGAGAGAGCGAAGGAGAGAGAGCGAAGGAGAGAGAGAGATCGAAGGAGGGCGTGAGCAAAGGAGAGAGAGAGCGAAGGAGAGAGAGAGCAAAGGAGAAAGAGAGCGAAGGAGAGAGAGAGCGAAGGAGAGAGAGAGTGAAGGAGAGAGAGAGCGAAGGGGAGAGAGAGCGAAGGAGAGAGAGAGCGAAGGAGAGAGAGAGCGAAGGAGAGAGATGGAAGGAGAGAGAAAGCGAAGGAAAGAGAGAGCGAAGGAGAGAGAGAGCGAAGGAGGGAGAGAGCGAAGGAGAGAGAGAGCGAAGGGAAGAGAGAGCGAAGGAGAGAGAGAGCGAAGGAGAGAGCGAGCGAAGGAGAGAGAGAGCGAAGGAGAGAGAGCGAAGGAGAGAGAGAGCGAAGGAGAGAGTGAAGGAGAGAGAGAGCGAAGGGGAGAGAGAGCGAAGGAGAGAGAGAGCGAAGGAGAGAGAGAGCGAAGGAGAGAGAGAGCGAAGGGGAGAGAGAGCGAAGGAGAGAGAGAGCGAAGGAGAGAGAGACCGAAGGAGAGAGAGAGCGAAGGAGAGAGAGAGCGAAGGAGAGAGAGAGCGAAGGAGAGAGAGCGAAGGAGAGAGAGAGCAAAGGAGAGAGAGCGCGAAGGAGAGAGAGAGCGAAGGAGAGAGAGAGCGAAGGAGAGAGAGCGAAGGAGAGAGAGCGCGAAGGAGAGAGAGAGCGAAGTAGAGAGAGCGAAGGAGAGAGTGAGCGAAGGAGAGAGAGAGCGAAGGGGAGAGAGAGCGAAGGAGAGAGAGCGCGAAGGAGAGAGAGCGAAGGAGAGAGAGAGCGAAGGAGAGAGAGAGCGAAAGAGAGAGAGAGCGAAGGAGAGAGAGAGCGAAGGAGAGAGAGAGTGAAGGAGAGAGAGAGCGAAGGAGAGAGAGAGCGAAGGAGAGATAGAGAGCGAAGGAGAGAGAGAGGGAAGGAGAGAGAGAGCGAAGGCGAGAGCGAGCGAAGGAGAGAGAGAGTGAAGGAGAGAGAGCGAAGGAGAGAGTGAGCGAAGGAGAGAGAGAGAGCGAAGGAAAGAGAGAGCGAAGGAGAGAGAGAGCGAAGGAGAGAGAGAGGGAAGGAGAGAGAGAGGGAAGGAGAGAGAGAGGGAAGGAGAGAGAGAGCGAAGGCGAGAGAGAGCGAAGGGGAGAGAGAGCGAAGGAGAGAGAGCGAAGGAGAGAGAGAGCGAAGGAGAGAGAGAGAGCAAAGGAGAGAGAGAGCGAAGGAGGGAGTGAGTGAAGGAGAGAGAGAGCGAAGGAGAGAGAGATGTAAGGAGAGGGAGAGCGAAGGAGAGAGAGAGCGATGGAGAGAGAGAGCAAAGTAGAGAGAAAGAGCGAAGGAGAGAGAGAGCGAAGGAGAGAGAGAGCGAAGGAGAGAGAGAGAGCGAAGAAGGGAGAGAGCGAAGGAGAGAGAGAGAGCGAAGGAGAGAGAGCGAAGGAGAGACAGGGAAGGAGAGAGAGAGCGAAGGAGAGAAAGTGAAGGAGAGAGAGAGGGAAGGAGAGAGAGCGAAGGAGAGAGAGAGCGAAGGAGAGAGAGAGCGAAGGAGAGAGAGAGCGAAGGAGAGAGAGCGAAGGAGAGAGAGAGCGAAGGAGAGAGAGCGCGAAGGAGAGAGAGAGCGAAGGAGAGAGAGAGCGAAGGAGAGAGAGAGCGAAGGAGAGAGAGCGAAGGAGAGAGAGCGCGAAGGAGAGAAAGAGCGAAGGAGAGAGAGCGAAGGAGAGAGAGAGCGAAGGAGAGAGAGAGCGAAGGGGAGAGAGAGCGAAGGAGAGAGAGCGCGAAGGAGAGAGAGCGAAGGAGAGAGAGAGCGAAAGAGAGAGAGAGCGAAGGAGAGAGAGAGCGAAGGAGAGAGAGAGTGAAGGAGAGAGAGAGCGAAGGAGAGAGAGAGCGAAGGAGAGATAGAGAGCGAAGGAGAGAGAGAGGGAAGGAGAGAGAGAGCGAAGGCGAGAGCGAGCGAAGGAGAGAGAGATTGAAGGAGAGAGAGCGAAGGAGAGAGAGAGCGAAGGAGAGAGAGAGAGCGAAGGAGAGAGAGAGCGAAGGAGAGAGAGAGCGAAGGAGAGAGAGAGGGAAGGAGTCAGAGAGCGAAGGAGAGAGAGAGAGTGAAAGAGAGAGAGAGCAAAGGAGAGAGAGAGCGAAGGAGAGAGAGAGTGAAGGAGAGAGAGAGCAAAGGAGAGAGAGAGCGAAGGAGAGATAGAGAGCGAAGGAGAGAGAGAGGGAAGGAGAGAGAGAGCGAAGGCGAGAGCGAGCGAAGGAGAGAGAGAGTGAAGGAGAGAGAGCGAAGGAGAGAGAGAGCGAAGGAGAGAGAGAGAGCGAAGGAGAGAGAGAGCGAAGGAGAGAGAGAGCGAAGGAGAGAGAGAGGGAAGGGGAGAGAGAGCGAAGGAGAGAGAGCGAAGGAGAGAGAGAGCGAAGGAGAGAGAGAGAGCGAAGGAGAGCGAGCGAAGGAGAGACAGGGAAGGAGAGAGAGAGCGACGGAGAGAGAGTGAAGGAGAGAGAGAGGGAAGGAGAGAGAGCGAAGGAGAGAGAGAACGAAGGAGAGAGAGAGAGCGAAGGAGAGAGAGAGCGAAGGACAGAGAGAGCGAAGGAGAGAGAGAGCGAAGGGGAGAGAGAGCGAAGGAGGCAGAGAGAGCGAAGGAGAGAGAGAGCGAAGGAGAGAGAGAGCGAAGGAGAGAGCGAAGGAGGGAGAGAGCGAAGGAGAGAGAGAGCGAAGGAGGGATACAGCGAAGGAGAGAGAGATCGAAGCAGAGAGAGAGCAAAGGAGAGAGAGAGTGAAGGAGAGAGAGAGCGAAGGAGAGAGAGAGTGAAGGAGTGAGAGAGCGAGGGAGAGAGCGAAGGAGAGTGAGAGAGAAGGAGAGAGAGAGCGAAGGAGAGAGAAAGCGAAGGAGAGAGAGCGCGAAGGAGAGAGAGAGCGAAGGAGAGAGAGAGCGAAGGAGAGAGAGAGCGAAGCAGAGAGCGAGCGAAGGAGAGAGAGAGAGCGAAGGGGAGAGCGAGCGAAGGAGAGAGAGGGTGAAGGAGAGAGCGAAGGAGAGAGAGAGTGAAGGAGAGAGAGAGCGAAGGAGAGAGAGAGGGAAGGAGAGAGAGAGCGAAGGCGAGAGCGAGCGAAGGAGAGAGAGATTGAAGGAGAGAGAGCGAAGGAGAGAGAGAGCGAAGGAGAGAGAGAGAGCGAAGGAGAGAGAGAGCGAAGGAGAGAGAGAGCGAAGGAGAGAGAGAGGGAAGGAGTCAGAGAGCGAAGGAGAGAGAGAGAGTGAAAGAGAGAGAGAGCAAAGGAGAGAGAGAGCGAAGGAGAGAGAGAGTGAAGGAGAGAGAGAGCAAAGGAGAGAGAGAGCGAAGGAGAGATAGAGAGCGAAGGAGAGGGAGAGGGAAGGAGAGAGAGAGCGAAGGCGAGAGCGAGCGAAGGAGAGAGAGAGTGAAGGAGAGAGAGCGAAGGAGAGAGAGAGCGAAGGAGAGAGAGAGAGCGAAGGAGAGAGAGAGCGAAGGAGAGAGAGAGCGAAGGAGAGAGAGAGGGAAGGGGAGAGAGAGCGAAGGAGAGAGAGCGAAGGAGAGAGAGAGCGAAGGAGAGAGAGAGAGCAAAGGAGAGAGAGAGCGAAGGAGAGAGTGAGTGAAGGAGAGAGAGAGAGCGAAGGAGAGAGAAATGTAAGGAGAGAGAGAGCGAAGGAGAGAGAGAGCGATGGAGAGAGAGAGCAAAGTAGAGAGAAAGAGCGAAGGAGAGAGAGAGCGAAGGAGAGAGAGAGCGAAGGAGAGAGAGAGAGCGAAGGAGGGACAGAGCAAAGGAGAGAGAGAGAGCGAAGGAGAGCGAGCGAAGGAGAGACAGGGAAGGAGAGAGAGAGCGACGGAGAGAGAGTGAAGGAGAGAGAGAGGGAAGGAGAGAGAGCGAAGGAGAGAGAGAACGAAGGAGAGAGAGAGAGCAAAGGAGAGAGAGAGCGAAGGACAGAGAGAGCGAAGGAGAGAGAGAGCGAAGGGGAGAGAGAGCGAAGGAGGCAGAGAGAGCGAAGGAGAGAGAGAGCGAAGGAGAGAGAGAGCGAAGGAGAGAGCGAAGGAGGGAGAGAGCGAAGGAGAGAGAGAGGGAAGGAGGGATACAGCGAAGGAGAGAGAGATCGAAGCACAGAGAGAGCAAAGGAGAGAGAGAGTGAAGGAGAGAGAGAGCGAAGGAGAGAGAGAGTGAAGGAGTGAGAGAGCGAGGGAGAGAGCGAAGGAGAGAGAGAGCGAAGGAGAGAGAGAGCGAAGGAGAGAGAAAGCGAAGGAGAGAGAGCGCGAAGGAGAGAGAGAGCGAAGGAGAGAGAGAGCGAAGGAGAGAGAGAGCGAAGCAGAGAGCGAGCGAAGGAGAGAGAGCGAAGGAGAGAGAGAGCGAAGGAGAGAGAGGGAAGGAGGGAGAGAGCGAAAGAAATAGAGAGCAAAGGAGAGAGAGAGCGAAGGAGAGAGAGAGCGAAGGAGAGGGAGAGAGCGAAGGAGAGAGAGAGCGAAGGAGAGAGAGAGCGAAGGAGAGAGAGAGAGAGAAGGAGAGAGAGAGCAAATGAGAGAGAGAGCGAAGTAGGGAGAGAGCGAAGGAGAGAGAGTGCGAAGGAGACCGAGAGCGAAGGACAGTGAGCGAAGGAGAGCGAGAGCGAAGGAGAGAGAGAGCGAAGGCGAGAGAGAGCGAAGGAGAGAGATCGAAGGAGAGGGAGCAAAGGAGAGAGAGAGATCGAAGGAGGGCGTGAGCGAAGGAGAGAGAGAGCGAAGGAGAGAGAGAGCAAAGGAGAGAGAGAGCGAAGGAGAGAGAGAGCGAAGGAGAGAGAGAGTGAAGGAGAGAGAGAGCGAAGGGGAGAGAGAGCGAAGGAGAGAGAGAGCGAAGGAGAGAGAGAGCGAAGGAGAGAGATGGAAGGAGAGAGAAAGCGAAGGAAAGAGAGAGCGAAGGAGAGAGAGAGCGAAGGAGGGAGAGAGCGAAGGAGAGAGAGAGCGAAGGGGAGAGAGAGCGAAGGAGAGAGAGAGCGAAGGAGAGAGCGAGCGAAGGAGAGAGAGAGCGAAGGAGAGAGAGCGAAGGAGAGAGAGAGCGAAGGAGAGAGTGAAGGAGAGAGAGAGCGAAGGGGAGAGAGAGCGAAGGAGAGAGAGAGCGAAGGAGAGAGAGAGCGAAGGGGAGAGAGAGCGAAGGAGAGAGAGAGCGAAGGAGAGAGAGAGCGAAGGAGAGAGAGAGCGAAGGAGAGAGAGGTTGAAACAGAAATGCATTTCCTCCTAAAATGCGAAAAATTCTACACATCAAGAAACATATTATTCAACAAGCTAAGCCAAACAACCCCAGATTTCAAGGAATTGGATGATCTGTCAAAATTGAGATTAGTCCTAGGAGAAGGAGACAGACCATACAAATGCATGCAGAGCCGAACTAGGCAGATACCCACTGATAATAAACATCCAAAAACGAGCACTAAACTTCCTAAATCACCTCAAATCTAGCTCCCCAGACACCCTTCATTTCAAAGCCTTTCAGACCCAAGAGCTAAACCCAGAAAAGAGTCCCCTGAGTCAGCTGCTACTGAAACTAAGTACTCAGCCAGACCCTGACCAGCCCCAGACCAACACAGCCGTCCAAACACCAATCCGAGTGAACCAAATCATTAAAAAATGCAAAGAAACCTACCTGGAACATTGGAACAAAATAACCGAAAGCCAAAGCAGATTAGAATGTTACCGGGCCCTAAAAAGAGAATATAAACTGGCAGACTACCTCACGACCATCAGAGACACAAAACAGAGACAGACCCTCACCAGGTACAGACTAAGCGACCACCAACTGGAAATTGAAAAAGGCAGATACAAGAAATCCTGGCAGCCTAGAGAGAATAGAATATGCGATCAATGTCTGGCTGGCGAGGTTGAAACAGAAATGCATTTCCTCCTAAAATGCGAAAAATTCAACACATCAAGAAACATATTATTCAACAAGCTAAGCCAAACAACCCCAGATTTCAAGGAATTGGATGATCTGTCAAAATTGAGATTAGTCCTAGGAGAAGGAGACAGACCATACCTTGGGGCTAAATATGTAACAACATGTCACAACCTGAGGACTGTTTAAAAGTAAGACTGTTTAAAATTAATATTGAACGTACCAAATAAAGTAGAAAGACTGTTTAAAATTAATATTGTTTAAAAGTAATATTGTATATACCCAACAAATGTCAAATCGATTGACACCTACAGAATGTTGGAAAACTGTACCTTTTTGCAATGTAAGCTTTGGCAATATGGTTCTCTGTAAACTTTCATGCCAATAAAGCATTTGAACCATACCTTGGGGCCAAATATGTAACAACATGTCACAACCTGAGTACTGTTTAAAAGTAAGACTGTTTAAAATTAATATTGAACGTACCAAATGAAGTAGAAAGACTGTTTAAAATTAATATTGTTTAAAAGTAATATTGTATGTACCCAACAAATGTCAAATCGATTGACACCTACAGAATGTTGGAAAACTGTACCTTTTTGCTATGTAAGCTTTGGCAATATGGTTCTCTGTAAACTTTCATGCCAATAAAGCATTTGAACTGAGAGAGAGAGAGGGGGGGGGGGAGAGAGAGAGAGAGAGAGAGAGGGGGGGAGAGAGAGAGAGGGGAGAGAGAGAGAGAGGGAGAGA